>NC_138183.1:223731651-224289151 GCF_964194105.1 Spermophilus citellus | reverse complement strand
TTAGAATCATCTGTTATATTTAAGGAAGCCACCTAAGTACAGGGCTTTACAGGTAGTTTAATTCCTAAAAAAATTAATTATGAATTTTGTATAAAGTGAAAAGCTCTTTTGAAGTACAAATATCCTCTCCTCATGTTTTTATAAATCCATATTAAAAAAACATCTAGCGTACTTAAACTAATATATACTTGTATTTAAGGGAAATGACTTGCCAAAGCATGAAATATGAAATGACAGTAGTAAAACATAATCCAACCAATTAAGCTTAGGATTTAGAGCAATTTTCTTTCAAGGAATAGAGGCATCCTGAAAAGATCATGCAACTCACAGGAGAAAAGGAATATTCCCCTTCAGACCTAGAATATCAAGGTTACATGTAATGTGGTGACATGCGTTTTCAAAGTTGTGTCATTTGGACAAAGCAGAACAAATTGATGAGAGATTCTTCAGTTGAAACTTCAATTTTTTCTAGTGTCTATGTACACAGGGCAGATTCTTTTTCTCTAGTACTAAGAAAGTTGATAAGCAGTTTGTTGGGAGTTTAGGTGACAAGACAGTCCATCCCAAGGAAGGTGGACCTAAGACACATATCACTTAATGATGGCAATCAGGTGTATTGCTCTCTCTGATGACTTGTTACAAGTACTGAAGCAGATAAATAAAACCTACTCAGGCTAATAATTTGAAGCCACTGAAAAAGTATAGTATATTACATGAAAAACAATGCTACTGGTACATGAATAATGTATATTATGTGGATATTCTAGGAAAAATGTATTTTTGCTGGTTATTTTATAGGCAACAGAATATATGATCAGTTCTAAGCATAGTCATTGAAACAAACAAATGTTAAACAATTTTGTTAATCTTCATTGGACAGAATAATGGATGAAAGTAAGCCACAAGCTTATATCCAGTAATGACAACTAGATATGTTATATGATATGACATGAATTTGTTATTTAATATCTTGAAGTGTTATTTTTTTATTAAACAGTTTCCCATCCTTGCCAACATATCATTAACAACAGAATGAAAATCAAAGCTTAATCATTTCATCTAAATGTTTTAGCAAGAGGTGAGGTTTGTACAATGTCTTGACAAACACTACCTGACAAAATTTGTGCTGGATTAAAAAAAATACAAAAGCATAGCACATTCTAGGTTGATAACTTCTGTGGTAATAATGGTCTAGTCTAGTTGAATCTCACAGTGCAATTAATATCCAGAACTTGGACTTAAAATTTTAAGTTCTGACAAGTCTATCTAAATGATTTCAACTACTGTTGAAAACTCCTCAACGTATTACTATACAATGCAACCAACACCATTGCTAGAATAGCAAATGAATGCGTGTATGATCCAAAAATTAAATTATAGAGTGGGATATTATAATAAATCTTTGAGGAATTTACCTAGGAATAGGAAACTCAACTGTGGGATGAAGTTGCTAATGCCCTCTGAAATTAGAAGGTGAATACTGAGTTGAGTAACTTTTTTTTTTTAAAAGAGAGAGTGAGAGAGAGAGAGAGAGAGAGAGAGAGAGAGAGAGAGAGAGAGAGAATTTTTTTTTTTTAATATTTATTTCTTAGCTTTCGGCAGACACAACATCTTTGTTGGTATGTGGTGCTGAGGATCGAACCCGGCCCGCACTCATGCCAGGCGAGCGCGCTACCGCTTGAGCCACATCCCCAGCCCCGAGTTGAGTAACTTTAAGTTGTGTTAGAGGACTTTCAAAATCATATTGTAAAATAATAATGTCAATCATAGTTTGACTTGGACTTAATATGTAAAATTTACCAATGACATTAAATATAAAATTGTCCTGAACAATTTTAGAAATTGTATACTGTCCTGAACTATTTTAGAAAATTATAATGACTGGGAAGAGGAAAAGAGGTATCTGTAAGCTAGAAACTCAAGGCAATAAGTCAAACAGACTTTTATTTCTTTTCTAAAGACAAAGAAATGATATTCTTTCCTAGTACACATTCTATAATGCAAAATTCTGATACATTTCTCTTTTAAAATGGAATAGCCAGAAAACATTAATGTAGAATATAATAAACTGTCACCTCTACTTCTATGAGCCATTTTTCTTTTTCTTTTCTTTTTTTTTCCCCAAGATGTTTCATTTTCTTAGAACCAATATTTGAGCAAACAGGCCCGGCATCTTGTGTATGAGTCCTATCAGACCAGGATTCTTTTAATCACAGTCAAGTGGCATTTGGAAGTACTTCACCTCTGACAAAGTTTTGTGTGCATGTGTGCACATGCACGAGTGTTTTCAACTTTAGAAAATGAGCACTGAAGAGGGATACTGAATAACCCCAAGAGCTTATTAACCAGTGTTCCTTGTCATCTCCTTAAAGGAACATGGAAAGCTGAAGAGCTTCTGTGAGGATGAGTGGAGATAAAGATGTGCAGCATATTGTGTGTAAGAGGAGCAGTATGCTTATTTGTCAGCTCCCAAACGACAGGCTGCTGCTCTGTACTACTGTTACTAAAAATACCATGCTTGGCATGGTAGATGTGAAAAAAAATCTGTGGTCTGATTTGGAAAGAAATCAGTGAGGTAAAAATATAACTGGGATCCTTCTTCTTTCATTAGTTTTACATTCCCTTATTTTCCTTAGAAATTTTTTTCTTAAGGTGGACCCCAAACCCAGGGCTTTATTTATTTAACCCCAAGGCTTTCCATACCCTGGATATAGCAAATAAATACTAAGTAAAGTACTTGGCAATAATAAAAAGGAAACAAATCAAATACACAGAAAAGCAGATTTTGATTTTGTGTTGTTGCTGAGGACAGCCCACATTGTTTCAAAACACACTTTTTGGTGATCTTTCTAGATTTCCCTAGATTTTTCTTTTCCCAAAACACTGATATTGTCAAGCTGAAAGATCCAGATATATCAGATTTACTGATGGCTAAAATTAAGCAAGTATTCATAATCTTGCCTGTCTTAGTAGTATCTTCTTCAATAATTGTTTATGTCACAGTAGGCAGTTTTTAAAATATTCCTCCTCAGTTAATGGATATTTAATTTTCATCTATGTCAAAGGACAAGCAGAGATCAGGTCAGATAAATATATTATAAAAAATGAATTATATAAATATATAAGAACTTGAAATCACAGAAGTATAGAAAGAGATGAGTTAGGAAAGAATTGATTTGCTTAATACTTATGTAAGATATCTCTTCTTTCCTTTTTCTTTCTCTCCTTTCTTTGTGGAGCACCTACCTCTGTATAAAACAATAGCTAGCTGGAAAAGCAATGAGTCCTTGTCCTCAAGAAGGTGCTGCAAGAACTCTGAGGGGAAAGACTGAGGTTCTATTCCAGTTTAATTTAAAAGACAAGTTAGACAGGAAGTTAGAGTCCTAGGAGTAGAAAATGAACAGCAAATGCAAAATTGAAAAGGGGTATGACAGTCTGGGTTGTTTTCGACGGCTTGTACAAGAAAACAGTCAAAGATTTAAGAATGGAGAAGCAGGCAGGCACAGAATAGGTAAGGCTTTCCTTCTTAAAGCAGTGGTAAGTCAGTGAACTTTTCAATCATGGGAAATGAGATGATCAGATTTCTTCCCTGAACATGTTTCTCTGGCTATATTGATGTCATTCTTGTGCCTGGAGGGAGGGGGAACACTGGAAGCAGGGAGAGCAGTTAGGAGGCCTGTGCAGCAATCCAGGCAAGGGAAAATGAGATCCCATTCTCCAAAGTGTGGGGCTCTGTTACTTTCACCTGTGAGCACTTGTGGTTCTTCTTAATAATTTTCTCATATCCTTCAATATTTACTCTTTCAAAATAAAATCTTCTCCTTGATATGAAAGGAAATTCATACCTGGTTTATAAGAAAGTTGCTATTATGTTGCTGGCATCATTTCTCTTCTAGTCTCCACAAGGAACCAGGTATTAAAAGAGAGGAAGACTTACTGAGAACAGAATAGGCAACTAACCAAGATGGGTGGGTGGATGGATGGATGGAGAGACATACCAACTCAATATTAAAGTCCCACCAGGTGCCAAATATTATTGTAGGTACCAATATCCTTTTCTCATTCTAGGATCTTACTGGCATTTACTTACTGTTTCTCCATAGTCTCCACTAGTTTTTAATAATTCCTCATGTTTTTTTTTAAAGTTTTTTTTTGTAGTTGTAGGTAGACAGCAGGTCTTTATTATTTGTTTATTTTTATGTGGTGCTAAGGATTGAACCCAGTGCTTCACATATGCTAGGTGCTACAGCCCCAGCCCCCAATTCCTCATTTTTTCCTGGCCTTTGGTACTGGGAATTGAACTCAGGAATGCTTTACCACTTCTCTGATCCTTTTTTACTTTTTCTTTGAGACAGGCTTTTGCTGAGGGTCTCAGTAACTTGCTGAGGTTGGCCTCAAACTTGTGATCCCCTTTCCTCAGCCTCTTGAGTCACTGGGATTACAGGTGTAAGCCATATCACCTGGCTTTTTCCTAGTCTTTTATGAATGACTTTGATACTTCTGAAGAGCTCTGATCAGTTATTTTGTAGGATATTCCCTAATGTGAGCTTGTCTCAAATGTTTTCATGATTGAAATTATATATTTCTGGCAAGGTTACCACAGAACTGATGTATACTTCTCAGTTCGTCAAGCCATGCTGCAGTGTTCCATTGCTGGTGCTGTTTACCTTGACTATGTCATTAAGTTGGTGTCTATCACATTTCTCCAAAGAAAAATTGTTACCTTTCCCTTTGTAATTGACAAATACTTGGCCAAGATATTTTGAACTATGCAAATCCTGTTTCTTATCAAATTTTTGCTCATTAATTTTCATATCCATCAAGGGATCTTGTTTGCCTGATGGTAATTCTCTAGTTCCCTCTTTGCTTCCATATTTTTAAATTTATTTGATTATTTTCCCTCCTCCGTCTCTGGAATCAAGCAATCAAGTACTTCTCCTAGAAGACCTGGTCTTCTTTATTGGAAAATAGTACATAGATGCCAAGATCTGGCCCTAGGAATGTCATTGTTATAGAACTATCATTGCTTTATATATGAATATATTTTATATATTATATTCTTTATTAAATTAAAAATATATTTTAACTTAATAAAGAAAATACTTTTTTTTAAAGGTCATAGTTGTGTAGAGTCTAAGGCACAGTGCTGACATCAGATTGGTCCTGGCGAAGGCCTTATGGATAACATCACAATATTGGGAGAACCTGCAAGAGGGAAAGATCACATTGCCAGACAGGAAGCCAGAGAGGCTGGGAGTAGCCAGCCTTGTTCTTTTACAATCCTGGAAAAGGGTATTTTTAAGATAGTTTGGTGAGGGAAAGCCTGTTTGAGGAGGCCATTTAGAGACTTAAATGAAGTAGAGGAGGGAGCAATGCAAATGACCTAGAAATTGTTTTCTGAACATAGGGGTGGAGTAGTACAAATTGCTGATGTAAGAATGCAGGAAGGTAAGGGCAATTGGAGCTCTATGGGCTCTGGGAAAGTGACAGGAAATGAGTTCAGAAAGTGGGCGCGATATTTGTAAACCACAGTAAATAGTGTCTTAATTTTGATGGGAAGCCACTGGAGTGTTCTGAGCAGGAGCATATCATAATCTGATTTGCTTTGTAATAACAGATTATAGTCTGAGTGTACAGCAAACAAAATGTGGGTAGATACTCAAACTAGGAGGCTACTGCAGAGCTCTTATGAGAATTTTGTTTTTGGGGAGTGGTAGTGGTTTCTGGGGATTGAACACAGGACCTCATACATGCTAAGCAAGTGCTCCCATGTGAGAAATGAATGAAAGCAAAATATAATGGAGATTAGGATCATAACTGTAGCAGTAGAGGTGGTGAAAAGTGGCTAGATTTGGTGTATGTATATATTTATATAGGTATGTGTTAAACATACAGAAAACACAGAAAATAAAATATTAAATGCAACACCCTTGTATTCACCCTAAATTTCATCATATTCTAAAAGTTGACCACACTTGATTCATAATAAAACAGTGGTGAAGATCCTTGTGCATTTCTCCACTAATTCTTTTCCCTTCAGTGGTAAGTAATAAACATATTTGACCTTTGTTTTTCTCATGGACTTTACTTAATATATGCATTAATAATCCCCTCACCCACAGTTTTTACTTCCTATTATGTATAGTCAATGGTGGTTGGAAATACTAAATGAAAAATTGCAGATTTAAAACTCATGCTCATGGTAGAGCACTTGCCTAGCATGTGTGAGGCACTGGGTTCAAGCCAAAGCACCACATAAATAAATAAAATAAAGGTATTGTGTCCATCTACAACTAAAAAAAAAAATTAAAAAAATTTAAAACTCTCGAGTTTTAACCCGCATGCCCTTCTGAGTGGGGTGAAGAAATCTCACACCACATTGCTCCATTTTACCCTGGACACAAATTATCCCTTGGCCCAGTATATGCATGCTGTATACATAACCTACCCCATAGTCACTTAGTAGTTGTCTTGATTGTATCAGACCAACTATTGCAGTATTACAATACTCATGTTTAAGTAACTCTTATTTTACTAATAATGGCCCAAAGCACACAAGTAGTGATGCTGGCAATTTGGAAATGCCAAAGAGAAGTGTAAAGTGCTTCCTAAGTGAAAAGATGAAAGTTCTTGATTTAAGGAAAAAAAAATATGTTGAAATTGTTAATATGTACAGTAATGAATATTACTATAAAGAAAAATAAATTTGGGCTGGGGTTGTGGCTCAGCGGTAGAGCGCTTGTCTCACACGTGTGGGACCCTGGGTTTGATCCTCAGCACCACATAAAAAAAATAAATGAGTGAAATAAAGGTATTGTGTCCAACTATAAAATAAATATTAAAAAAAAAGAAAAATAAACTTATGCTAGTTTTGCTGTTGTGCCTCGCATTACAAAAGTTATGGCCACAAAATGTGATAAGTGCTTAGTTGAGATGAAAAAGGCATTAATTACATTATAGGGTTTGGTACTATCTAAGGCTTTAGGTATTCAACGGGGTCTTGGAACACATTCCTATGGATAAATTGGGACTACTGTATCTATAAGTAATATATAATATTATTTTATGTGCTTAAAGGTTTGTTTAAATGAAATGCATGTATTATTTTGCAACTTGTTCTATATCATATAAAATTACGATCTGGAGAATTATCATGTTGATTCATGAAGTTTTGGCTCCTTTATTTTATACTGCTCTGTAGGAATGTTCCACTTCATGAATATACACCATTATTTTTTCTGTTCTATCGTTTATATGTGTTGATATATGTGTTTTCAAATTTTCTGTCCTTCAAGAAAAGCTGTATTCAACATTCCTTAATTTTTCTTCTTGTATATTACTGCAGATTTTCTAAAATATGTATCCATAAGTGGAATTTCTAGGTTAAAGGACAGTCAGTATCAATTTTGTAAGATATTGACAACTTATTCTCAGAAGTAGTTGTAGCAACTTATATTCCTATTGGTATTGTATAAAAATTCCTGTTTCTTATGGAAATCCAGATACAGCAGTATGAAAATGAACACCTATCTCCTACTCTGCAAAAAACTGAAATCAAAGTGGATCAAAGACCTAGGTAATTAGACCAGAGACCCTGCACCTATCAGAAGAATGAAGGCCCAACTTTCTATCATGTCAGGTTAGGCACTGACTTCCTCAACAAGCTCCTAAAGCATAAGAAGTAAAACCAAGAATCAATACATTGGATGGTATCAAACTAAAAAACTTCTTCACAACAAAGGAAACAATAAAGAATATGAAGAGAGAGCCTACACAATGGGAGAAAATCTTCACCATCTGCACCTCAGATAGAGCATTCAACTCTAGGATATATAAAGAACTCAAAAATTTTAACCCCCGCAAACCCAAATAACCCAGTCAATAAATGGGCAAAGAAACTGTACAGGCACTTCACAGAAGAAGAAATATGAATGGTCAAAAACACATGAAAAAATGTTCAGCTTCTCTACCAGTTAGAGAAATGTACATTTACACTACACTGAGATTCCATCTCACTCCAGTCAGAATGGCAATTGTCAAGAATACAAGTAACAATAAATGTTGGCGAGGATGTAGGGGAAAGGGTTCACTCATACATTGGGACTGCAAATTGGTGCAACTACTCTGCAAAGCAGCATGGAGATTCCTTAGAAAACTTGGAATAGCACTGCTATTTGACCCAGTTATCCCACTCCTTGGTTTATACCCAAAGGACTTAAAATCAGCATTCTACAGTGATGTAGCCACATCAATATTTATAGCATTTCAATTCAAAATAGCTAAGCTTTGGAATTAACAAATGAATGGATAAGAAAATGTGGTATATATACACAATGAAAAGTTACTCAGCCATAAAAAAAGAATGACTTCATTACTTTTGATAGTAAATGGATGGATCTGGCGACTATCATGCTAAGTGAAAGAAGCCAAACCAAAAAAACCAAAGGCCAAATGTTCTCTCTGATGCAGAGAGGTCTGTTCTTATGCAGATGGTATCACACAATAAGGGGGGAAGGGAAGAATAGAAGTTTAGTGGATTAGACAAAGGGGAATGAAGGGAAGGGAGGAGGAATGAGAATAGAAAAGACAGTAGAATGAGTTGGACATAACTTTCCTAGTTCATATATGAATACACAACCAGTGAAACTCCACATCATGTACCCACAGGAATGGGATTGTAATTAGAATAAATTATACTCCATATGTGTATAATATGTCAAAATATACCCTATTATCACATATATTTAACAACAACAACAAAAAAGGAAAATTCTTGTTTCTCCAACTTCTCTTCAACTTACTTGACTTCTAGACTTTAGAAAATTTGGTGGGTAGGGCATGAGAATTGTTATTTTAGTGTTGCATTTTCCCTACCAGTAACAATCATTTTTTTGTTTCCTCTTCTGTGAATTATACATTCATATTGGCCCATTATACTCCTCAGTTTTCTTTACTTTTTTACATTATTTATTTTTTTGCATTACAATTCTTAATACACCATTATAACATAATTTATCATATCTCTGATTATATATAAGGTATGTTGACACCAAATTTACATCACCATATCTCAGATTTCTTAATGAGATACTTATTCTGTATATTAATATTTGTTGGTGATATGCATTACAAATTCTTAACTTCCTATTTAGTTTATGGTGTTTTTTTATCTGACTAATATGGTCAAAGAGCATTTTCCCAATTCTTGAAAATTAGGTTCTTCACATTTAATCCTTTCAACTAACAGGGAATTATTTTTGTGCTTGTGTGTGAATTAAGTAAATATTTTTCATAAGATAACAAATTATTGAAGAATCAATGAATACTTATCATGAATGGGTCTTGGATCTTGTCAATGCACTTTTTGCATCTATTAATATGATCATGTAATTTTTCTTCTTTTGCCTATTGATGTGATAGATTACATTAATCAATTTGTGTGTGTGCACATGCATGTGTGTGTGAACCTGGTGTGGGGGGGTACTGGGTGACTGAACTCAGTGGGGTTGTACTGCTGAGCTGTATCCTCAGACCCTTTTTATTTTTTATTTTGAGACAGGGCCTTGCTAAGTTGTCCAGGCTGGCAATTCCCAGTACTGCAAAAGCAAACAAAGAAACACCCCCCCAACTCCCAATATTTACTGAGTGTCTATTCAATGCCAAACTCTGGTATGCTGTCTTTCTCCTCTTCTTCCAAGTTCAGCCTTTCTGACAGGGATAATGGCTCCCCATCACACACTGCATAAATATCAATGGAAACTATGTTTCCTGTCTTTTCTTCCCTGTCATTAAAGTTTTGGTTCCTCCCTCTTCTCTCAGATTTTCCAAAAAGTAGAGCTAGTAGAGGACATATGGTTTAAAAGAATATTGTACATATAATTTGAAATTAATAACTTGAAAGAGTGTTAGATATACTGCAGAAATTTGGTACTTGAAATAAATTAAACCCTTAAAAGGACTTTGGGATTTGTTCTTGGATACACACACTTTATAAATAGGTGCCAAAGTCAATTTCCACTGACTTTTGTAACTTAGAAAGTCATCAAAGTGCACATATTACGCTGGTACCTAAGACTTAATCTTTTCATATGTAAAATAAAAGTTTAGCATGTGGTAATTTCTTAGGTTCTTTCAGCCTTTAAAATTCCATATAGTTTATATGTTAAGATACTGACTGTGATATTATGTAGTGGAGGCTGAATAATTCTTTTATGTGAAGATCTTTAAGAAAAGGTATATTCTTTCTCCATATTTCAGTTAAATGTGTGTCTGCCTAAATGTGGGGAAAGGAAGGGTAAATCATAAATACAGGAAACTAAGTGTGCACTTGGAGCTAAACTGTTAGGGAAAATCACAGGAAATAAAGACAAAAGAATTCACCACAAAAGACATTTAAATGAGCCCTGTAAGAAACATGCCATTAGGAAGATATTTTGCTGGGAAGGAGAAATCAGAAATTATATATTTCTTATTCTTTCAGGGCTCAGGAATTAGATAGAAAGCAGAAAATGTAAAACAAAAACACCAACCCAGAACACAACACTTTTTATGGTAGAAAACCTGCAAGTGAACTGAGCAACAGGACAAGGGGAGCATGTGCATTCATCTGGATCTATTTGTACCTCTGGGCAAGACAATCAAGGCCTCTGAACACACTCTGCATTCCAGATGCCTGATGGAAAGACCCCTGTGACAGGAAGAAAAAGGTGCTTTTGAGTGAGAAAGTGATCTAAGTACTAGAAAGAAAGCAGCTGTTTGTTTTTTTCTGGAGGCTCTGGTGTTCTAAAAAACCCCACAAAGTTCCTCCAGAGTCTAGAAAAGCTCTACTGCAACCATTGAAAGCCTATTCTACCTACATTGAGGCTGATTTCCATCACCAATCTCTACTCCCTTCCTGGAATCCAGCAATAAAGCTGGAAGAGTAAACTACCAACCAATCTGCTTCCAGGAGGTATTTCCACCAGTGTTAAAAAAGCCATCAACACTCAAAGAAGGTGACGAAATCCAGCAGATTAAATGGCCCTGACCTATTCAATAAATGCATCTATTTAGTTTTGTTTTCTAGGTATAGGAATTACTATGTGGTTGAATTTATGCATTTAGTTTTTTGAACATTTCTCTTTTCCCATTCCTCTCACTCATAATTCTTTTTCTTCTTTTTAACCTACACTACAAAGAGAATTTAAATATATGGAAAAGCCTCCAAACTCCAATGATAGAGTATAAATAGAAGTTAAATAATGGATGTTTAAAAGATCATTTGTTAGAATTAGAAATAGTCGACAGGAAGTAATTTGAAATAATAGTTGTGTGGACATGTATAAAAGATTTAGGTCCAAGTTGCTGGGGAAGTATCTCTTAATAAAGTTAACATGACTATACAGGGCCATATATAACAGCTGTTTTTTCTTTCTTTTCTTTTCTTTTTTTTTTTTTTTTGCAGGGGGCGTGGATTGGGGATCAAACCCTGGGCCTTGCACCTACTAGGGAAGTGCTCTATCTGTGAGTTATACTCCCAAATCAACAGCTACATTTTTATCTTATTTTTCTTTCTTCTCTGTAATCTGTGTCTCTATGTCTATTTTGCTAGTGACTTATTGGAAGAATTTTTTTTTTGTACTAGCAATTAACCCAGGGGCACTTAATCGCTGAGCCATATCCCTACCCTTTTAAAAATATTTATAGACAAGGTCTCACTAAATTGCTTAGGGCCTTGCTAAGTTGCTGAGGCTGGCTTTGAACTAGCCTACTGAGCTGCCGGAATTTCAGGCATATGCCACTGTTCCTGGAGGAAAGGACTTTTATGTGTCTCTTTTCTTCTTTACTTTTACTAGAATTTTTGCTACTTTCATAACCTTAGATGTAAAAGAACAGCATTCCTGACTCTTTGCTCCCACCAATGTGTCCTGTACTCTTTTTCTATACACATGTTTGTTAAATGCTGCTTTTAGGATATTGCCAAGAACATACAATGGTTCTTCATATCCTCTACAGCTTTCAAGGCATTCTACAAATCATCCCTATCTCAGTTATTTTCCCCAATACCAACTTTCCCCAGTCAGGTTGGTTTCTGGACTGTTTCCTGTATGCCAGCATCTATGACTCCTTACGTGTTTTCTCTATCAAGAGGATCTTCCTCTTTCAATGGCTTTATAGTAATTTTGCCACACTTCAAAGTTGGCCAGGTCCTAGCACTTTCCTTATTTTAGACCTAATTGACCTTTCCTTGCTGAGCAATAATCATCACCTATTCCACACAATTTTATACTTCTTTATGTATGATTGCCTCATATCTACTCACATTTTCTGTTCTACTATACTGTAAGATCACAAAGGGTAGAAAAGATAGCACAATATATAAAGAAAGACACTGATGATATTCATAGTTCAACGTTCATTAAAGTAAATGTCAATCAGAAATCTGCTATTAGATCTTGGTTTATTCTGCTGTGGAGAAATAGACATATGAGAGGAAGGGTTAACAATATTAACTACTACAGTGAGGGAATACACTACAGAAATCTTCTATTGCAGAAAAAGATTAGAATTGGAGAAATGTCCTAAAATTATATTCAGCTGCTTATCTCTAAAAGGAATTATAATATACAATTGTAAAATATTATGTTTTACATATTATTAAAAAAGCTCTTTTTTGATGTAGTCCAAATATAATTTCAAAATGCTTTGTCTTATAGAAAAGTTATTTGGCACCAAATATTAAACAGGCTTTCATGGCTTGATACTAACTGATCTTTCAACTTTACTTTTCATTACCTGGTTCTGAGGTTACTTACAAAAATCACTAATAAACACTGAATAAGGGAATTACTGTTGTTATATACTCTGGAATATTCAGCAAAGAACAGCTTAATTTAATTTAGAGCATCTGTCCTTGTGACATGTTATTTGGGATCCTGTTTAAAACAACTGCTGCTTTTCTCTGACCACAGTAACTTACTAGTGATGTCCCATTTCTCAAGAATGGTATATTACCTCTCAAAGTACCTCAGTTGTAGCTGTCTGGAAGATGACTGCCTATCATCTTGAGATAACCCTAGGTTACCCAACATGAATCTTATGAAAATAATATGAGTATAAAAATTACTATATATATATTATATATACAATAAAATTTCATCTAGTCCTATTCCCTCAGTTTCATAACAAAAATTTGCCTTTTCAAATATAAAATTAAACCTATTTCCCTCATTTCCCCTCTACACATTTCTTGGCTTATTCCTTATTTCTATTTTCTGCGTTCCCTGTGATGGGGATCATTCTTGAAAACTCTTTAAACTATTTACTTACATGAAACCCTTCCTAATACCCTCTCCCCCAGTTTTCTTACTTTCTTATGCCATACCATCTTTTGCTTGTTACCTATATTAAAAACACAAGGATTGTCTGCTTGCATTAGAGGTAGCACTTGTGCTGTCTCTCTTCCCTATTTGACTGCAAGCTCCTTAGCGGAGAAAATTATATTTAGCTTTCTCTTTCTAAGCTCATCTGTTCAACCAAGGCTTGCAAAACCCACCAACCACTCCCTCCCCGCCACTTCCCAAACACATGGTTGGGTTAAAAAGAACAGCACATGTATTTTAAAATGTGAAAATGAAATATGTTTCCCCAATTCACTAAAAGTACAAATAAGAGACTACCTGCAATTGTCAACTTCAAACTCTATTTTCCTATTTCACATCTTTGGCAGTACAGAAGCTATTTGAACCAAATCAATTCTCTAATATTTTATTCAACTCTAGTATGACTAACATTTCAATATTACTTGTATCTGTTTATGGATAACTTGCCTCTGTTATTAAGGCATCATAACACTAAATGCACCTAAATGATTTAGGATAAAGCATACACCAAACTGTTTTGCTGAAATCAACTTATGCAGTCAAACAGTTATTGCGTACTATTAAACAGTTGGCACATTTCACATCTTTGGCATGTAAAAGTCAATTGGGTTTAGACTTATGTTGTTTAAATGATGCCAATGTGTACTTCTCACCTTCTTAAATATATCAAAATTCCTCAGGATGCCAAACAAAATCTATCCTCTGGGACTAAAATGTGCCAACAGTTTAATGGTACATGGAGACATTACTGGAAAAACTTGAGAGGGGGAAAAAGATCTTTTTTTCCAGTAACAGATTCAGGTCTCACAAATGAAAATGAATTGCAGTTCTGGAAATTATCTGATGAATTTTAGGATAGAGAGCCAAATCAGATAATTCAGTACAAATTTTAGAATGATGGTTACAAATTTTTTTTTTTCAACTGCATAGCTCCTGGGTATAACACTGGCTTTCTTAAAGCTTCTTTTGGCAACCAGTTTTGCTGTTTTGAAGGTTCAGAGTAAATTATGTCGATGAATTGGGAAAGAAAAAAAATTTCATTTTAATTTTCAGACTTGGGATGGGGGTAGTAATGACTAAGCAAACAGGAACTTTGAGCAAATGTTCAGATAAATACATTCTGTGGATTTGCTTGCAGTCTGGAAAGTATGTATTTGTTTTGTGTAGAGAGGGTAGTGGGTATAGCATGTGATAAATATAACCCAAGATGTTAGTAGGTAAATGTGGTATTTGAATATTACTAGATATTAAAATTTTAAATTTGTTTTTTAAAAACTCATATAGGTTTCACAATTTTAAAATAGTGGTAATAAAGCATACATTTTAATGAGATTCTGTAAATTAATCTTATTAGTAAAATTTAAAAATGTTTATATAAATAATACTAGAAGAATCTAGTAAGTGGAAACCTAGAAAGTGTAAATTACTAGATCCTTATAGTATTATTTATACTTAAAATAGTTTCCCACTGTTTATAACCTTAAACACTGATAAGAAAGATCAGAAGTATTGTGAACATATTGTATGTGTTGAGAAAACAAATTTACTATAATGTGTCTACCATGGATGGTAAAAATCAAACCTGAAATACCCCTAAAATAGGACAAATTACAACTAAAGTGCTATAAATAGATCTGTGGTGAAGAAAAAAATAAATTCCTGTGTTATCTGTAATAAATAGTAATTTCACGTTTTTGAAAATAAACATATAAGCAGATAGTGAAAGCTGATTTCAACATAGTATAGTCATGCATATTTTCCATAAATCATTAGGCCTAGAGAATTTTTACTATCTCATTATATTTTAATTAGTGTTGCCTTTTTCAGTACAAACTTGTCTCAACCTAACATTCTTAATTTGTTATAAAGATGTTGGCATATAAGATCAAAACAATTAAATACTTAAGAAAATTTTGGTAAAAGCACATACTATAAGATCGACCTTCTTGATTAATTTTTAAGTGTATGGTATTGTTAATTATAAGAATAATGTTTTCCACAAATCTCTAGAAGTTTTTAATTTTCAGGACTGAAACTCTATTTATAAAACAGCAATTTCTTATTTTCCCTCCTCTCAGTTCCTGGCAAGCACCATTCTACTTTTTGCACTGGTGAGTGTATTTTTGATATGCATATGAGCAGAATCATGCAATATTGTGTTTCTGTGGCTAAATGTTTCATCTAGCATGATGTACTCAAGGTTCATCCATGTTGTAGCATACAGTAGGCTTTCCTTCTATTTATTTATTTATTTAATTTAAAATATTTTTTTTTGTTATAGATAGAAACAATACCTTTATTTATTTATCTTTATGTGGTGGTGAGGACCGAACCCAGTGCCTCATCCATGCTAGGTGAGTGCTCTACCACTGAGCCACAACCCCAGCCCAGGCTTTCCTTCTTTTTAAAGGCTGAATAATATTCTCATGTATGTCTATAATACATTTCTTTATTCATTCATCTGTTGATAGACATTCAGATTGCTTCTTTTTCTTGGTTATCATGAATAATGCTGCAATGAACATGTTAGTGCATGTATCTCCTTGAGATTCTGTTTTCAATTCTCTTTTTTTGGAAAAACACTCCTAGAAGTAGAATTATTAAATCACACGAAAGCTCTATTTTTAATTTTTGAGGTACTTCCATACTCTTTTCCACAGTGGCTGAATATTTTCACTCATTTTACATTACTTTAAGAATGTAAAGAACTGAATTTTTACATTCTTTTTACATAACCCCAATTACATACGAGGGTTCCAATTTCTCCACGTCCTTGTCAACACTTGTTATTTTCCATTATTTTGACAATATCCTTCCTAACAGATATGAGTGATATTTCACAGTGCATTTACCTAATGATTGGTGATTTGGAGCATCTTTTCATAAACTTGTTGGCCATTTTTTATGTTTTCTTTGGAGAAATGTCTATTCAAGTCTTTTTTGCCTTTTCTCTTTCTGAGGTGCTGAGAATTAAGGACTGTTTAAAAATATTTAGTGGTGCAAATGCTAGGCAAGTACTCTACCACTAAGCTGCAAATCCCACCTCTGCCCACTTTTGAAATAGGTTGTCTTTCTTGTCATTTAGTTTTAGGAGTTCGTATATATTCAGTTATATGGTTTGCAAATATTTTCTCCTATTCCATAGGCTGCCTTTTCACTTTGTTGTTTCCTTTTCTGTGCATAAGGTTTTCAGTTTGATTTTTGTGTATGGTATGGTATAAGATAAAGGTCTAATACCAGTTTTTTTTTTTCATATGGATATCCAGTTTCTTTCAGTTTTAGTGAAGAGACTACCTTTTCCTTATTGTATATTCTTGGAATCTATGTCAAGGATCATTTGATCATACACATTTGGGTTTATTTCTGGGCTATTCTTTTCCATTCATCTATATGTCTTTGTGTGCTGGTACTATATAGTTTTGATTATTGCAGCTTTGTAATAATTTTGAAATTGGGATATGTGAGGCCCCCATACACTCTTCTTTCTCATGATTGTTTTGTCTATTTGGGGTCCTTTATGATGCAACATGATTTTTAGAATTATTTTTTCTATTTATTTAAAAATGCCACTGTGATTTATAGGGACTTCATTGAGTTTGTAGATTACTGAATATTTTAAACAATACTAATATTTCAAATCTATGAACATGAGATTTCTTTCTATTTATTTGTTTCTTCTTTCATTTTAGCAGTGTTTTGCAGTTTTTAAGTAAACAAGTATTTTGCTTCCTTGGTTAAGTTTATTCTTAAGTATTTTATTCATTTTGGTGCCTTATAAATAAAATTGCTTTCTTAATTTTCTTTTTGATTATTTAGTTGTAACGTACAGAAAGGCAACTAAATTTTGTGTGTCGTCTTTTTTTAAAATCCTGCTACATTGATGAACTTATTGTTTCTGTGTGTGTGTGTGTGTGTGTGTGTGTGTGTGTAATTTTTAGGGTTTTCTACATGTAAAATCATGTCATTTCAAAGAGATAATTTTGCTATCTCCTTTCTAACATGGATGTTTTTCTTGCTTAGTAGCTCTGGCTAGGGTTTCCAAGTCCTTGTCTTGTTCCCAATCTTAGAGGAAAACTTTAGTTCTTTACCATTGAGTACCTTAGCCATGGGCTTTTCATATATTGCATTTATTATGTTGATATAATTTCATTTTTTCTTAGGCTATTGTTTTTTATCATGAGAGTATGATTTTTGTCAAATGATTTTTTTGCATCTATTGAGGTAATCATATATGATTTTTTTATCCTTTGAAATGTTAATGTGGTACATCACATTGATTTTTGTATGTTGAACCATCCTTGCATCCCAGGAATAAATTTCACTTGGTCATAGTATATATGTTTTTCATTGTGTTGCTGAATTCAGTTTGTCTGTTTTTTTTAATTAGGATTTTTATATCTTCATTTATCAGATAGTGGCTTGTGATTTTTCTTTTTCTGGCTTTAATATCAGAGTAATGCTGGCCTCATAAAAAAGTTTGGATGGTTTCCATTTCTTCAATTTTTTGGAAGAGTTGGACAAGAACTGGCATTAATTTTTTTAAAATGTTTGGTAGAATTCACCAGTGGAGCCATCTGGTCCTGGAATTTTCTTTGGAAGGGTTTTCAATAAACCTACTAGTTCTGTTCATATTTTTAATGTCTTCATGATTTGGTCTTGGTAGGTTAAATTTTTAGGAGTTTATCCACTTCTTTTGGCTTATCCCAATTTGATGGTCTTTTCTAATCTTTATTTTTAAAAAATTCTGTAGCATCAATTGTAATATCTTCTCTTTCATCTCTAATCCTATTTGATTTTCTCTCTTTTATTTTTCTTAGTTTCACTAAAGGTTGTCAGTTTTGGTGAGGTTTTTCAAAGTCAACACTTAGTTTTGTTTGTTTTTCTAGTCTTTATTTCTGCTCTAATTTTTATGATTTCTATCTTTCTACTAATCCTGAACTTAGTTTGTTCTTCTTTTTCTAGTTCCCTGAAGTGTAGAATTAGCTTGTTAATTTGAGACCTGTCTTCTTTTATAATGTATGTTTATATTACTATAAACTTTCCTCTTGGTAAAGCTTTTGTGTGTCCCTAAGTTTTGATATGTTGTAGTTTTGTTTTTGTCTCAAGATATTTTATAATATCTCTTTTGTTTTCTTGTTTGATATACTGGTTGTTAAAAAACATATTGTAGCTGAATGTGGTAGAAAATGCCTGTAATTCCAGTGATGTGGGAGGTTGAGACAGAAGGAATACAAATTCTTTTTTTTTTTAATTTTTTTTTTTGAGAGAGAGAGAGAGAGAATTTTTTAATATTTATTTTTTAGTTATCGGCGGACACAACATCTTTGTTTGTATGTGGTGCTGAGGATCGAACCCGGCCACACGCATGCCAGGCGCTTGAGCCACATCCCTAGCCCCAAGGAATACAAATTCAATGCAAATTAGTGAAATCCTGTTTCAAAATAAAAATTAAAAATAAGGGCTAAGAATATAGCTCAGTGGCAAAGTGCCTATGGGTTCAATCTCCAGAACTGGAAGAAGAAGAAGAAGAAAAGAGAGAGAGAGAGAGAGAGAGAGAGAGAGAGAGAGAGATATTGGTATTGCCCTGATTTTCAAATACTTGTGAATTTTGAATTTTCCTTCTGCTGTTAACTTATAGTTTTATTCCACTGACATCAGAAAAAATTACTTGGTATGGTTTCAATCTTCTTAAATTTGTTAGGATTTGTTTTATTACCTAACGTGATTTATCCTGAAGAATGTTTCATGTACACTTGAGAAGAATGTGTATTATGCTACTGTAGGGTGGAATGTTCTGTATATCTGTTAGATCCATTTGGTCTATACAGTTGTTCAAGCCCTGTTTCCTTACTAATCTTCTTTTTGGGTATTCTACCCATTATTGATTAGGGGAGGTTTATTGAAATCTATTATTATTGTATTGCTATCTAAATCTCTCAGCTTTCTTAATATTTCATACAGTATGGTGCTCTGATGTTGGGTACAAACATTTACAATTATATCTTCCTATTGAATTAATCCTTTTATTATAATAATGCTCTTATCTTTTTTTGACAGTTTTTGCAAGGTCTGTTTTAGTCTCATATAAATATGGCTACTCCTATTGCATAAGAATTAAAATCAAGAATCAGTAAATGAGATGGATTCAATCTAAAAAGCTTCTTCTCAGCAAAAGAAACAATCAGTGGAATGAGGAGAGAGCCTATATTTTGGGAGCAAATTTTTACCACATGCATATCAGATAGAGTACTAATCTCTAGGCTATATAAAGAACTCAAAAACATATATATATATATATATATATATTTTTTTTTTTTTTTGTAAGCAGCAAAGAGGCGTTTATTGCGAGCTAGCTCGGTAATCCGCGCACACAGCAACTGGTGATGCTGAGAGTGAAGAACTCAAAAATCTTAACACCAAAAAACCCCCCAAACCAAAACACAATCCCCCCCCCAAACCCACCAAATAACCCAATCAATAAATGGGTGAAGGAACTGAACAGACACTTCTCAGAAGAGGATATACAATCAATCAACAAATATATGAAAAATGTTCAACATCTCTAGCAATTAGAGAAATGCAAATCAAAATTACCCTAAGATTTCATCTCTTTCTAGTCAGAGTGGCAATTATTAAGAATACAAACAACAATAAGTGTTGCTGAAGATGTGGGGAAAAAGGCATACTCAAACATTGCTGGTGGGACTGAAAATTGGGGCAGCCAATATGGAAAGCAATATGGAGATTCCTTGGAAAACTGGGAATGGAACCACCATTTGATCCAGCTATTCCACTCCTCAGTCTATACCCAAAGGACTTAAAAACAGCATACTACAGGGAGACAGCTTCATCAATGGTTATAGTAGCACAATTCACAATAGCTAAACTGTGGAACCAACCTAGATGCCCTTCAGTAGATGAGTGGATAAAGAACATGTAGTGTATATATACAATGGAATATTATTCAGCACTGAAAGAGAATAAAATCATGGCATTTGAGGCAAATAGATGGAGTTGGAAAATATAATGCTAAGTGAAGTTAGCCAATTCCAAAAAACAAAATGCTGAATGTTTTCTCTGATATAAGGATGCTGATTTATAATAGGAAGGTTGGGGGAGCACAGGAGGATTAGACAAACTCTAGATAGAGCAAAGGGGTGGGAGGGGAAGGGAGGGGGCATGGGGGTAAAATAGATGGTGGAATGAGGTTGAAATCATTACCCTAAGTACATGTATGTAGACACAAATGCTGTAATTATACTTTGTATACAACCAGAGATATGAAAAATTGTGCTTTATATGTGTAATATGAATTGTAATGCATTCTGCTGTCATATATAACAAATTAAAATAAAAAAATACGGCTGCTCCTGTTCTCTGTTAGTTAACATTCATATGGAACATCATCCACATCCTCTCCCTTTTATCTTAACTGTGCCTTTATTAAAAATTAGTGTATATTATTTATATAGAATGGTAGGTTTCATTGTGGCATATTTGTATAAATATAAAATATGATTTGACAATATGTGTCCTTAAATCTAAGGATATCTCTTTAAATATTATTAACTGGATTTCACTTTTAAATTCATTTATCCACTCTGCATCTTTTCACTGGACATATTACTCCATTTAAAGTAATTATAAGTAAAATAGGGAAAAAGTTATTGTTGCCATTTTTTTGGTCTGTTTCATAGTTTGTGTTTCTTGCTGGTTTGTGTATTTTATTGATTTTTTTTTTCGTAGGGATATGCTTTTGATGATTCCTTTATTATTTTATTTTGTATGTTCCATAGGTATTCTCTTTGTGGTTACCATGGGCTTACCTAAAACATTTCAGTTATAATAATATATTTTAAGGTGATAACAACTTAATGTCAGTTATATACAACAAATTCTACAATTTTATTCCCTCCCAGTACTTTGTTACCAATGTCACAAATCATATCATTCTATATTGTGTTCATTAAAATATTTTTGTGTTGCTGTTTAGTGTCATTTCACTTCAACTTGAAGGACTCTTTGGAAGGCAGGGCTAGTGGTGATAAACTACCTTAAATTTTTTAATTTGGGAAAGTCTTTATCTCTTCTCCTTTTTCTTTTTTTTTTTCATTTTTGAAGGACAGTCTGACAGATATACTATTCTTTTTTTAAAAAATATTTTTATTAGTTATTGATGGACCTTTATTTATTTGTTTATATGTGGTGCTGAGAATTGAACCCAGTGCCTCACAGGTGCTAGGTAAGTACTCTACCACTGAGCCACAACCCCAGCCCCAGATATACTATTCTTTATTGGGAGTTTGGTTTTTTTTTTGCCCCCTATTCCAGCACTTGGCATGTATCATCCTATTCTCTCTATTCGCCAAGGTTTCTGCTGAGAAACCTGATAGTTTAAAAAAAAAATTCCCTGTACATGATGATTTGTTTTCTCTTGCTGCTTTGAAAATTCTCTTTTATTTCAGACAATTTAATCACATTGTGTCTTAGTGTAAACTTTTATCTATCTATCTATCTACTACGTACGTACCTACCTATTTATTTATTTTTTTATGTAGTGCTAAGGATTGAACCCAGGGCCTCCCACGTGCTAGGTGAGCTCTTTACCCCTGAGCCACAATCCCAGCCCCTTAGTGTAAACTTTTTTGATCCTTCTTATTTGGATCCATCATGTTTTTAAAATCAATTTCTTACTCTGGATTTGGAAAGAAATTTTACCCACTAATTTACTGAAATAACTTTTTGCTTTTTTCTCTTCTCTTTCATGAACTCTCATGATAATGTATATTGGTCAGGTTAATGGTGTCCCATAATTTACTCTTTAATTTAATTTGCTTTATTTTACTCTTTTTTTTTTCTGTTTGCTTCTCTGGATAATTTCAAATGACATGTCTTCATGTTTACTAAATCTTTCCTTAGTTTGATCAAGACTGCTTTTGAACCTCCTTTTCAGCTCAGTTCTTATAGTTAGCTTTGCCTTTCTGTGACAAAATACCTGAAAACATCAACTTATGATTCTAGAGTTTTCTTTTCATGGTGAGCTAGTATCCATTCTTTCAGGGCCTATGGTGAGGCAATCCATTATGGCAGAAGGGTATGGCAAAGCAAAACTTTATACCTTATGGCAACTGGGAAGGAAAGGGGGTGAAGGAGAGAAGAGATGAATGGGAAAAGAGACCAGGGATAGTATATGCCCTTCCAGGGAATATACCTAGTCCCACCTCCAATAGTTTCTATCACCTCTCAATAATTCTACCAAATTATTAATCCATCAGTGGATTAATCCAACAAAGAGATCAGTGCCCTCATTATTTAATCACTTCCAAAGAGTCCCAACTCTTAATACAGCTGCATGGGAGACCAAGCCTTTAATACATGAGCCTTTGGGGTATGTTCTAGATGCAAATCATATGAGCTCTTGTATTATTCAGGTCCAAATTTGTTTGGTTCTTTTTTACATTTTTTTGTTTCTTTGTCGAAATTCTCATTTTATTCAGGCATTCCCCCCGCCCCCAAGCTTATTATGTTTATGATGGTTATTCTGGATTTTTTTCTTTGGTCAGGTAATTCATTCTTATACTTCACATTTTTAGAGTTTGTGGAAATTTATTTTGTTCCTTTGATTGGGCCATTCTCCCCTGTTTCTTCATGTTCCTTGTAACTTTGCATTGGTATCAACACATTTGAAAAAAATAGCTGTCTCTCCAAATCTTTTGCAGACTTTTGCACAGGAAGAAACTTTTAGCAATCAGCCCAGTAAGCGATTCTGGGTGGGGGGGCTCTCCTTTCTGTGGATATGTCTTCTTTAGACTTGTGTGATTAGATTCATACAGGATTCGCTGGTTTCTTTTTGTTCAGGAGCTTACAATCTCTTGCTCCCTCTGGTGTCTCTCTGCTGTACCACAAGTTCTCTAAAACAGCAGGACACTATGTATTTCTTTTTTTGATTTCAGTAGCCTCTAGGGATCTAGAGCATGTTGGGTGCCATCAAGGTCCTGCCTTGAGTTAGGTGAGAAAAAAGCAGTCCTAGTGCAGCCACATGAAAAGCTATAATGTTGGATAGATGTTTTGTGCTTCTCTTTTCCCCTGAGGAAGAGGTCACCAAGTGTACTGGCCCATGTCTGTTATACCACAAGTCCTCTGGAGCAGTAGCACATCACCTAGTTCCTTTGCTTTCAGTGGCTCCAGGCATTGAGAATATGCCAGGTCCTATCAATGCTCTAAGCGAAGTGACACAGAATCTAGTCCTTGGCCATTTCCCCTGCAAACTCAGAACATAGGTATATGGTCCAGTCGTCTTTTTCTTTCCCTAGAGAGAAGCCAGGTGCTTGGAGTTTCCTCCTTAATTATGACTTCCTCTCCAAAATCCATGTTGAAGTAATCTTCAATGCAACAGTATTAAGAGGACTCATAATGATAATTTAATCATGTCTCACCCTCACAAATGGGATTGATAGCCTACTAAAAGAACTTGAGATCAAAGGGAGCACTTTCTTGCCCTTCCATTCCTTCCACAATGAAAGGACAATGAGTTGGCACCATCTATTGAGAAACAGGCCTTCACAGAACCTATTGTTACCTTGATTTAAGACTTCCCAACCACTAGAACTGAGAAATATATACCTGTGATTTATAAATTGCCCAGGCTGTGGAATTTTGTTGTAGCAATACAAAAGGGATAAGACAACTCTTGAATACCTGTTATTATGTCAGGAGAAGGAAATACTGCAAGAGGGTGCCACGAATTTTCCTACTAGCCTAGGTGCAGTTGCGGAGTCTTGTGCTTTTTTGGAGGGGAGTCTTTTAACTGGTTTCTGGGTTTCTTACAAAGAGAATAGGTCTATGTGTTGTGTTTCTGTGGAAGGAAGAAGGGTCTGGAGCTTTCAATTCCACTATCCTGCTTATGTCACTACTAGACTTTTCTTAAATAAGATAATCTCACTGAATAATGGCCACTAAATTATCTGAAGATGGACAAGTCTCAGTCAAATTAATGATACTGTAGTCAATGGGGCTGAATTGTATAGACATGATAGGAGATAACACAAGCATTTTAGGAAAAAGCTCTCACTCAGGCTGCGTTACACACTCATTTATAAGCAGTATGATAATTTTGATTGACCATACTGATTGTTTAATGGAAATAGCTAAGTGTATAAGGATGGTAGTTATAGTAGTAAAAGGGCCAATCCATTAAATAGTTGAAGCGGTTACTAATATAAAAAGCCCCAAAGCTTTTCCACTGATTACCATGATAACCAAAGAGTAGAAGAATATAAAAACAGCATCTTTTTTGAGATCTGAAGCCCAATTCCAGTTTTAATGTTATTATTTTTATTAGACTTTGTGTCATGGATAATGTTTTATATTTCACACTTAAAATGATTATTCATTATTTCATTTTCTTTTTGCAACATCTCTGTTAGGTAGAGCCTCAGGAAATGGACCTGCTTATATTTTTATTGCTAACTTAGTACATAGATACTAATTGCGGAAGCAATCTGTTCAGAGACCTTGCAGCATTTGTACTGTTAATATTGTGCAGTACAGCCATCACAGCTAACAGTATACATCATATTTTGTAAAATATTTGAAATATACTGCACTTGCAACTTTCACGACTCTTATAAATGGACAAACATGTTGTAATAGAAACTGGAATTGTAATATTTTGTTTTACTGATGAAAAATTTTATTTTGGATTTGATTTTCCTTTGAATTTTGATAGGGCATGATTACCAAGAATAACTTGAGATTTTCTCCTCTAACAGATATGACTATTCTGTGCTTTAACATAAATGAATTATTTTATAATTCCTTTCTATCTGCTAGGAAACAATTCAAATGGAAAACCCAGTTTACCTTCCTAAAATTCATGGTATGATTTATCATGAGGTAAGGAGATCATATTGTACTCTTTCAATCTAACTTTAATTTTGGTTTCCAAACAACCTATATCTCTTTCAAGGTTAAAAGCACTGAAAGTACACATGAACGCTAAGGAAAATCTTAAAATTTCCTGAAATGCATTAGCCATCCTATTTATATAACAAATATCTTGTTTGTTTATGATGGTCTACATCATTAATCTAGATAAATAAACGTAGAAGTGAAGGGAGCTGGGTTTGCTGTGTTGTCCATTGCCCAGCAACCAATGGTTACAACTGTTTTGCAGCAGGACACTGTGGTAGAGCTTCTGCAGCATGTGCTATTTTTTATACCAATCTGAATCAGGGTGGAAAGCCTGAGAACTCACATTTGCTACTGGTTAACAGGGCAAGTTTAGGATATTTATCTTTCAACATTTTAAATTATATTAATTTTAATTATATTAACATTTTAATGTTAATATATCTCCTAATTAGGTAATAGGCACACAAAAGTTTTTTAATAGTATCTATATGTTTGAACTTTTTAACTTTTTAACAAAAGTGTATGTGCAACCTATTAATTATATTCTTTACTTCCTTAGAAATAATTTCCTGAACTTTGAAAAATTATAACAGTAATATATATGCTAATAACTGATTAATATAATGTGGAAACAATATAAAACAAATACATTTGTAAAACAAAAACTGAAAGAGTCTTTCCCTATTCCTAATTCAATTCTCTGAGATAACCACTCTTCCTTTTAATAGATTACACATTCTTCTTTATTTTAAAAGTACTCTCAGAGAATGGCAAAGTAACTACACATACAAAAACCCTATTTGAAATATAATTTATAAATGACACATCAAAACATGTAAAATAAGAAAGATGATAAACCAGATTTTTCTACTAACTTGGTATTTGAACAATATTACAGCTATAAAGAAATGGCTTTTAAAGCCTATATTCATCATTATGCTATTGTTGGAGGTAAAGTCTGTTTCTTTTATAAGCTTTGTTTATAAGTCTTTTAAAAAACAGTATCATAGCAATATTTCATGTTTGATATAAAGTAACAAGTACTATTATTTTTCATATAGATGAGCCTCCTTAATTGGAAAAATATACTGTAGATGTATGAAAAAAATGTTGTTTACCACCTCACCCAACAAATCTTCTATTCAACGGATGTGTACTTGGAATTCCTATTTTAAGTGCTAGTACTTCAGTATTTGTGCTATAAAGAGTTGAAGGTATGTGCTCTTTCTGTTATCAACTTGTCCTATGACCATGGTAAGTCATAATCTTTCTGAGCCAGTTCCTCCCTCCCTCCCTCCCTCCCTCCCTCCCTCCCTTCCTTCCTTCCTTCCTTCCTTCCTTCCTTCCTTCCTTCCTTCCTTCCTTCCTTCCTTCCTTTTGGGTGGTGCTGGGGATTGTGAGCCAGTTTCTTTATTATTTGATTGGTATCCTTAGCAGTTACAGTGAAAAGTATAAAGGTAACATGTATCTACTAAACACATTGACACTAATAATTATGTAGAGGGGGCGAACTCCAACCAAGAATAAGAGTAAACACAGTAGTTTTGGCGGGTAGGTCTTCTAAGAAGTTTGGGAATAATTTACAAACAAATACAATAAAAGTGGTAATTTTATCTCTTATTCTTTAAGGAGGAGTGCTTCATTAGAAAGAGCATGAGATCTGATGCTCCCAAATCCTCATTTTTATATACAACAGCTAGTCTGGACCAATAAAGCAACATCTTTAAGCCTCAAATTTCTTTGTACATAAAATGTAATTTAACAAATTCTTAGCAGTGATTATGTGTAATAATATAATGAAAGAGACACAGCTTTATTCTTATTATTCTCCCAAACAAAACCTTTACATATGTTCCGTTAAAGTTAAAAAGCACTCTAAAAATAAAGGTTCTTTCTTTTTGAACCCAAAGTTAAGAGCACAGATGCTGATGTTTGTTAAGGCGACAGAAGTCAATACAGAGATTGTTATAGCTGTTTTGGTCTTTTGTTAGAAAAATATTTCATTTTGGATGAAACAAGGCCAAGCCTTAAGAGATATAGCTTAACCTTAGAGCTCAAGAACAATTTTCTACCCAGAAACAGAGTTTATCAAATTCATGCTTTTGTTTTTTATTGTTTGTAAAGAAAATACAATATTAATGTACAAATCACTACGTCAATCTATTCATATCATATAACATGGACTGGTGTGGTTCCCAAAGTATGGTTTTTGAAATACTGGTTCTTTATGATGGGAGTTATAAAATAGGAAGTTCTATAAACCTAAAATCATTGTGGAAAATACTGGGTTAAATGAGGTCATGATTTTCTTCTTTAAGATTTCTGTTACTTTTTTAAAAAATATTTTTTAGTTGTAGATGGATATGATGCATTTATTTATTTATTTATGGTGCTGAGAATTGAACCCAGTGCCTTACCTGTGCCAGGCAAGTGCTCTACCACTGAGCTATAACCCCAGCCCATGGATTTCTATGTTACTTTAACTATGATTTCTAAGTGGGGACTATATGGTTGAGTTGTCTCAGCATATATGACTAGAGAATTCACTGTTGATTTGGAGCATCTAATAGATCTGTGGTAACACAGCATGTGAGATATGTTGGCATATCCTATCTTATAAAATCGGTCATCAAAAACCACAAAAGATCCGAATATTGCTTACATTCTCCTTTTCTATGTACTTCCTTAAGCTCCCTCCCCACCTTAGTTTTTCCTTTTAAATTGTTATAATGCTACTTCTCATTTTTACAGGTTACTCTGGTCGATTTAATTCCTTAATTCTGGGCTTCATAATCCCAATCTTATGTTCTCAACCTACTTTTCTGGTCCTATATCCTACTTTTCCATTGTAAATAAGCTGACTTGATTTTCCTAAATCTGCTCTGTAATTTTCTAAATCTCAACTTCTGTTCATGTTCACCTTTTGTTTAAAATATCTTCTTTCAATCCTATCTACTTTGTCAAAGTCTATCTGACATAATACTCTCCTTTGTTAAGCATTTTTATAATCTTTGTCTTTTTTCAAAGGGCAGAGGAACTAACTCTTATTTAATTTCTGTTTGGCAAGAATTTAAGGCCTTTGCTCTGCATCAGAATTGCTCCTTCTATGAGCATATAATTATAACAACATGGGGAGTGTTACTTTTACTATTGCTTGACAGGATGGACCCATCCTGACAACAATAAGGATTAAGTGAAGCCCAAAGAGAAACTTCAACAATTGGGCCAAGACAACACCCCAATATCCATATAAGAAGTATGGGAAAGGTGGACACAAGAGTTACAGGGTCACTTGTCTTTGTGGAAAATAACAGTACTTGTGGTATGAGGAAAGTGTATTCCTGAAGCTGGTTTCAAGATGACAGTAGGCTCTGAGAGACTAACTCAAAGACTGGCTATGCCTGCAAAATGAAAAGATTGGCCTTCCATTCCCTGTTCAACATCTTTTTAGGCAGAGAACATTCTAATCTGTTCCTGTGCCTATTAAGCAAGGAAGACAGAACTAAAAGAGAAATGGCAGGCAGAGTGAAGGGGCAGTGGTGGAACAGCCTGCATGTATACAATTTTGACCAGTAAGGACATAAGAAATTCCCGTGGGACAAATCAAATGAGTTGTACTTGAGTTAGCTTGCTGATGTTCTAGCAAGATGATGACCTGTTTGGCAAGGGGAACACATCAGCAAGAGACTGGTGAGCATACCACTGTGGGTGGGTACTTTGACACTAAAACAGTATGGCATTGTGAACCTAGAGGACAGGACCCTCTGAAGAACTCTTTACATCTAGCAGTTGAGAGGGCCAGCATGTGGATACCAGCCTAAGAGATACAGGAGCAGTCATAATCAACAGAGGACCAGCTGTGTGAAGAAACACATACCAAGTGCCCATGCTTTTTTCTGGTCCAGTGAATTGGATGAACGAGGTTGTGCAAAGAGGAGGGAGAACCAGAATCTTCACAACCAGAATCTGTTCTCCAATTCTTTCAACATTTCAAATACTGAGAATCCTGGATCCATTCTACATTGAGTAGATGGCAAATCAGATTTTAACCTGCATTTGAGGTATAAGTTTTAAACATTGAATTTTAATAAACAAGTGATTCTAAAACTGTAGAATATGGCAAAGATACACTTATGAGATGGAAAAAGATCTGACAAAGCATAGTCAAAAGCCCACCACGAGTAAAAGAAATAGTTTATTGTGAATACCTCCTGAGCTGAAATTCCTACACAAACTGGTTAAGCACGTTGACTCTTATTTCATGCTTTTGTGTGGTGGCAAATATACTCTGAAGTAAGAGAGAGTTGGTGGAGCAATTAAGTCATGGCCCCTGGTCTGGCCACTTGCAAATTTCACAAATAAAGTTAGGGTTTCTAGGATCCATCTTATCGGTGATTTGAAGGCATAAGAGTCAAGAAATTTCACTGCATATTATTTTGGAATTCTCATATTTTGAAGGAATGGGTTAGAGAAGTTGGTCCAGCAATCCCTCCATTATAGTCAGGATTTTATAATAGCAAGTTCAATTAAAAGTAATTACAGTAGTAATTATGATTAAAATGAAATGGCTGTAGTTAACATTAGCAATTACACAAAGAAACATGAATCCCCTTTAATAAAGGAAGACAGAAAGAAAATAAAGTCAGAAGTAAGACAGAAGTTGTTTCACACTCCCTTCTTCCCACATTCCGCCTCTTCTTGGTCCAGCCGTAACGAGGAGAAGCCTAAGCATGTACCAAGAATATAACAGAGGTGCCTGCTAATTTTCCTTTTCAGGACAAAGAGATTTGAGGTTCAGCTCCATCATTAATTAGCTGCAAGACCTTGGGCAGGGCAATATGGAAATTAGGCTACAGTTGGAGTAGCTATCTACAGAAAGTTTAAAATGTAACAATTCTAGGAGTATTCACAAACCCTCTTTGCTTTTCTATTTACTGTCTCCAGTCCTTCCACACAGATAACTCTACTGATAGTTGCTTTTTACATTCGAGCTAGATCAAGACAACAGCCTATTAACTCCAGGTACTTGCAATCAATTAAGATTTTATCTTCTAGAAATCTGCTTTAAGACATAGTCTCTAAAAGTACAGTGTTTATAAGTGTGATTTGCTTTTCCACCAAATGTCTGGGTTATTCACTCCTCTTTTAGTTCTTTAGTAAGAATCTTCTGGAGCTAGTTTGCCAGGGTTTGAATGCTCACTGTATCCTTTACTACAGAATGATCCTGGATATCCCTCACTTCATCTATAAAAAGGAGATAGTGATGGCATATGCTGTATAAATTCTTTTGAGGATTAATGAGTTAATACATGAAAAGTACATAGAACAGTGTCTGGTATTATACATGTTAGACATTATTTTATTATTATTTTAAGCATAGTTTGGGTCTATCTTGCAGGGAAGGCCAGCTTCATGGGCTTTTATAGAACCCTGTGCTTAGAAGAGCCCAGCACTTGGGGTTTAGTGCTCTTGGGATTGCTGTTTTGAAATTTTTAATAATTTTATCTTTAAATTTATGTTCAGCAAGTGAAGTCTGCTAGGACAGTGGAGTATTTGTGGGGTGAGTGGATAGGGCCGGGAGGTTGGCTACACGTAATCCTGTATTCTGTCCTCCCAAGCCTACTCTGCCATTCCCCAGGTGTCACAACCACAGATCTCCCACTCTGTACCTTGTCTCCTTCTCCTCAGACCTCCCACTCTCTGCCCTGGTTCAGGTCTGGGTGAGGGTCAGGGTCGGTCACATATTCCATGGCATCTTTTTTTTTTTTTTTTTTTGGTACTGAGGATTGAACCCAGGGGTGCTTAACCACTGAGCCACACCCCAGCCCCTTTTTATATTTTATTTAGATAAAGGGTCTCACTGAGTTGCTAAGTGCCTCGATAAGTTGCTGAGGCTGGCTTTGAATTCACAATCCTCCTGCCTCTGCCTCTGCAGCTACTGGGATTATAGGTGTGTGTCACTGTGCCCAGCTTCCATGGCATCTTGAGTTAGGGCATGGAGGCACCTGTTTTGCCTGCATCGGTCAGTGCCTCAGGCCATCTGATGGGTGACTAGGCAGGGGCAAGCTTCATATTCACCTCCCAATCAGGTACCTATCATATTCCAGTGAGGAGAATACAATATTCATCCATTGTGGGTTGGGATAGTCTGTGGGAAGGGGATATGCCTGATTCAACTCTCTCAGCTCTGGCCAAGGCAAAGTCCATCAGGAGGGGAAACCCTGGCACCTGATGGACTGCGTGTGCCCGAAGACAATGGGTGAATCCTCAGGGGCCTCTGAAATATGTGCTCTGAGAGTATCCCTGTCTTGAAGGAACCTGACCTTAATTAGCAAATAAAAACACCAATACAGGTCAAGAGAACCAGACCTCAGAAGAAAGGAAAAAGTTTAACATTCAAGTACCTTGAGTGGAACTTTTTCTGGTGCTTTGAGCAGGAGGACCTACATCTTCAGTTTTACTGGGCCGTGCAAATTATGTAGCAAGGCTTACTTTCTTTCACAGAATGCTTTTTTTAAAAAATATTTTTTAGTTATAGTTGGACACAATACTTTTATTTTATTTATTTATTTTTATGTGGTGCTGAGAATCGAACCCTGCGCCTCGCACATACTAGGCGAGCATTCTACCGCTGAGCCACAACCCCAATCCCCACAGAATGCTTTTTATAATAAGCACTTTTACTAGGCACTATCACTGAGAAGTTACAGATGATAGGCTATTAAACTATATGAATATAAATTTTGAAATGAATGACTCCAATTTAAAAGACTCATACTAGCTCAATATTTCCAAGATTATCAGTCTTTTTAATCCATGTAGTTGAAATCAGGTACTGCCTCCATCCTTCTGATACAACATACACATACACACACACACACACACACATACACACACACACACACACGTATATTTGGTGGTACTGTGGATTAAAGCTAGGGGTGCCCTACCACTGAACTATAGTCCCAGTCCCCTTTATTTTTATTTTGAGACAGGTTCTTACTAAGTTGCTGAGGCTGGCTTTGAGCTTATGATCCTCCTGCCTCAGCCTCCTGAGTTGAAGAACTTACAACTGCATGCCACTGTGCCTGGTCCTGAATTCTTGATTACTGATGCTTCGTACAATGATCAAAACAAACAACAACAAAACGATACTTTAAAGTTAGAAGTATTTTTTGTGCTGTTTTTTCTTCCTTCCATTGGACAAATTGGATAACTGTGCTTTCATTTGAGGAACATTTTAGTTATTTAAATATTTGAAATACTATGTATGTTTATAACATGATAATGATATAAACTACAGTTCAATTATAATTTTCACCCACCATTTGAATCAATAATATTTTCCACAATAAATATTGTGAAAGTTGCTGGCAAGGGAGCTGTGTTTCAGGCTGCTATGGGTACATAATAGAATTGAGGAGGGCAATGGAGAAGGGTCATGGTATCAGTCAGGGAGTAAGCAGTAAAGATGAACTCATTAGCATTAGAACAGTTAAATTATTGCCAATTATTTAAACTACAAAGGTTGAAAAGATCAAGCCTGATAAAAGCATAAAAAATCAACAATACCATGATCCTCTGAATTGAATACATGTTTTTAGTTCGGTTAACATTTTGCTTTTTTCATTTCAATATTATTGTCAATTGAACCATTTCATCTGAGAAATGATTTGCTCATTTATATTTTCTGACTGATTAATGTCCCCAGGGTACTGCCAAATTCGAATTTTCAAACCTCAAAGTTCCCCACAAGTCTTGCTACTGGTTCAAAAGTGTGCTGAATGAGAGAAGGCAAATCCAGATTCCAGCTGAGCAGCTGGGAAGCATCATCACAGGTTGAATGGAAAATCAGGCATTGGATGCAGACATTTTGGGGAAAAAAAGAGAGATGTCAACATAATTAAAAAATTTAACAAATGAAAGGCAGTGTGGTATGATACTAACATTTGTAGCTGTAAGCCTATTTTATACTCCATAATCTTATGTTTTGTTTTTTTGCTTGTTTTTAATGGCAACAGGTTAATATCCACAAGGAAAATCATGTACACCTGGATCAAAAAGAAGCTACTGGCATAAGGCATTTTGGCATTAGACTAGATGTACACATGCTGACATGTCAAAATCCTTGAAACAGAAGTTTCAGAACCTCCTCATGACTGTGGAAGGCAAGTCATTGACTGCATACTAGCTCAAAAGTGCGTCTTTCCAGATATAGCATTCAGCCACAAAACAACAAAACTGGCAAATAAAGCCTAAATATGTACTTGGAAGTGAAAGTCTCAAGCAGAACAAAATATGAGTCAGCTGGCAAAGCTTCCAAGTTTCAGATAAGAATAAGACTCTAAATACAAAATAGGAAGGCACATTTTGAATGGCTATTTTGACTGATAGGACAGTGTGAACACTGGGCAATAACCCCCATTCCTGCACCACGATCACTAACTCCCCTGGCCTGGCTTCTAAGGCTGGGCAAGAGAGCAAGAGGAGCATGATTTCATTCCATCTGGTACTTGGCACTTATCTTCAGTATGGTTTATCTTGCAGTGTGAATCTGCTGAGGCCCTGGTGTTCTCTCCAACTTTTCATTCTAGCTATATTGCTTACGCTTCTTAAGACCAAAGATTCTGCATGACATGTCACAACAAGTACCAGTTATTGGTGGACAACTTAAGAAGGGCATTTTATATTATTTTAATTTTTAAAAAAATTTATTTATTTTTTTCTAATCAGTTATTCATGACAGCAGAATGCTCTTCAATTCATTGTACACAAATGGAGCACAATTTTTCACTTCTCTGGTTGTACCCAAAGTAGAGTCACACCATTTGTGCAATCATACGTGTACCTAGGGTAATGATATCTGTCTCATTTCACCATCTTTCTTTATCCCCATGCCCCCTTCCCTCCCTCCATACCCTTTGGCCCATCCAAAGTTAAGAAGGGCATCTTAAACACTCAGTTCTGTTGAATAATCTTATCTAATTAGTACTTCTTTCAGTTATGCCATAAATGTTTCAGTAAGCCCAAATTTTATCAGGGGAGTTACAAATTTCTAAAGTTTTACTGATCTTTACCAACTACTTCTTCATTTGACAACTAAAAGAGCCCTTCAGTCCTCTTATCTTTTTAAAATTATTTTCCTCCTTTTGGCCTCACTATGAGTAAAGGTGTTGGAGTATATGCCTGAATTAGCAGGTTACCACTTCAGTACATTTCAAGCAAAACAATTTGAAAAATTGCCAAACAATTTTGGGGTTGGGCAGATAATAGTGACCCTTCATGATTTCATGTGCAATGTAAATAGGAAACATATTGCTGAGGCCAAATAAAACGGAAAAAAAAAAAAAGAAAAAAGAGGTGTAAGATTTTAGCAGGGCAAACAGCATTCAAAATGGAGATTGTACTGTTTATAAATTAAGTTTAGACTTTCAGTTTTTCCAGTAGCAAGATTGTGCTAGTTATAATTATTTGTCTCAAAAGTTTGATGTTGCAGTAACAGAACTGTGGTGAGGTTCTGCGCCTAATTTTTCCCACTGGTCTTCTATATTACCAGGAAATTATCCAATTACTTAAATAAAAATAGGTGATTCATTATTCAATATAACTTCACTTCATCAAAACTATATTAGAACATTTAATAAAGAAAATACTTTATCCACTTCTAAAGGGCATGCCAGTAATTATACAGTGATATCTCATGATTTCTCTCAATATTTAAATATGAAAAATTACAAGCATATAACAGCTGACTTTTTAGAGAATACACATAAAAATATCACCTGCATTGTGCAATTGACCTTTCTCTGTATTTACTTCCAAACCTCTCTAAATATCTATCTGTTCATCAATTTATCAAATTATTGGTAAATTTCAAAGTAGTTGCAGATATCAGTACACTTTACCCCTGATCACTCACTGCAGCTTGCACATCATTACCTAGAATTCAATACTATGATTACTTTTTTAAAAAAATACAAATTTATTGAGGTATAATTTATATGCCATACCACCCCTCCTTGTGGCTCTTTTTTACATCAAAACTTTTTTCTCTTCTTACATTTTACAGTGCTGGAGATTGAACCCAGGGCCTTGTACATGCTAGGTAAGTGCTCTATGGTTCTTTAGCCCTACATCACAACTTTTAGTGGTGAAGATATGGAACAGTTATGCCTCTGTCCTTATTATATGTGTTAGATAATATTTATGGCTTTCATATCTTCTGCTGATAAACACACAGATGTACAAAGTTTTAGAACAATCTAATCTTCAAATCTGAAAAAGACCATAGACCCTCTTCCAACCTAAATAATGAGAAATTTCACTATTAGAATAATAGATAACATATTTATAAGCCTCATCTCCAAACTTGAGTCATTATGGCATGCTGAGGGCCATTACGAAGTAGGAATGACGCATCGAAATTTCCTTGCCAGCGTACCCCATGTTAATTTCGCTGTTGACCTTGCATGTGTGTTTGAGAAAGGTGACCCTGCTCAACGACCAGGGAGGATCCAGGATTAGGGTGTGTCCTGCAGTTTGAGGAAGTATCCCGCTCCTTGGGTAAAGGGCGTTCCCAGTTTAAGACCTTGGATTTTAGGGAAGTTCGATGTTGAGGATTATTGCTGCTGGAATAAGGGCGTTCCTCCTGCCTGAGCTCCCGTTGAGTTCTCGTGAGATTCAGAGAGCATTTTGGGTAAAAAGCCTCGTGTAGTAGGTGAATTGGGTGGCAGCAGAACTGGGATTGCCCCAGAACGTGTGTGGAGGCCGGTGTGAGTTCGGGAATAAAGAATTGCTGTTTGAATCTACAAAGCTGTGTGGTGGCTCGTGATTCTGTGCCCAGCTAAGACTGCGGCAATGGCAAATGATGTGTCATTTATAATCATTCCATGAAACTGTGCCACTGCAGGTCGGGTCCACATACTTTCAAGTGCTACAATTTTATAGCTATTTACAGGTACAGACTACATTTCCAATACAAAGAAAACTATAGCATCATCTGCTCCACATATTCTTGCACAATATGACCTTGCTGCTCCACCATCAAGTGGCAAGTTTTACTTCTTTTGTTGAATCTGGGTGGGCTTGTGACTATTCAAGTTGATAGTGTGTGGCAGATCTGATGTTTCATCACCTTTGAGGATGGGTCATAAAAGACAATATAACTTCTACCTTATTTACCAGGGCACTTGTTTTTAGACCCCTGAGCTGCCATCTCACCAGTCTGACCACCAGGAAGGAAGAGGGCACAATGTTGGGAGGAAGCCCAGGCCACATGGAAAGGTTATGCACAGGTGCTCTTGAGAACAGCCCCAGCTGAGGGCACAGCTACAGCCAGCATGAAATGCTAGATATGTGAGTGAAGATGCTCTTTGTAGACTCTAACCTTTTTCTTCTTTTTAGTTAGAACATTATAATTATAAATAGTATTTGGGTTCATTTGAAAAAATCATAATGCAAGAAATTTGATTTCAATCCCCATTTCCTTTACCCATTCCTTCCCTCCTCCTTCCACTTATTCTCTCTTTTCTACTAAATTTCCTTTCTTTTATATATACATACAGGTGAAATTCCCTTTGGTACCTTTATATATGAATATGATAGTTAAATTCATTCCATATTTCTTTCCCTTTCTATTCCTTCCTCCCTTGCTCTTGTTCTCCTTCTTCTTTCCTGTATCTTTATGATATCCCAATCCCTCTTCAACTGCCTTCTTTCCCTTATTTTGCTCTTGTTTCCACGTATAGAGAAAACACTCAACACTTGATTTTCTGAGTCTGGCTTATTTCATTTAGCATGATTTTCTCCATTTTCATACAATAATAGACAAATGCCATCATTTCATTCTTCTTTATGGCCAAGTAATACTCCATTATGTATATGTACCATATTTTCTTGATCCATTCATCTACTGACAGGCATCTGGGTTGATTCCATAATTTGGCTGTTGTGAATTGTGGTGCTATAAACATTGAAATGGCTGTATTGCTATAGCATGGAGAAATACTGAGGAGTGGGATAGATGGGTTAAGAGGTAGTGTAATTCCTAATTTTCTAATGAGGTGATTCTAATTTTTAGTTATCGATATATTTTTTTTCCACCTAAGGACCAAGATATCATGGAACTACCTTTGGTATCTGTCCAAATTCCTGACCCACAGAAGGCTTGGATGTAACAAAATGATTGTTTTATATCACTAAGAATTGGGGTGATTTGATACACAGTAATAAGTAGAAGAGCCCTTCTCTTTCTCACACTGTGCAAAGCAAACCAAAGGACTACTGTTTTAGAAAGAAATGCCATTTTCTTTGGAAGATATATTCACATATAAATGATATCTTGCAAAATTATTACCTCAGATGGTTATTAATGTGTCATATATTTAGGTAGTCAGAATTTTTTTATAAACTATTGCTCTAAGAATTTTATGATGTCTGTCAGTTAGTGCCAGCTACTGGCTGGATAATTATGCTACTTACCTGCATTAGGGACTAACACAGATAGTCTAACAGGTGTGAAAAAGGAGCTTAGATTGATTGTAAGCTCAATGAGTCAATTATGGATGTGGTTACCAAAAAACAAACCAACAAAACCAATCATCCCTCCAATACCCCTCCCCTTAAGAAAACAAATACATTCCCAGATCCATAAACAGAAGCATTATCCTAGTACCAAGGACTCCTTTGGACATGTGGTGAAGACTATGAACCCTTTTTCAGAGTAATGCTTTTTGAATGCATAAAATAAATACACTGGATTACAAAGGAACAAGTTACGCTGAAATGTTATTAAATAATAAATTAATTTTTGAGAGAGTAAGCTATCTGTAATTTTTAATTAACCATTAAATAAGAAGAATGGGGTAAAAACTAATATTTACCAAAGGAAATAAATGTAAATAATATTGAGATACTTGTTATGGTTGTAATCTTACATAAAAAATCTGTGATTTCTATTGATGACAAAGTCACGGTTACAAATGCTCCTGTGGTTTGATGCTTATGTTTATTACTAAGAAAGTGCTAAAGTTAGTGAAAACAAAGTTGTAAATTTCTCTTTCACCCAAGTTCCTGAAACCTCTAAATTTATCTGCAGACAACAGATTTGGGCAATTTCTTATATTCAGAACTATCCATTATCTTTTTTAAAAATTTATTTGTTCTAATTAGTATATATGACAGCAGAATGTATTTTGATTCATTGTACACAAATGGAGCACAACTTTTCATTTCTCTGGTTGTACAGGATGTACATCTGCACCATATGTGCAGTCATACGTGTTCCTGGGCTAATGATGTCCATCTCATTCCACCATCTTTCCTGTGCCCTTGCCCCCTTTCTTGCCTGTCAATAAAGTCTCATCTATTATTCCAGGCCTAGTCCAGATCCTTTTTCTAGTAAGATGATAATCCACGATTTTGCCTTTTTCTGAATTCCTACTGCACTAGCAATCAGTTTACCTTTATTTTGTCACTTAGTTTCTACTTCATCCACAATCAGTTTTGTCTCTTTTTCTAGTCTGGAGATTTATAAGAATGGAGAAGATTTGCTATTTTGTATTACCAAAAGTTAAGTACATTGTAGGCACTTGTATAATGTGTAATGCCCGTCCTATTGCTAATGTCCAGCTGTGCAAATAACGTATACTGCTGTGGGAATAGCAAGGCAACACATATTCTTCTTTACTATATTGTCAAATACAATGGATCACTGAAGACAGGCTACACAACTTATGTCCTGGATCCTAATAAAAACACTTACACAGCACTTATGATGTGCCCAATACTCTTCTAAGCACTTTGCATATTCATTAAATCCTTTTTATCAGCCCCATGGAATAGGTACTATATTTATCTCCATTTTATAAATGAGGAACTAAAGCACAGATGATTAGTAAATAGGTGGAATTTTGAAAACAAGCAAAAATTATTCTCCAGAACCAGTGTACTGAACTACAATGCACTACTAATCATGATATTTGTAAATGTAAAAACTCCTTGCACATATCTGTTACTTTTTCAAAATCACTCATTTGACAATCAGCTTTTCTTTTGCTGAACTCCTATATCCCTTAACCCGGTAATCATTAACTTGGGCCTGTGCTGTTTGAATTTTATTACAATAATAGCAGCTACCATTTACTTAGTGCTTGCTGTGTGCCAGATTCTGGGCAAGTGACTTAATGTATAGTTAATCTTTGTAACAACACTATGAAGCAGTAAAGGAAACCTAGGCTCACATGTAAGTGGTAAAAGATTAAACAGTAAAAGACCAAGGATTCTAATCCAAAGCTGACTGACTCCAAAATCTATGCTTTAAAAACTGACCTATTTTCCTATGTATTTTTATCTTGTTTCATCAACTGGATTATAACTTCCTTGAAGGTAGAGATTATGTTTTATACTTGCTTGCTGATTTCATAATATTTAGAAGGTTTCAATCCTAATCAATACTGAAAAAAACTGTTTCTTGTTTTGATAGATAAAACTAATGTTTCACAGAATTCAGCCTGGTGTAGTAGAAAAACATTAGGATCTTTCATTAACTCTATGTCTTTTGGGAATTTATCTAAAGTCTTCCACCTTCAGTTTCCTTATCATTAAAAGGGAAATACAGTTAATTATAGGGATGCTTAAAGATTAAAAAGCAACAATATCTGTGAAATACTTATTAAAGTTTCTGCCATATAGCAAGTAATTAATAAATGCTAGTTTCTTAGTCCCTTCCTTAAAACATATTTTCTTGCTATGTCTACAACGACAAAGATTTTAGTATACATGTTTAAAAAAATACTTAAATTTGGTTGTGCAATAGTTGTAATTTGCAGTATTCAGTCCACTTTATTTTTAGCCTCAAATTAATAATATTTATCAAGAATCACAAATATTAGTTTATCTTAAATCTGAAAAAGAATTCCCAACTTAGCTACCAAAGTAGTTCTTCTGTCTCTATGGTTTATCAAAATAGTTACTGGTGAGCCAATATTAAGGAAATATGTAGGAAATGCATGGTAGGCAGAATAATGGTCTCCCAAAGATGTTCACATCATCATCTTTGGAACCTTACCTTACTTACACTGTAAAGTATAATTTAGATTACAGATAGAATTAAGGTTGATAATCAGTTGACCTTGAAATAGGTAGATTATCTTGGTTTATCTGAGTGGATCCAATGTAATCATAAGGGTCCTTAAAATTAAAAGAGAGAGGCAGAAAAGAGAACGAGATAACAGTGTGAGAAGGACTTAGCACATGTTGCTGGCTTTGAAGACAAAGGAAGAGCCACAAGCCAGAGAATGCTAGCAGCCTCAAAAGCCGGAAAAAGTCAGGCAGCAGATTCTCCTAGATATCCTCCAAGACAAATGCATCCTGTCAACCACTTGATCTTAGCACCATAACATTAACTTTGGTTTTCTGCCCTCCACATCTGTACAAAATACATTTGTATTGTTTAAGCTACTAAGTTCATGGTAATTTCCCATAGTAGCAATATGTAAATAATACCACAAATTTGGGATTGTGCAAAAACAAATGTGGTTTTAAACAAGTGATTGTATGAATAACAATAGTGGTATTTTGATGTACCAGGAATATAAGTCAAATATCATGAAACATAGTGAAGTAATCATTAGATTAATTACTAGCATTTATTTTTAATTAGCTGGGTTAGAGACTTTTTCTTTAAAAAAATTTATACTTTAGTTACTAGAAATATCCTTCTGTTTGTGAACATGATCATAGAATAGTAAAGAAAGAATCTTAATTACAACAGGGGGGATTTTTGTTTGGATAAGAAGATGTTTTTGATATTGTCATTATAATGCTGAAAATATTTCCTTGGCTAATTAGTACTAAAATGTATTGCCTGGCTCTCAAATTTGTACATCTCACCAAACTTAAATACTTTTACATTCAAAATGAAACTTCGGATTAAATCATATTTGTGTCCACTATACCATCACACGTGTGACTCATCCTCAAATTTCTTCTTATGGCATTTCCACTCTGCCTGTTCATCTTTTCTTTCTTCTCTGTCATTCAGCGCAAATTGACCTTTGCTAAGCATTTAGAGATTTATATTCTGTAACTAAATTTTAGCTTCTATTGCACATTATTCTCTATTATTTGTATGTTTTTCATTATGATTCCAGGTTTGTGTATTTTTTCTTAACTGTTCGCTTCTTGATGATTGAAGAAGGTTGTTGGGTTTCATGGGGCTTCATTAAATTATTCTCTATTTTTATGTATGTCTAAAATTTTCTATAATAAAAAGTTATAAAACAACCAAACTAGGGGAAGTACCCTTCTATTTGTATTCATAGGTTTCTCCCTTCCTTGGAACTGTTGGATTGATTTGCCTCTAAAGTTTTACTTCTCTTGATTGAATAAACATGACAAAAAATGTGATACTATGTTCAAATGGTCATGGTTTCATCCAATGTAAATAGTAGATTTCTATAAATTAGTGTATATTATTGAAGATAAAACTTTCACTGCTGCTCAGTAAAGAGAAGCACAAATAATTCAACCCACTGTTTATATAATCTTTGTATTTTGAAATCTTTGCCTCAATGTTATTGGTACAGGATTACATGTTAACATATTACTGGCAAGAAATGATTGAGACAGAAGGTTTTCATCAACATGTAATAAAGAAAAAGTTAGAATCAACAACAAAACTTAGTATTGCTAGTTTTTCCATGAAGTATTAACAACACAAAATGTTAATTAATTTCTAATTCTCTATTCTATTATTTAGATTTCATGAAGGTTGATTGGACTTGATCCATCATTTTACGGAAAATTAATTATTTCAAATACATGCACCACTTTATGCAACCTGCCTGATTTGCATTGAGGAAAATTCAGCAGAAGTAATTGAGGCACAAGCAAATACTGGCACTGACTGAACTCAATTTTCATTCCAAATTTCTGCAAAATCCCAAGGCACAACAATATCAGATGCAAGGGGGAAAACAAACAAAAGCAATGTGAAAAGGGAACATGAAGAGAGAATATTACAAGAATCAGAGAACAAAGGGATCGCAAAACTATTTTAGTGCCATAGATGAGCAGTGAGGGCTTCATTCAGGCAAGGTGGAATAAGATATCATATGGCATCCTGACAATTGATGTCTTCATTTAAATGTAAGAATTTACATTCTAATTAGAAAGAATTTACATCTTAATCAGAGGCAGCTGTATTATCTTGTTACTGTTTTTTTCAAAGGTAATGAACTAAAGTACTGCTGTGCTTTTTCAACCAGAAACTAAATAGACAGCATCCAGTGTTATTTTATAGCTTACCTGCTGTAAGCTGTTATTAATATTTTCAAAGATTAAATTCTAACTAAAATCTTTTAAAATGAAAATTGTATTTGACATCACTAGAATAGTATGATAAAGACTTATTTAAAGTACCTAAACAAATCATTTTCTAACTTGTATTTTAAACGTACTTATTTATCAAACTAATAGAAGCCTCTTATGATTTATTAGAATAATATTGTTTTCATTTGGGAGGATATAGAAAATCTTCTAAAGGAGATATGTATTACATTCTGGCAAAACTTGGTTATTATCAAGCTTATATTTGTTTATGAGAGATCATTTACTATATACAAACTTTATTAAAATCATTTAAATTAATACAAATTCTTTTTTCTTCCTATGATTCTTAACAAGGAAAGGTAACATTTAAAACAGAATATTTTGCTTGTGGTTTATGTGACTATGCTACTGTCACATTAATGACACTAAAAATGTAGTGTCACAAATATGCACAATTTTCATGGTATTGGAATTGCCATAGTTAGTGAAATTAAAGGATATAATGCATTCTAATAATATTGTTCTATTCCAGGTTATTCATAATGATGGCAACTAGACTTAGGTATTGGTAGTTAGTGATATCTTTGCAAAATCAAGCCCATCATTCACATGAGAATCAGCATGAGCTCACTGACCCATAGTTTAGAAGAAATTGGGCTTGGCCTAAAAGAAATCAAGCGGGAGAAAATTACAAGTGTTAATAAAAATGTAAAATGTCACCTTTGTCCTTAGCACTATGCATCTTTAGGTTATTGATAGTTATTTTCATCAGCTGCATCATTAATATGGAGGTGTAGTATGAGCCAGTTTATAATTTACAGGTTTGTCATTTAATTCATTAGGTATACAATTTTTTATGAAGTATAAAAGGAAAATAATAAAATGAACAAAATTGTTTCTACCAGTTTATTAAATAAGTGACTTAAATAATTAATTAAAAATCTTTAAAATTATAGAAATAGTCTAAAATAATTCTGAGGTACATATTTATCTTTACCATTATACTGATTTTCTAGATCCATACATATAAAAGAAAAACAAGTCACATACAAATAATTCCAGGTAGGTTAAAAAAGAATGAAATTAATTTTATGGTGGCATTTTACTAACCCAGGCTACTCTAATGACAAAGAGAAGATAATTATTAGTTCATTGGTGCTTTTTCTTGTATTCCCACTAAAGACGATTTATAGAGGAAATGATTCAGATGGGCCCGACTGAATTACTGGCTCTGAAAGATGGCTTTATATTGCTGTCAGAAACCGTCAGCCCACTTTTGAAAGGTTTATTTGTCTATGGCTCTTCTGTGTATGATTTGTTTTGAGGGCACTTAACACCACATAGTGTACACAGTGCCTTCATTTTAAAAAAGTGTCCCAGATAAGTTTTTGATTATCCCTGGGTTTTATGGAATCTGTTTGTTTTTTCATAAAGAATCTCTAAAAATAAAGTATGTTTCTTTTTTAAGTATTTATGTGTGTTCTAAATGAAATATAACAGACTTTCAGTCAGAGTCAGAGTGTTACATCTTCTATCACTAGTTTCTACTTGGACCCATGTTTACTAAAATCACAAGTATTCATGTCCAATCTAAAAGAGCACAATAAAATAATATATAAATTCTCTTGCTCTAACTCTTGTTTTCCTTTTCACTTTTGACTTGGATTATCACAATTGTTTCCTTCCAGCTCATAGCCCCGCTCTCATGTAAATCTAAGGTACTGGTAGTTGGTCATACCAAGGACTTCATAAAATGGAGAGCCTGAAGTCATGAACTATAATTTCCCCTACTATAATGTAAGTTAGCTCTGTTAATTACATGATAAAGAAAAGACATTGGTTCTAATCCTGATTCTCTTATTCTCTGGGTCTTACTTTCTCATCTATAAAATGGAAAAGTGTGAGAAGTTTGACAATAGTATCTTTTCTCTTAAAGTGACTTCATTCTTATGGTGTGTGTTCATTGTGTTTTAGTTATTTGATGCTGATCAACATATTATGCTTTCCACAAACCCAACCCAAAATGCATTCTTGCCTCTTTTTGTCCATCCATTTTCCAAGATCAATTACAAATCTCATCCTCTGATGCTGACTATGCTCTCTCTGATCGTGCTGGCCTATGATAATTTCCTCCTTCTGTAGCATGTATTCAACAAATGTTTACTGAATGAGGCACTATACTATGTGCTGGGGACACAAAGAAGGAGTAAAAGAAACATGATTCCGGTTCTAAAAGAGCTTACAATATAGTAGGTAAGGCTATAAGAAGCTGGACATGAAGACTAAAGATGTGATAAGTGTATGGAAGGCAACAAACAGCTTGCTGAGGGAGCAGGCACATGTACATTATTTATATAGTATGATCAAAGAAGTCTTATTTCCTAGAGCACAGTAATGATTAATAGTTTGACCTATAATCCATCAGTTATAAATCTTGTTTCCCAAACCAGATTGCAGTAACAATGACTATTACTGTAGCAATAATCAATTATTGTTGTAGCTAACATAAACTGTGTACTGATGAGTTATTATGTTGGGTAATTCATGTGTATTTTATCATTCAATTTTAGAACAAGGTAGGTATTTTGATTATTATCCCACTTAAGTTGAGAAAAGAGGGGCTTAAAATTATAATAAAATACTTGCTTAATGTCAGACAATTAGTAAGTGGCAGAGTTGGAACTATAATACAAGTCTGCAGATACTGAAGTGTGGTATATCAATTACCATAATAAACTCTTTCTTGGAGACAGGGATCATGCTTTGTGTGCTTTAGAATCATTACAGAGTAATAAACAGTCCTTTGCACATACCAGGCAGTTAACAAATATTTGTAAGTGAGTAAGTGAACAAGGGAACCTTGGGTTTTTCAGGAGGCACTGCACTTCCCTAGAAGCAACTACAGTCTACCATACACTTAATTGGCCTCTGAAGACTTCTCTTGAAGAGACCCTGTATTGAAATCCTGTTAAAAGTACTTAAAATCTAGTTTCTACCATGCTTTTTCATATTTTGTTCCAGTTAGCATCAAATTGTATGCACATGCTTTCCTACTCAGGATTCCTGCTTCTGGGTAATCAACACAAGCAATTGCCAATATTGAGCTTATCTTCTTCCACTCAAATAATTTTTACTCAAATACTGAAAATATTCAATGACAATGTATATAAATGAGACAATCATTACACAGTAGGAAATTAAATAAAATCCACTAATCAAGAACCTCTTTTCACAGAGCTGTAGTCAGGCTTCAGATATTTTAAAGACTAAGAGGGTGTGCAGATAAAGGAAAGTCTATATTTTAATTTTACAAGGAAGAGAAAAATGAGGAAAATTAGTTACATTTTAATTTCAAGTAAGATTGTGAATGCCAATAACAACTCTCCTTGCACACTTATTCAAGTAGTTATACTATATTGGAGACCTTAGGCATGAGAAATCCAAAAGAGCAGCTTATAAATTTTTTTTGATTAAAAATATTCTTTAACATTATTTTTACTGTGGTTTTCTTAAGAGAAAGTTATAAGTTAGCTGATTCCGTAACTTTATTGCTCACACTTTCTTTCTCACCTGTGGGAAAACCCAGCATCACCTCTTGGGTCATTCGTATTGCTGTACTAGTTGAAATTAGGGCTTAAACAGTTAAGGAAATGAACTGATATTGTCAGTAAAAACTTGAACTCTTTGATGCAGATAATCTAAAACATGGATATACAAATTTATATGGTGATTTGGAAACTCTTAATTTTTCGATAGCAAAAATGATCTTCAAGTCTATATTATTATATATCAAACAATACTAGTGTTTCTTTTATCTAAATTAGAATTTGTTTAAGAAATGAAAACAGGAATTTTGTATCTTCTGTTTGAATCAACCACATTTTTTTTTTTTTTAGTAACTGAGAAGTTTTTCCATTTTCAGAGACAAAATCCACAATACAAAACAGGATCTGAAATGATGAGATAATTTGCCTTGATACATTTGTGATAAGACCATTGCATTGCAAATTAAATGTATTGTTTTTTTCTTGAATTCTCTACTACTATTGTAAGCAGAACAAATGCACAGATGGCATGGGCCATAAAAATATAATTAAGCTTTACAATATTGTTATTATCAGTTCTCAGAAGTGTGCTCTAGCTTAAGTTAGAGTGCTGAATATGTGAGCACATATAACATTTTTGAATTTTAAGTTTTTGGAAATACATGTGAAAGCTGACATATATACCTGTCCCAAACTTTCCATTTCCCCCCATGTTCGTGGCCTTCAATATCAAACATAGAATTATTTTTGGAGAGAGCATGTTAATGAAAAGTTAAATCAATTGTTTTATTCCTTGTTTTTCATTCAGAAAACACTTTGATTTCTTTTTTAAAAAATATAAAAATGTAAAATACTGGCACAGAATATCACCAGCAGAATCAGGCTCACTCTAGGACATCTGGGTAACATAACCAAGGCCTAGGTGCTTAGAGAGGAGATTGGGACCTTGTTTGTGTTTTGGAGAAGAGAGATTGAGGATACAATCTTTTAAGATTCCCTTTTCTCCATTTTGCATATCAATAAAATCAATAACAGCAACTAGGTAACTGCCTAACATTTCCTAAATGAAGCAGGGCATGAATATATAAAAGTACACAAAATATGTTTAAAATTCTTATACTTATTCATACTTTGAAAAACATTGATTAACCATTTTGATCAACTGTATTTGCTTAAAACTAGCAGTCCCACGGTATATATAAATAAGGAGATTATCTAAATCTTTAAAGGTGTCATAGTTATTTCTGGTTCTCTGGGGATAGCTGGGCAACAACGGTTGTTTCACAGAAAGAACAGTATGATTCATGTCCATCTATTTCTCTGTCCCCTTCACTTGTCATGCTTGTGGGCTAACCCTCTAGTGCAAGGTTTGGGAGGCTGAAGGACCCTAAGAGACAAAACAGAGTCATAGGATCTTCTGCATCCTCTGTATGTTCAAGTTAAGTAAATAAACAGAGAATGGAAGTGGTCACTATTGGCTGTTACCCATATGTGCAGCCCCCTAAAGACAACCAACAATTGAAAGGAACTTTAGTGTGTTAACTCATCTGCCATATTTAATAAAAAGTACTAGCAGTTATATTCCTTGAGTGCTTTCTATGTATTTCACCAAATTAATTACTTTACATGAATAATATTCATTTTCCTAATTAAAAGATTTAAACAAACATTTTTATATTAATTACTACCCTACTATCTCTAATAATCTCCTTCCCCTGTTTCTTTCTCTCTCTCTCTCTCTCTCTTTTGCAGTCCTGGAGCCCAAACCCAGGATCTCATGTATGCCAGGCAAGCGCTGTATCACTGAGCTATATCCAAAGTCTTCTAATAACCTGTGGATAGAGGTATTAACATCCTTGTTTTATACATAAGGGAGGTTCAGAAGGGTTAAGGACTTTACACAAAGTCACATAGCTAAAAAAGAATTTGGAACCAATTAAAGAACTAATTTTTTTCTTTTCTTTTTTATTTGTTTTAATTAGTTACACATGACAGTACAACGATCTTGACATATCATACATTTGAATCAAATGGGGTATAATTTCTCATTATTCTGAATGTATAGGTTGCAGAATCACATTGGTCATACAAAAATAAGTGTTGTATACCTAATATAGTAAAAGTACTTGTAGTAAACAAATAAACAGCGTATGTTGAGGTTAAAGATTAAATGCTAGCTAATGTTTAGGGCAAGAATCACCTACAGATGAAAAACTATGAATCATATAAAAATATATGCAAATATATAGTGGTAAAGTATACATAGCACGAATTTTACCATTTGATTGTTTTTTAAATTTTATTTTTTATTGGTGTAGTATAATTACAAATAGTGGGATTTGTTATGTCATATTTGTCTATGTATATGATTATATCAATCACATTCCCTCATACCTCCCCTTTCCCTCCTCCTGATCCACTTGCTCTATTTTACTGCTCTCCCTTCTATTTTGTAATTAGTGCATTGTCATTATAGACAAAAGTGGGATTCATTGTGAGGTAATCATATAGAGACCCAATACAATTTGGTAGATTTCATTCCCTATATGCTGCTCCCCTCCCTGCCTTGGTCACTTTCCTCTACTCTTCTGGTTTTCCTTCTATTTTTATGAGCTACTCCCTTTATTTTATTCACTTTTTATTTCTCTCTACTTTCTACATATGAGAAAAAACATTTGACCCTTCCACGTAATCATTTTTTAAATGTAAGGTTTAGTGAAGTTAGTTATATTCAAACCTTTTTCCGTCTGTGGAACTTTGTTACCTTCCTAACCAAAGCACTGTACACATTTAACACTAACTCCCATTCCCTCATTCCCCCCTTTAATTTTTTAAAATTCAAGCTTAGTTATTTGTTTAATTAAAATTTCAGAATATGAGTTCTTAAAGCCTTCCTGTCTCAACATGTGTAAGCATATGCTAGTAAAAGAGACTGAGAAATTTACTTTTGGAAATGTAACTATTTACCAAATAAAGTAGATTTAGAAGGACAGAATACAATTCATCAATGTATTCCTGTCTTCCTACTGTGGCTAACAACTGATATCCAGTCTTTGAGAATAACAAAAACTTAAGATATATACGCTGAGCAGTAAAGTTATATTGTCATGCTATATACAACATTAAATATTTTTGTTCAGCCATTTTTAAAAAATGGTGTCTTTACTGAACAGTACTAAAAATAAATCCTGTGGATTAGGTAAAATAAGAGTTTATTCTGGCAATTATAAAGCATACAAGTAGCAGTAAATGGTGGCAAGAATGGGGGGAGAAAAGTACTCTCATACATTGCTTGTGAGATACAAATTGGTGTAACCACTCTGGAAAGCAGTATGGAGATTCCTTAGAAAACATGGAATGGAACCACCGTTTGATCCAGTTATCCCACTCTTTGGCCTATACCCAAAGGAATAAAATCAGCATACTATAGTGACACAGCCACATTAATGTTTATAGCAGCTCAATTCACAATAGCCAAGCTAAGGAACCAACTTAGGTGCGCTTCAACAGATGAATAGATAAAGAAACTGTGGTATATATACACAATGAAATACTACTCAGCCACAAAAAGGAAGAAATTATGGCATTTGCTGTAAATGGATGAAACTGGAGAACACCATGCTAAGAAAAAAAGCAAGTCCCCCCAAAAAACAAAGGCTAAGTGTTCTCTCTGCTATGTGGATGGTAACCTACAACAAGGGAGGATGGGGAGGTGAAGAACAGAAGTCCATTGGATTAAACAAAGGGGAATGAAAGGAAAGGAAGAGGAGGAAAATAGGAAGGACAGTAGAATTAATCAGACAAAGGTGCCAAAAATGAACACCTTGGCAAAAGTGCCAAAAACATACACTGGAGAAAAGATAGTCTTTGTAACAAATTGTGCTGGGAAAACTGTAGATCCATATGTCAAAATTGAAAAAAGATACCTATCTCTCACCCTAAAAATCAACTCAAAGTGGATAAATGATCTAGGTATTAGACCAGAAGTTCCTTCTGCAACTGCCAGAAGAAAATATAACATCAATACTCTAACATATTAGTGAAGGCACCAACTTCCTTAATAGACTTCTAAAGGTCAAGAAATAAAACCAGGAATGAATAAGTGAGATGGTATCAAATTAAAAAGGTTTTGCACAGAAAAGGAAACAAGAACATGAAGAGAGAGATTACAGAATGGAAGAAACTCTTTGCCAGTTAGTTTTCCAACAGGAGATTAATATCCAGAATATATAAAGAATTACAAAATTTTCACACCAAACCCTCCAAATAACCCAATCAATAAATGGGCAAATGAATTAAACAGACATTTCTCAAAAGAAGAAATGCAAAGGCTCAAGAAATATATGAAAAACTATATAACATTCAAAGCAATCAGGGAAATGCAAATCAAAACTATGCTCAGATAACCATTGTTTTTGAGAGACATTTAAAATAAGACACTAAATGGGCGCAATGGTGCATGTCTGTAATTCCAGAGGCTTGGGAGGCTGAGGAAGGAGGATCATGAGTTCAAATCTAGCCTCAACAAAAGTGAGGCACCATGCAACTCAGAGAGATCCTGTCTCTTTTTAAAAGACTTAAAAATAAATAATGGTACAAAGAGAATAACAGTAATACACTATACATTTCAATAACATAGAAGAAAGAATTTTCAAAGTTTTCACCATAAAGAAATGCTAAGTGTTTCAGGAGACATACCTAATTTGATCTAAATATCACACATGTGTGTGTGTGTGTGTGTGTGTGTGTGTGTATATATATATATATATGTATATATATATATATATATATAAAATACATGGTACCCTGTTAATATGTATAATTTTTATGTAGCAGTTAAAAATAAACTTTTGAATATAAAAATGTGAGTATAAGAAGCTGAATGAAAAATCCATTTAAGCATGGCAACTTAAAGGATAAAACTGAATAATATTTCTCCATAAAGGACATGTCTACATTGACTTTATAACTGCCAATATCCAAAAATACTTTTTTGTTTTTTTCCTTATAAGACATAAAAAAAAAGAACATGAAATCTTGTGACTGCAAAATCCTTTACTATATCCAAAATGGTATAGAAATACAGGATCCAGGAAAGACCAGAAGTTCAAATCAATGGCTATTTAAAACTTTAAAAACATATAGGCACTATGGCTATTTATGTGATTAGAATTTCATACCAGAAGAAAGTAGTGATTAGAATCCAGGTCTGTTCTATAATAGTGTAAAGATGAGGGGAATCGTCTAGGGTAAAAATTAGAATGGGAATGAGAGGAAGGAAAGGAATGATTACTTATTCCTACATTCATACTACCATATATAAAATAGGTGAAGACAAGAAAAAAGTTTTCTATATTTCGTTAGATGTATTTGAAAATTGCAATACACAACATGCCCTCTTGGTGAATCTAACGATGAGACTCTAAGAGATATTTTGTAACTGACACTTTTCCTAAATAAATTCTGAAGGTATGAGTTTGAACACAAATGTCTCTGACGTGCTGAGATGATTTATTTTCAAGCTCTCATCTAAGGACTACTGGGTTTGAAATAAAAAACCTTGGTTTTGGATTTGGTTCTGTTACTTCTATGTGAGACTGGAAAACTTACCTGGGCCTCAGATACCTTACACAGTTCTAAAACTCTTCCTCTCAATTGCAAAATCTAAATCACTCTGAGAACTTTAACTCTTTGGTGGCATAACCTGGCCTTTACAGACATAAAGATATTTATGTTTTTTTAAAATCAATCTTACTGTGACCTCTGTTTACTGCAGAAATATTAATGTGCTTGATTATGAGGTATTTATTATTTTCCTAATAACACACTTTAGAATTATTTGTTTTGAAGTATTTCTGACATAGCAAACTAAGAACAGAACAGAACAAAGACTTCCTTAGCCTTATGAACTATATTCTACAACATTTTTTTTTTTTGGGTACTGGGGACTGAACCCATGGGTGCTTTATCACTGAGCTACATCCCCAGCCCTTTTTATTTTACTTTGATACAGGATATCTCTAAATTGCTGAGGCTGGTTGAACTTGTGATTCCCCTGCCTTAGCTTCCCAAATCACTGGGATTACAAGCATTTGCTACAGCACTGAGAATATATTCTCCAACTTTTAACATTTCACATGTGCTCCATCTCTGTTTTGAAATATAGATATACTTACTAAAACATGTACATACACCCATAATCAGCCTTTTCATGAACCATTCAAGCAGCAGATATGACTGCTATCACACTTAAATACTCCAATGTGCATTTCTTAAGACAAGGACATTCTCCTACCTAATCAGTAAACAATCAGTTGAGTGAGGAAATCAACAACTACATAACACTATTATCATCCCACAAATTCCTTCAAACTTCATTCATTCTCTTTCAGTATTCTCATTCTGTCTTTCATGTCCCTACCAGATTTCAAGAATATAGAACTTTTATTCAGAGGGCAAATCATAAGCCTAGATGTGTTTGGTATTTCTCCATGATGATGCTTTTTGGGCCGAGAAATCACTAATATGATACCCTGGTCTTCTCAGTGCCTCATGTCTTTAAACTTATCGAATATACTAACCAGTCTTAGACTCCACTGAAAACTCCCATTTGAATTGAACACAGCTATGACTGCCAAATAATAATGTTTACTAGTTGGAATTCTACTGAAAGGAAGTTTTCTATTTCCCCATCCATCCATCCATCTTAATATGGATTCATGAATTTCCATTTATTTAATGAATTATTTTCCATTATTTATTTTAATACTCAATTTTTTTACATTGGCTACTAGGCATATATATCTGTATAATAGTTTTGGGGTATCTCCTTAATTTCTGGCACAAATTCTAGTTTTGTTTTATACTTTCTATGCCCTAGCCCTAGAATTATCTATTCTGCCAAGAGACCTCCCTCTTCCCCTGGTACCTGGTGTCTGGGTATTTGGAGTATTCCATGCTATTATTGCTTCTAAGCAAGGCTGAGAAATGTATGCATGTATATAGCTCATAAGCCTACCTAAAGATGCATTTATATCTGCTTGAATCAGGGAGTATGTGTGCACTATGCACAAGGGTATGTGGTATATGACTTCGAACATTTGTTTATTCTACAATTACCTTTTTCTAATGTTGTACAATGTTTCATAGTATAACTTATTTAGTTTATTTTTATAAACAAATTTTTATTCACTAAATTCATATGGTACTTGGTTATATGTGTTTTAGCCTTAGTAATATAAGATTGAAAAATACTAACCTTTAAAATTTTTTTTTAATATTTAGTTTTTAGTTGCAGTTAGACACAATACCTTCATTTTGTTTATTTATTTCTATGTGGTGCTGAGGCTTGAACCCAGGGCCTCACAGGTGCTAGGCAAGCATTCTACTGCTGAGCCACAACCCCAGCCCAGAAAAGTACTAATCTTTTATCTTCCCTTCTTACAGCAATCGGTTTCTCCTCCTTGCATTTTCATGATTGTGTTAGTAAAGATTCTGTTGGGGTAAGGGAATCAGATAGAAAAAACACAATAAAATTTGTCTATGATTATATCAATCAGTTATAACCACATGCATAGAAAATGTATATATTTTTTGTTCATTGCTAATATGAAAGTATAAAAAGATATGAACTCAATGGAAAGGTTTGGAAGGATCTTTTAATTAGTTAAAATCTCTTCAAACATTAAACACAGTTGTGAACAACAAATAACTCAGAAAGATAAAAGGTTTAGCTAAAATAGGCTTATATGACTAAAATTTATCAGTTTAATACAAATATGTGTTTAAAGTTTCAAGTTTAAATATACTATGCATATTTTATACTGGAATAGAGTAACACACCACCCCCGCTACAGCTGGGAAGGTTAAACAACAGTATTCAAATCTGATTTAGATATAACAGCTGTTCAAATGCCAGGGCGTATTTTACTTGAAAATGTGACCATTTAGTTCTGTTAGATTGCTGTTCTGGCAATGTGCATTATTTTCCTTAAAAAGTATTTTTTTAAAAAGCATTTTCTGATATGTAGTAGAGTTGTTATTGAAGTTCTATGGGTCTTTTCTTTAAATTAATTTTTTTTTTTAAATTTTAAATTTTTTCTTTCTCAACTTTTTGAAAAACATGTGACAATTCTCTTATCCTAGTTCTTGCATTCCAGGCCCTCATCACCTGCTTTTAAAATTTATTTTTATTTTATTTTATTTTTTAGTTGAACACAGACACAATACCTTTATTATTTATTTACTTTATGTGATGCTGAGGATTGAACCCAGTGCCTCATGTGCACAAAGCAAGCCCACTACTACTGAGCCATAACCCTAGCCCTCTTGACAGTAAAAATATAATTAATCATTGAAAAGGTGATACTGTGTTTGATGGGACTCTGATTAGTAGTTTTTAAACTACTTTATTTTTTACTGAAGTAAGTTTATACGTTTTAAATTGCAGACAATGGTTCCATCATGACCACATAGTCCACGTGTTAAATTATGAATCTTTATAAATACCATTCTTAAGGATAAAACAAAGAAATAAAATCCTAGAGTTCACAGGAATACTATAAATATTTTATCTAAGAAAAAGAAAGGCTTAATCATTAAAAGTCCAGAGGATTATTGTAAATAAAGGAAGTGGCCTGTTATTAAAATTCTTAGGACCTAGGAAAAGAATAAGATGATTTTTTAAGAAATTATTTTTCTGGAGAAATTCCTTTAATCTAGTATTAAAAGGGGTATGACAGCTGGGGATGTATCTTAGTGGCAAAGTGCTTGCCCAACATGCATGAGGCCCTGGGTTCCATCTCTAGCACTGCAAAAAAATAAGAAAAGAAGAAAAAGGACATAATTATTTCCTTCATTATAATTTTGAAACTGAGAAGAAAGTTCTGATACAGTGAAAACTTTTGCTATAATACCAGGAAGACAAAGGCTAGGCACAGAAGATATCATTCTGCTGGAAAGGGATATAAAGACCTAAAGATAACTGTTCCAAAGTCATACAAGAAGTCAATAGCTGCTCCTCCACATGAAACCAGTTTAAGAAGCCTTCTACTCAGAATGTTTGAGTCTATGTCCAGCATATGAACTCTCTGTCCTTCCCTAATAAACATAGGGCATTAGCCATGTGTCAGACACTCTGCTAGGCTTTGGAGGATCCATGCTGAACAAGACATTTGTGGTGTCTATTTATGAAACTGAACATGTAGAAGGGGGTGATGAAAGTAATTGCAACGCTGTGTGGTTATTGCTGTGACAGAGATCACAAACAGGAGGTATATAATCCAGACTTGGGATGGTCAGATTAGAGAATCCCTGAGGTGGCAGTGACATTTAAATGGTAGCCTGAAGGACACATAGAAGTTAGGCTGGTTAAGTAGACAAGGAATAGGCCATGGAGGAGCTGTTATACCTAAATAAGATTTAAATACTGTTGTTTAAATGGTGGGTTCCAATCAGAGGTAACATACATGTGATGACTTTGAGAAACTGAAAGAATTTAAGTACGACAGAGGAAAACTTCTGTTTTGCTATCTGCTTCTGACTCTTTGGCAAAGCCAGAGTAGAGAACTGGTACCCGTCATTCCACACTCTTCCAAAAGGAGCAATGGGGCAAGAAGAGTCAGTTTGTTGGGGTAGCCAGAACTTTCCTGTGCCCTTGAAATTGGAAAATCTGTGACCTACTTTTTCTTACACAAAGATTAGGTGATTCAGAAACTGTTTTTAAATAGTTTTCAAGATTCATTATTTATAGTAATAGGGCAACAAGGGCTAGGGAAAAAATTCCACTACTCAGAAATACTATAACTTTTTAAAATTTCTATTTATTTATTATTTTTTTTAGGTCTTAGACTGGTTATATTATATCTTTAGATTTTAGATTCTTCACCATTAACCTGAAAGTGTTAGAAAAAATGGTGTGTATTCTCCTCTCTCCCACATTAGTCTCTGGACTATGTTAATACAATCATTAGGATCATAGTAACTAAACTGCTCTTTCAGAGCCTTAGATTACTTCAAGTTATTTTAGAAATCTTTCAATTTAAGCAGTATAGTTCCAATTGTGTTAGACTTTTTTTATCGGTCCTCTGAGTAAAACTTTGCATATAGAAGGGATTCAATAGCTTAAAAATTGAAAGTTACTTTTTGTTTCATTGCCCTGTTGCTTAGACCCCTAAGATTTAAATCCTTATTTATTAACTTTGAACATGGGACAGTTCTCTTATTAGTCTGAATAAAGCTAAATCTATGACCTCTTGAATGAGATATTTGTTATTCAGTAAGAGGTTGATTAAAGGATACTATAAATTTTGTCAAACTAACCAGCTTTGTGTAACCTCAGGAAATTTAAATAGGAAAAATGGTATTATGAATATTTATATTGCTAGTTCAAAATTGCCAATATAAACATTGTCTTTTTTTTTTTGTCTTAAATTCAGAACTAACAAAGAAACTTCAGTCAGTAAGTATGTCCTTTGGTTAAACAAATGGAAAATATATGTACCATTTTATTTGGTAAGGTTAAAAAAAATTAGCAGTTAGTAAAGCAATCCTAAATTTACTATGAACAATCTATTTTAAGCCTGAAGATAGAACTGAGGTTTTATAAATGAGAAAATGATGTACTAAAAGCAAGACACTAAATCAATTTTAAACACCAAACACAATTTATGCCTGACTTTAAAACTCACCCACAAAACATTAATCTACACAAAGGCCAGAAGCTGAATGAAGCATAATTTGTGAAACTGATACCTTTCATCACAACCTCTAACTGAAAAGGTCATTAGATATATTATATCTAAGTGAGCAGCTTATCCCTGCTTCATTACTGATAATTAAGACAAGTAATATTTTCTTGACAGTAATGTGTCCGTTAACAGATATAGTCTAGTTTGCATAAAATAAGCATTAATTACTATAGTACTACCCTAGATAAAAAAAAATTAAGTACCTGTGTAACATGGATTCATTATTTTTTCCTTAATTTCCTTAAAGAATTAGCAGGCTCAGAAAACATAACATACATATTAAGAAATTCATCTTAAGTAATGGTTTGAATTCATAAAATATATAACAAAAATAGTGTTCTGAAAAAGAGATCAATGAAAATGAAGGTACCTGAGACTGGGTATCATTTCAGTTATCTGTACTAACTTGCCTTGCTGAGTTACTTAAAATGTTAGAAGCAGTTGCTCTTTAATGGCAAGATTTTTGAAATCTCATGCAGAAAATTCTGGTGTTGGTAAAAATTAAAAATCAATTCTAAAGTATCTTGAGTGAAAACCAAGTATGGGAAAAAAGCTACAAAAAAGTACATAAATAGGGGCTTTGAAAAAGAAAGCACGTGTGACTGCATGCTCACTAAAGATTTTGACTATTACTACAAATGTCTGATATTTACTTGGTGTCAGGTACTGTACCAAGTACTTACAGCATTTTCTGTTTATCTTCACTGTGATCTCATGATGCTAACACTATTATTGTCCCAATTTCACAGATGAGGAAAAAGGTGAAGTAACTTGTCTCCATTTCTTAAGTGCAAAGAAATTGAAGTCAATAGGACTTTTTTTTTTTTAAAGCAGCCTGTGAAGAAAATGATACTTTAAAAGAAGTGGGACATCAATGTTTATAGCAGCACAATTCACAATAGCTAGACTGTGGAACCAACCTAGATGCCCTTCAATAGATGAATAGATTAAAAAATGTGGCATTTATACACAATAGAATATTACTCAGCACTAAAAAATAATAAGATCATGGCATTTGCAGGGAAATGGATGGCATTAGAGCAGATTATGCTAAGTGAAGTTAGCCAATCCCTAAAAAACAAATGCTGAAGGTCTTCTCTGATATAAGGGGGGTGTCTCAAAATGGGATAGGGAGAAAGAGCATGAGAAGAAGATTACCACTAAATAGGGAAGAGAGGTGGGAGGGAAAAGGAGGGAGAAGGGGAGTTGCACAGAAGATGGAAGGAGACCCTCATCGTTATACAGATTATATGTATGATGTTGTGAGGAGAAAAAGAAAAAAAAAGTGTGTCACATTAGATTGGATAGAGAGAAGTGATGGGAGGGGAGGGGAGGGAAGCTGGGATAGGAAGGGCAGCAGAATAGAATAGAAATTATGATTGCTGTATGTATACAGGTGACCAATGTGATTCTGCAATCTGTACAATCAGAAAAATGAGAAATTATACCCCAGTTGATTCAAATGTATGAATTGCCAAGATCATTGTAATGTCATGTGCAGCTAATAAAAAAATAGATGAATAAATAAAAGACTAGAAATATTAAAAAAAGATGGAACTGGAAGATGTAATGCTAAGATAGACAGTAAAAAATGTGACATATTGTCTTTTGTATATGATAACTAAAATAAATTTATTTGAAAGTGAAAAAAAAAGAAAAGAAGTGGGCATGTGGCAGAATAGTAATTTATGATCTGAAAATTTTAGCAAGGTATCCATGCAAGATAGTTTACCAGGCCAACTTTGAATACATAGTTCACCTTTGCAAAAACTGATCAAAAAAACAAGTTACTTCCTCTCTTTGCTCAATTCCTTAATTGGTGAAAGGATAATAATAATAGGCCTAATCTTAGCATTCCTGTGAGAATTACGTGAGTTAACATAGGGAAAGTGTTTAGAACAGTATCTTAAGCTCATTTAGATCTCATCAGAGAAAAGGGAATATCAATTATCTATGGGGATTTTTCTAACTATGCTTGTTCCTTATCACCCAGGTCTTGAAAACACATCCCTTAAGAATTCCACATTAAGCCACTGGCATAAGTGTGCCATATTCTTCAGATATGCTAGGCTAGAAAATAGGTTGACAACTAAGAATGACATTACACATTCTCACCTGGACAGTTAGCTGGAGATTAAATGGAGATATCTGTGAAGGGTGAAGAGCATGAAAAACACCAAATTGATGTTCCAGAATCAGTATGGTGGAGGAAGTATGTTTTAATAATTTACTAAGCAAAAGTTTGAAAACAATGTGTATTTGAATTCTGGCTGTGCTACTTAGCAGTTGCGTAACATTGGTAAAATTACTTAAGCTCTTTAGATTCTTCTTCACATTTATAAGATAAATGAAATGAGACAAGTAAAGCAGTGGTGCAGTGACTGACACACAACTAGGATTGAGGCCTGGTAAGATTAGGTAATGTTTCCACGTTGTAAAACTATGTGACACAACTAGTTAGTGGAAGAGTCTTCTGCTTTGTGCAATGAAGAAAGCAAGGCAAACACAAGTGGTATATACAAATGTTAAACCTATAAAGCTCTGACTATGGCTAGAAGGATGGATGGAATGGTGAACAATTTCTAGTGTGATATTAGAAAGATAAATCTGGATGAGTTTCAATGAAAGAACATGATTTGGTTGAGCCAAATAAAAGTATTACTCTATGTTTCTGTGCATTTGAAAAAAGATGCACTAAAGAAAAGTTCACTTTGAAATTTAATTCTTTCTGCAAAGTCTCATAAGTGTTTTACACATGTTGATACTTATTATAATCTTTATCACTCATACGGTTTTCCTGTTTTTAAAGTTATTGCAAGAATTTTATTGTTTTGGGTAAAAGGCAGGAATTATAGGAAGAACAAATTCTCTAAAGAAATAAAGAAGATCAAAAGAGAAATGAACAGGAAGCTTCTAGAACTATGCATTCTCATTAAGACTCTGTAATCAATTCAGTATAAGATAATTTAGATTTAATTGAGATACTGTATATCATATATGAAATTCTATTTTTTCTTTTCCATGAAGCCATAGAAGCTCATGTTCACGTACAAAGAAGCAATGGCAATATTAAAGATGTAAAATGGGGGCTGGGGATGTGGCTCAAGCGGTAGCGCGCTCGCCTGGCGTGCGTGCGGCCCGGGTTCGATCCTCAGCACCACATACAAACAAAGATGTTGTGTCCACAGAGAACTAAAAAATAAATATTAAAAAATTCTCTCTCTCTCTCTCCTCTCTCTCCTCTCTCTTTAAAAAAAAAAAATTTAAAAAAAGATTAAAAAAAAAAAAAGATGTAAAATGTATAGGAAAGACAAGTATTTGGTTAATGAACAAATATTGTTTGAGAGTCTACTGTGCATGCTCTCACTTGAAGAGAGGCGAGGCAGACACATTTGAATGGGAGGAAAACAGCTATTCCTCAAATGTCAGCAATTTAGCCAATAGAGTGAGGTAGAAATAGATGGTCTTTGAGTCAGCTACTCCTTTGACTAACTCTTGGCTTTGCTATCTAGTAGACATTTGATCTTATTTAAGGTACTTTCTCTAAATCTTAGTTCTCTCAAATGAAAAAAAATTAGTAAATAATAATCCTCTGCAGGGATTATTCTGAGGATTAAATAAGAGAATGCATGTGAAAACATATTTTCTTTTTCTTCCTTTGTAAGAGAAGCATTATTTTGGTCCCATTTTACAGGTACCATCAACCGTTCCTTGGTATACAGAGGACTTATAGAGAGTAGAATTTTGCCTGCTAATGAGCAGGTTTCCATAAGCAGAGCAATGCTTCTTGGTCTGAGTAAAAAGTACTAATATACATCAGGCCTTGTAACAAGTTTTTTAAAGATAATAACTTACTCGATCCTCAAAACAACTCTATAAGCAAGGTGTTATTTTTACCTCCATTTAATAGATCAGGGAACTGAGGCACAGAGAAGCTTCCTGCTAAGCTCTCACAGAAAATAAGTGATAAAGTGAATGTTCAAAATCAGGCCATGGGACTGCAGAGCTTCACTCTAAATCACTACGCCACACTATTTAATACAGCACATGGAACCTGAGGTGGGAAATTAGTGGTTATAGACTTCCTATCACAATAAGATGCTTCCACATACATAATTCTCTAGTCTTTTTTCCATCTTCCATTCTGATAAATGTTTCAACTCAAAGAGCAGCTGGGAAGGAGAAATGGGCTGTATTATTCCACTGTGTAAGCCACTATTTTTAAGCAAGTATGAAGGCATTCTCACAGGATAGGAACACATTAATAATTAATACTTTCATTAGTGTAATAAAGAGTCTATGCTTAAAAGCTTCCCAACGTACTAAGGTAAACTTTGAGAAAGGTGCTAACATGCTATGGGAATTTGGTTTAGCATTTCATTCAGTGACAAAGTTAATATGATGCTATAAATTAGAGAAACAAACAAAAAATTAGTCTGCATATAATTTATTCTTTCTCTATGTGATAAAATATTGCAAATAGAAAGCCCCATCAGTTTTTTTTTCTATGAACTTCATAAATTTGTTCTCTATTTTTGTGGTACTGAAGATTGAACCCAGGGCTTCACTTATGCTGGGCTACTGCTACTGAGCTCTGCTACTGAGTTACATTCCCAGACCTAAATTTGCACTTTTTATGCAAACTCAAATTAATCTAACATGGATATAGAGGAGAAGGACTCCGATGATTTTTATCTCTAGGCACTTGTGCATACTGTACAGTCCTTAAATTCCTGTGACTATGCATATTAGCAAAACAGTAGTAACACTGGAAGTTCATTTCGTAGCAAAATGATACTAATTCTGCATTTTTTAAAGTGTATATACTTTGCCTAGGACTACGCTGTGCAGATTTAAAATATTACAAAGAGTGGCACCTTCTTGTCCTGTTTACTACATGAAATCTCCAACATAAATGAAATATGAACAACTATAGTGTGCTATGAAAATTTTCTCGATTTCAATATTTGTTAAGACTTGCTGGTGGTCAAAGAGGAAAATGCCTGAAAGATCAGGCTTATCTTTAAATTTTAGTTCAAATTCAACTACTTGTGTTATGACTTTCAAAGGTCAATGATTTTTTGGCTAAATAAGTAGAAAATTGGTCCTGGTACACAGGCATGTATCTCCTGGTGGTGAGGATGGAGGTGGGGAGAGGGAGAAACCATTGCATTACAGCAATGATACAATAATTTCACATTCACATATATAAACAGTATTAGCATAATACCATTCTTTGTAGGAAGGGATGTTAACATTTAGAGGGTTGTAATTATTTTAGGAATAATGAATTTCTTATAAGGCATCTGTTTTTCCAAAAGTATTTTGGTTAAAGCCTGATTTGCGTGAAAACATAAATAACCTCTTGCTCCAGACTCAGAGCATCAGCAAGCTTTAACAGATGGCCTCATTTAAAAATCATTTGTTAAGATATCTCACATTTATCCAACATGCTGTCAACTTCTTCCTTTTATTCAATCATGATTTTACATATTTCTGTCATAAATATTTTTAATCCAGTGCATTCATGGAAATCACACAACTGAGTATTTATATTTAATTTGGTTTAGGAGCAGCCCTCAGTCTTTCAAACTTACGCTAACCAAAGTATTATCAAATGATAATTATAGAAAAATAAAAATTTAACATTAACTCATGAAAATGCAACAAAAACAAAATTTTCATCAAGGAACAAGAGGCTAAAAAAAAAAGAGAGAGAGAGAGAGAGAGAGAGAGAGAGAATTGAAAATCTACCTGTCCTACTCCTGCTTCTTCCACTCCTCTTTCTCCTTTCCTTCACACTCAAGAACCTGGAACAAGAACTTGCTCTCTATTTCCTAACATTTCATTCACGTTTTTATTTTTATTTTTTGTACCAGGGATTGAACTAGGGGTGCTTAACCTCTGAGCCACATTCCCAGTCTTTTTATATTTTATTTAGAGACAGGGTCTTACTGTGTTGCTGAGGCTGGCTTTGAACTTGCAATCCTCCTGCCTTAGCCTCCTGAATGACTGGGATTACAGGCATGTACCATGGTTCCGGGCTCATTCACTTTTTAATACTTTCAAAAAATTGCAAAATTCATTCAGTCCTTAACCAACAATATGCAATTAAGATTTGGCACTCCACATCCCTGAAACTTCTTGATCTGTGATCACCTATGATCCTCATAACTGTCAAATGCAATGGACTTCTCTCTCACGTTGACTTTATATTCATCGCTGAATGCATTTGGGGGCCTTGTTCATTATTTCTTCAAAATTCTCTCTTCCCTCAATTTCCATGTGACTATTCCACCAGGATTCTTTTTCCTTTTCTTCCAAATCTAAATATGTTTTCTGATCTTACTTACTCTAATGAGTTCAACCAACAGCTATATAATAATGATGCTCAAACCTGTATCTCTGGTTTATCTATCTCCCCTGAACAAATTCACATTTAAATATTCACAGGTTACTTCTACCTGCATGACCCCTTTTTATATTTGCCAAACTGTACCTTTTCTGATGATCCCTATTTTAGTGAAAGATACTCACTGAAATCAGAAGTTTTGGAGCCAGATTACTCTCCTCCTTTTCCCTCACCAAATGACCAAGATCAATTGTTTTAATCTCATTTCTCTTATTTTTTAAAAATTATTTAAGGTCATGGAAAGAATGATGATGATGATAACAGCTTGGCTTCTTAAAACAGTTTCCTAACTGGACTTACAACTCAGTCTTGTCATCCCTTCCTTTTAATATAGCTGCCATAGTGATATTCCTAAAATACAAGTTTAATCAGTAATCCCTACATAAAATACTTAAATGGCTTCCCATTATCCCTGGAAGAGAATCTAAAATTATTAACCAAAAATAATATGATCTGGCTTATCCCGGAGAGCTTTCTTCCTTCATCTATGTTTACACTGAAGCCTTAATAAAATAGTTAGATACTAATTATGGTGAATATATGTGTATTTAGGATAATTAAGATTAAGAGCTATTGTGTACTGGGGAAAAAAAAACCCACAAGAACAAAATCCAGAAGCATGGTACATTATATAAAAACTAGTGCTAGAATAAATAATAACAAGTTACTGGTATGGATAAGAAAGAGTGACAGCCTTAAGTTAATATGATAAGATAAATTGCATACTACTGATGTATAAAAATATATATATATATATTTCACAAGCATGGCCTTCATTTTTGATAAGTGATGGGGACTAAAGGGAAGATGAGATAAAGAACTATGCCATGATAGATCATAGAGAAATTGTCTACCCCCCAAATAATTTCAATATGTAATTTTTATAACATAAAAGTAAACTATTAATGAAAGTCATGTAAGCCCCCAATTTTCACCTATTTTTTACTAATTCATTAAACATTGGATCCAAATTTGTGAAGTTTCAATTCTTCTGTTACAAATTTGTGTTTTTAGTGTTCTTGAAGTATGCACTACTGCATTGAAGCCCATTTTAATTAACTGTGTAACTGGAAATAGGTAGAAGAAAAAATGCTCAGGGTGAGTAAATTATTCAATAATTTCAACATGTCTTTTTTTCAATTAAACTTTCTTTGCAATTATGACCATTTCTTTTTGTATAACCTCCTCCCCCCCCCACTCCCCTTTTCTCTTATCCCCTCCTTCTCCTCCCCCAGGGATTGAACGCAGGGGGTGCTTAACCACCGAGCCATATCCCTAGCCCTATTTTGTATTTTATTTAAGTGAGTTGCTTAGCACCTTACCATTGCTGAGGCTGGCTTTGAACTCTCAGTTCTCCTGCCTCATCCTCCCAAGCCACTGGGATTATAGGGGTGCATTACTACACCTGGCTCTTTCTGCATAACTTCTTGTAAAGAGTTTTCATTTTATGTCTTATCATATCAATTTACAGTTTATATGTATATATGTTGAATCTCATTTTATAATTTGTTTGGTAGGATCAAAATCAGACTATTAGCAGCCTACCAAAGACTCTACCACTCCTTTCCAGATATTGCCCATGAAGACAGTCTCCTGTGTTTTGTTTCTTAAAGTCTACAACTTTGGTTTTCACACTTAGAATGCAATACATATGGAATTGATTTTTGTTTATGGTGTGACAAAGTGGTCAAGGTTCAACTTGTTTTTTTTCATGTGGATACCAGCTGACTAAGTACTATTTATTGAAAATCCCATCTTTTCCCATACCACAATCAGAGGACTATATATGTGTGGGTCTGTTTCTAACTCTTCTGCCTCATTTGCTTATTGATCTTGTGTCAATAATATAAGTCTATATGTTGGGTAGTGTCAAGTCCTCTAGCTTTGCTTTGTGTAAAGATTGTATTTTTGGACCTATGCATATTTATTCCACAAAAAAGCCTATTGTGATTTTGATAGAGACTGAACTGAATTTAAACATTAACACTGGAAGAAGTGACACATCAATCTTTATTTTTGTAGTTAGAATTTCAAAATTGTACAGGATGTGGCCATTTTTCATTGGGTGGGACTATTCGGAATAATGTTAAATGTCAGGTAACCCTGGTTTCATTCATTAAATAGTAGTGACAATCACTGTGAAAACCAAAACTATGCTTGAAAAAGTTCGCCTAGTAAGGTTTCTTTCTTATCCTTAAAGTTCATTATTGTTTCTGTTCATTCATTAAATAAACATTTACATAAATACCTACTAAATGGAAGCTTCTGTGCTTATGAAATGGTAAACTGAATTGACATGCTTAAATAGTGGTCTTTTCTGCTTCTTAATAATTTAAATTCCTCTTTTTACAGTTTTTGATATGCCAATTTTCTCTACTGCACTTCATAGGCAAGGTTGTGTTAATAATATCTGAAAGATCTGACACATGGTAGGATATCTTATAATATGTAATCAAATTGAGTTTATATTGTAAATATGTTAAAATGTACAAAAATGAGAGAATTGAACAATTAATACCAAGGCACTAACTCTATAAGTACCAATAACAAACAAAACAGAGCAACCAGAGAGCAGAGAAGATGAATGTAAGATATAGCCATCAGGCTAGGCTTGGGAGTAAGTGGGATTTGAAGTCAGCTCTAAATATGTTTGTAGGGTCTCAGAAGGGGCAAAGAAGGTAAGTGTAAGTGTAATCAAGATAACAAGTTTTCAGGCTTATTGCTTCTGCATGTTTCTAACTCTAGCAACTAATGAGGAAGGTGAATATGTAAATAAGCATTTATGAGTCTTATTATTGGGCCACTAATTTTATAGCCTTAAGTAGTCTATGATTCTTCTTTTTTCTTTCTTCAGATCCTGGCAAAAATCAAATATCAAGTACAGCATTTCATTTACAATATCTCTCAGATTTGTCACTTGCTCTGCTCAAAGCGTTTTATTGGTGAACTGGTCCCTGACATTACAAAAACCACTGAATCAACACCAGCAGCTGCTTACTTTCAGACTTCTTGTTCTGTTTGAAATATAAAGCCTTATATCTTAAAGCTCCTTTCAGCTAAATTTTCTCTTACATGCATTTAAACCATTTCCTAATTGATGTATTCTCTTTGGGTTCTTCCAGATTCACTACAAATGTTGGCTTCTCCTTCAGTCTTCTGATTTGCTTTCAAACAGATGGAGCCTCTCATTTTTAGGACTTATAGCATTTAGAACACTTTTCCCTGAATTGATTTTTGAACATATGTCTAATCTCTTCTACTGTAGTATTCATTCATTTTTCTGGTGTTAAGAATGATATTTACTTATTTGCTTTACATAGAGTAGGTGTCTAATTCCTGAACTGGTTTATGCTAAGAAACTTTATTGTGGTACCTATGTTTACAAACACTTTTATATGGTATGAATGATGCAAAACTTGTATACCTAGCAAATCAAACCCTGTTCCTGATACCCTTCCAAACACCTTCACAGAACAGAATCAAGAATAATTATAATAATAATAATTATACCTGTCTAGTAGATGACTTAAAAATGCTTATCTGCTCAGTTTGGATATATGCCAGAAGGGGAAAAGAATGAAATTTTATTTCAATCCTGCTCTTAATTCCCCTCTTGAAATAAAGCCAAATTTCAAAAATAAAAAAAAATCCTAACATATGAGTCAATTCGAATTTCTACAAAAATATAAGTTATCAAGCTGGTTAATTCAAAGTGTTACTAATAGAATGAATAGACATCCATAGTTTCCATTAAGGAAATTTAACACTAGGTTAATAAAGGTATGACCATGCCTTATTGTATTTATTGATACACCAGCTAATTAATACTTCAAAAATATTCAACATGGGAAAGCCTGAGCTCTTTAGCATAAATTATTTATATCGGCTTCCCTCTTACTTATCTCCCATCCACAACCTAAACTGGCAATTTCAGACATATATCTGTGGAACCATAAGCCCACAGCATTTTATAAACCAGGGCTCTAGGGTATATACATTTTTAAAACTAATGTTGCAAATAGAAGTATTTTCATAAATAAAATTTTGTCAAAATGGGATTCTTGCCAGTTTCAATAAACAGTATTCCTAATTTCTATTCCTTCTGTAGCATGAGGAAGCAGTAAATGCTTATTTTCTCACTAATGATATTAAAATAATAAAAAGTAATTTGGAGATTTCTAGTTTCTAGTCCTGCATGTACACAGCTTGGATGTCTCACTCTCATCTCCACAAAAAGCAAAAACCTCAACAAAATGAAAATCAACAGATCCAACAGATCCATCAGGGAATTAAAATCACACGGCAAACTGCTGCACCAAAATTATAGCAATGGCAGATGGATATAGAGAGTCATAACTTACCTGAACAGACGGCTAGAGCACAAATGTTCATGGGAATCAGTACTAGAAAAGTAGGAAAACCTAAACCATAAATGCTAATTGCTCAGTTTTAAGTTTGAGAGTAATAAACTCCGGGAGGACTCATAGGGAGAGAAAGACTCAATACTGTCAAGATTTCAGTTCTTTCCAACTTGATGTATACAGTCAATACAATCCTAATAAAAATCCTAGCAAGTTTTTTTTTGTGGATATTGGATATTCCATATAAAGTTTATATGGAAAGGTGAAAGATCCAGAATAGCTAACAGAATATTGAAGAAGAAGAACAAAGTTGCAGGACTGGCACTACCTGCTATGAGTTGAGTGGCATTTCTGTAAAATTTGTATGATGAAGTTCTAACCCCTACTAAGAATGTAACTCTATTTGAACATAAGGTTTTTAATGAGGTAATTAAGTTAAAATGAGTTCTTTAGTGTATGTCTTAATTCAATATAACTGGTGTCCATATAAAAAGAAGAAATTTGGACACATACATGTGAATAGTCAGAGAGAAAACCCAGAAAGAAGACAGTCAACTATAAACAAAGGAGAGAGGCTTCAGAAGAAATCAAACTGTGAACACTTTAATTTCAGATTTCTGGTCCCCAAACAGTGAGAAAATAAAATTTCTGTTGTTTAACTCACTTGATCTGTGATTTTTTTAAAAAACTAATTTATTTATTCTAATTTGTTATACATTACAGCAGAATGCATTTAAATTCATAGTACACATATACATGGTCTGTGATATTTGTTATGGCAGCACTAGCAATGCAACATATTGCCTGTAATCAAGATTTACTATAAAACTACAGTAATCCAAAGTGTGGTATTGATGAACAATAGATAAACAGATCAATGGCCCACACTAATATAGTCTACTGAATTTTGGCAAAAAAGTCAATACAATTGCATGGAAAAAGATAGTCTTTAATAGATGGTAGATGTGGAATAGACACATGCAAAGAAATGAATCTAGACAAAGGTCTTATTTCTTTCACAAAAATTAACTCAAAATAGACAAAAAAATCTAAATACAAAACATGAAGCTATAAACTCTAGAAGTAACAAAGAAGAAAGTTTAGGTGACTTTTGGTTTGGTGATGACTCTATAGATACAACACAAGTATGATCCATGACAAAAAAAATTGTTAGGATTAACTATTAAAATAAAAACTTCTGCTTTGAGAAAGAAAATCAGAGAATAAGAAAACAAGTCACAGACTAGAAGAAAATCCATGCTAAACATTTATCTGATAAAGTATTTTAAAAATACTTAAAAACCCCTTGAAACTCAATAAGAAAAAAAAAAAACAAATTAAAAAAATGGGCAAAATATCTAAACAGACATCTCACCAAAGACAGAGAAATAGCAAATAGCATATAAAAAGATGTTCATAACATATGTCATCAGGGGTTTAGAAATTAAAAAGAGGTACTACTACACATCTATAGAATAGCTAAAATCCAAAATACTGATAACACAAAATGGTGACCAGAATGTGGAGCAAGAGGAACTTTCATTCATTGCTGAAGGGAATACAAAATGATACAGCCATTTTGGAAGTCAGTTTGGCAGTTTCTTACAAAGCTAAAATATTCTTACATCAATTATACTGATGAGCTGAAATTACTCTTACATCAATTACCAAATGAGCTGAAAACATACACAAAATAAAAGACAAATGTTTATAGCAGCAGGTTTATTTATAATTGCCCAAACTTAGAAACAACCAAGATGTTCTTTAGTAGGTAAATGGACAGACAAACTGGTATACCCATAGGAAAGACAGTGGAATGAATCTGTCATAACATCTCTATGTATACATATGAATATACCACAGTGAACCTCAAGAGTGTGTATATCCACAGGACTGGAATCCTATTTAGAATAAGATGTATTCCACGTTTGTATAAATATGTTAAAATAGATGCTTCTGTCATATATAATTGAAAAGAACATATAAAAATAAAAAAAACTTATCACTAAAGAAATGAGTTATTCACCCAGCTATCCCACTCCTATGTCTATACTCAAAGGACTTAAAAACAGCATACTACAGAGACATAGCCACATCAATGTTTACTGAAGCACAATTCACAATAGCTAACCTGTGATGCCCTTCAGTAGATGAATGAATAAAAAAAATGTGGTACATACACAATGGAATATTAATCAGCAATAAAAGAGAATAAAATCATGCAATTTACAGGTAAATGGATGGAGATGGAAAATAAAATGCTGAGTGAAGTTAGCCAACCCCCAAACACCAAATGCTGATTGTTTTCTCTTATATAAGGAGGCTGATTCATAGTGGGGTTGGGAGGGGGCACGTGGGAGGATTAGATGAACCCTAATTAGGGCAAAGGGATTGGAGGGGAAGGGAAAGGGGATGGGGGTAGGAAAGATGGTGGAATGAAAAGGACATCATTACCCTAAGTACATGTATGAAGATACAAATGCTGTGATTATACTTTGTATACAATCAGAGAAATGAAAAACAGTGATCTCTATGTGTAATATGAACTGTAATGCATTCTGCTGTCATATATAACAAATTAGAAAAAAGAAATGAATTATTCAGCCACAAAAAGACATGAAAGAAATTTAAATACTTATTGCTAAGTGAAAGAAGTAAATCTGAAAAAGCTATATACTGTATGATCCCAACTACATGACATTCTGGGAAAGACAAAACTACTGAGAGAGTAAAAAGATCAAAGCTGTTGGGGATTAGGGGTAGAGAGGGAGGAAGTAGAAAGAGATGAAGAGGTGGGGAATGGGATTTTTTTCATGGCTCACTACTCTATATATTACTGTGATGGTAGATATATGGGATTACACATTTGTCAAAACCATTGAAGGTCCAACAAAAAGAGTGCAACCTAGTATAAACTATGGACTTTAATAAATAATAATGTATCATTATTGACTAATTGATTATAACAAATGCACTACACTAATGTATGATGTTAATAATAGGGAAAGCAGGGAGAAAGTTGGGTGGGGAGAAAGGGAACTCATTCTTTTCTCTCAATTGTTCTGTGAATTTAAATCAGTGTTAAATATTACACTCCACTCATTTAAAAAGTATAATCACATCAACATAAGCTAAAGATCTAGTTTTGCAAATTATAATGAAAGTAGAGTGTTTTAGGAAACTACTGTAACCACACACACATACACACACCAAAAAAACTGGAATATTTTAAAAATTTCAATGTACCATGCAAAATAAAGCAAAGGCCTTAAAACTGGGAAATGCATGTCCTTTTGGTTTTATGAAGACTTTCCAATGGATACATAGGTGTGGCAATTATAAACGGATTAAATTTTTGAGATGTTTCATTTCTAATGTTATGCTTTTTTCCTTTTTAATGGTAACTGGGATTGAACCCAGAAGGTCTTAATCACTGAACAACATACCTATTCCTTTTCATTTTTTATGTTAAGACATGGTTTTGCTAAGTTGCTGAGGGCCTTTCTAAGTTGCTGAGGCTGGCTTTGAACTTGCAATCCTACTGACTCAGCCTCCGAGTTGCTAGGATTATACGCATGTGCACCATGACTGGCTTCCAGTGTTATTCTTGTCTAAAATCAATGCATTTGAAAATGTGATTTGATAAAATAAAACAAAAACCAAAATAAGGCATAGCTGCATTTTAGTGTAGTGCCCTGTTCCTAAGAAAAAGTCTCATAATTACATAATAAAGACAAACTAAAGGGGCTTGTATCTTGTTTCATAAAAACCATTAGAAAAACTCATAGCAATGAAAAGAGAGACTGTATTAGAAACTATTGGAATGAAAGAATAAAATCAGATTTTGTTCTCAGTGATTTGACTGTGACTGTCAATTATGCCACATTATGAACCTATTCTAGTAAATGAATAAGGTATATACACATATAATTTACAGTTTTGATGAAAACATATGTAAAATATATCTATATCAGAAGTTATATTCTTTGTTACTATTTAGCTTACAATGAGAATATTATACGACAACTAAGAATATTGATATTAGATTCAACTTGGTAAAGGTGACCATAACTCAAAAGCTACAAAGAGGGTTTAGCTTTTGGAGTTTCTTATGGGCTTGAAACTTAGCCAGTTACTGGAAATGTGGCACCATGCAAGTGACAACCTCTCAAAGCCTGGTTACTTGACTCTGAGGGCTAGTTGTAAGGATTCAATAAGATGTGCTTGTTTAATACATATTAAGTTCCATGTTTAATACATATTAAGTACCCAATAAATGATAGTTATAGAAAATGTAAATATATATAAAACAACATATATATTTATATATATTTTTATGTTTTTTTTTTTTTTTGTAAATGGAATTGAACTCAGGAATGCTTTACCACTAAGCTATATCTCTAGTCTTTTTCGAGACAAGGTCTCGCTAAGTTGCTGAGGGTCTCAACTGAGCTTTAGAGGCTGCATCAAACTTGTGATACTTTGTCTCACCTACTCAAGGTGCTGCCTTTACTGGTGTGGGCCACCACATCTGGTGATAGCAATAAATCTTATTATTACAAATAAGCTTCCAAATTCACCCATTCTTGTATATAATTTAAATAGGGAAACTGAGATAATTTGAGAGAAACTAACCTATAATCTTTTTAACTTAATAATATTTATTGAGCATCTTATCATGTGTTAGACACTAAGCAGAATAGAACAGACAAAACTCCTGTTCCTAAGAAGCCCACATCCTTGTCCAGAAAGATGGAAAGTGAATATGATACATAAGAAAATTATACAGCATGTTAGAAGGTGATGAGTGCTATGGGGGAAAATGAAACAGATTGTGAGTGATTGGGAATGGCAGAATGGGGGTACTTTGCTACTTTGAAAATCATAGTCAGAAAAAGCCTCATTAAGAAGGTGATATTTTAACAAATATCTAAAAGCATCGAAAAAGCCATAAAACCATCTGAAAGAATAACATTTCAGGCAAAAGGAACAAGCAGCAAAAGGCCCCAGGCTTAGTGTATAAAAGCAAGGAGGCCATTGCTAAACTGGAGCAAATGGTGGGAGAAGAATAAAAGATGAGATCAAAGTTAAGGTGGCCAGGTCATATACAATTTTGGTGGTCACTAAAGGACTTCTGAGTGAAATGGAGAATCAGTGGAGAGCCTTAAGGAGAGAAATGACATAATCTGTCTTATATTTTAAAAGAGTCATCATCCTGGCTACTGTATGATTCTGAAGGCAGTTATGGTGAAAAGCAAGGATCTAGTCAGGGTACTATTATGATAATACAGGCAAATCATTATGATGGCTTGGACTGAATAGAGGTGGTAAAATTTTTTAATTATGAATACATTTTGAAGTAGAAGTCAGCAGTTAAAAAGGTTTCTATCAGTTTTGATATTAAGTATATAATGACTGCTTTATTCTATTTGAGGAAAAAATAATCTTTCTATAACCATCTGAAAAAGACTATGTCTACAGGGTTCTGAAGGGGAAGGACTTCTTCCACAACTTTCACAATAAAAGTACCTAAGATGTTAAGTGATAACAGAAACCATGTATAGTGTTTGCATTTCCCACAATGCCTACATTATAACTTTTAACATTTATATGTTCAATAAAATATTTAAAAAGTTTCAATGAACCAATTGCTATACCATACTACCTTCTTATGATTCTTTAGGCAAGAACTTTGCCTACCCAATCTGTCATAATTTCTTTCCTTCCTGACCTTTACCCTTCACTTCTATTTGACAGTTGTGATTTTTCTGGTGTGCAAATAATTTATATATTAAGAAAACCAAGTGGATAAATAACTGTTTTTTTATAGTATTAGCAATAAAATAGAAAAAAGAGGGTTACAACAGTTACCAAGCAGTTAGCTTCAGTAATTTCCAAAGTACTGTTATTGCCACATTGTGTACAAATATACCTTACATACTTTACAATCCAGGTGCTTTTTATACAAAGTACATACTAGAGGGGATAGGGTTGTGGCTCACTCACCTGGCATGTGTGAGGCCAGGTGGGTTCTATCCTCAGCACCACATTAAAAAAATAACTAAATAAAATAAAGATATTCTGTCCATCTACAACTTAAAAAATATTTTAAAAAAAGTACATATTAGAAACTCAAATTAATGAAGACCTTATTGCTACTGCATGGAAGAGGTAATAATTCAGTTTTGTTTTAGTAATATGGACAGAACATTGATTCAGTTCATAAATGTAAAATCAAATTCTTTCAGAATTCCTGTTCCTGAATAAATCATGTTTAATTTTGTGAGGGTCTTTGGGTTTGAGAGAAATCATGCCCTGGCATTTTTAAAATAAGCTTTCTGCAGTCCTAAAATGTCTATTTGGTAAGATGAAAAAAAAATAGTTGTAGGTCAAGCAAAACCGGTAACTCACATTCAAAGTTTTATAAATGAGACTTTCCTCCCTATTCTGTTTTGGCATAACTTTCCAAATATGCTTAAAACACAGACTTCTATTCGAATTAGAGAGAAATACATGTTTCCTCATTTTCTACCTTTAAATGTATTGACTGAAGAGATGGTGATGACTGGTAGCCTCACACTTAAAGGTTTTCTAATTTAATGCCAAAAGCATGCAAATAATTTAACATACCCAGTCTGTGGCAATTTTTTCACATTATTTATTAAGTAAGAATGTGTCTTTAATGCCCTTGTGTAAATTCTTTATAAAATAATGTTCACAGTGTTTAAAATACCCTGAAAGATTATTAAATTATATTCTGTTACTTTATTAAAGGCAATTTCCAAGAGATGCTACACAGATCTTATCTCTTCATTCATTTCTATTAAAAAACAATTCTAGTGATTTTACTTTCTCCAATGCAATAAACAGACCAATGGACTGCTAATAGTATTAGCCATGCAGGACACATCTAAAGATTGTAATTTTTGTTTTTTTAGGACACATACTATGTTTCTTGTGGTTCAAGGTAATCTTAAGGAATAAGCTGTATTTTTATAGGCAAGTAGTTTCAAATATGTGCAATATTATGAATGAATATAAATATTATAATGAATATCAGCTGTAACAAGTCCCTCTTTAAACAGAGTAAGATGAGCTAATCAGTATTTCATTAGATGAATAACCAAAAGAGAAGTACATATCAGTACATCATATTATGCAGAAGAAATTTCAAGCATATTTCAGAGTTTAAACATGCATTAACACGTTTAAATAGTTCATATCTATGGCATATACAGTGTTTTTTTAGGGAGTTGGGTAGAGAATGAGCCCAGAGATTTGAGCACACCAAGACTTATTCTACCACTGAGCTATACTTCCAGGCTGCATAAAAGTTTAAATAATTAAAATTAGAATTTATAATGGGTGATAAATAATGAGATTCCAGGAGGATATGTAACTGAAAACATGGCAATTGAAATCTCATAAAAACTATCATGTCTTGTTAGTTTTATTAAATTTGAGGTTTTATTCTTTTACATTTCATCATCTCACATAGAAACCACTTGAGTGAACTCTATATGAAATGGCTGTTTTATCACATTATTACTTCTAGTTTACATACATTCAATAATAATCAGTTATATGCATTTAGAATAAATATTATTTCTAACAAATGTCATCAATACAAAATCCCCCTATAACAAAAGATTTCCAAGTCCCAAATGGTGCTTATTTCTTTAAAAAAAGTAATAATTGATAAAACTTCAGTTAAAACCATTTGAACAGTTCTTAGAGATTCAGAAGCAACAGAGGAGCCCTTCACTGAACCATACAATAGCAATCAGAATAAAGAATAATTATACTGCGTCCACTGCCATGAATTACTCAGCAATGGGTCCCGATGTACCCACAGCTGGTAAAGGCCTTGGAGTGTCCTCACAGAGGGTATCGAGCTAGATGTTTTCCTATACCTATCAGGGTGGAGAAGTAAACTAAGGTCACAGTCATGAGCCTTGCTACCCACTCTTTCTCACCCACTTTATATGCTCCCTCTAGAAAAACAAAATGAACAATACTTATCTAAAAGCCAATTTCTGCTTCAAACAAAGTTCTTGGTAGGAGAGAGAGAAGAGTAGTTTTGCAGCAGACCTAGAGCCTGATGACCTATATTTTAGCTGCCAGCAGCTAAACCTTTAGTCACATGGCCACTTCAGAGGATCAGAGAATTCTGTGTGCAGCAGTCAGGGAAGAAAAGTGCTTTTCACAGTCACTTCACAAATAAGTCTTGCTTTTCTTGAGATGAGCAAGCCATTACTCACCAGGGAGCTCAGTGTGCCATTAGTAAGGCGGTTATGAGGGCACATGTTTTGGGATATCTACATTTATTTGTCTGCATCTAAATAGTCATATGTGCTTTTGGTCTAACAAGAAGTAAGTTGGATAAGGAGTAAACATCCTGTTTATGAAGACATAAAATCTTTTTTAAGTCTCTATTTAGTGAGTTATCTATAATGACTGAAATCTATGAAATCATGTATAATACATGATGTTTACCTTTTTTTTTTTTTTTTGGTGCTGAGGATTGAACCCAGGGCCGTGCATGCAAGGCAAGCACTCTACCAACTGAGTTATATCTCCAGCCCTGATGTTTACTTTTAATAACAGGTAATGAATAATGTTTTCTCTCACTGGTTTAAGTAACATGAAATGAATACTAATATACTTTCACTGCAAATCTTAAATACTTTCTAGGCTAGTTAAATCATTTCTGTTCTCAACCTTGCATGTCAAATGAGCTTCAAAATTCATCTTTTTAAGTTCTGTGCTGTAGTATAGTGTAAAGAGACGTTAACCACTTTGCGGGGGGATGGGTACAAAAAGTTTTAGGTGGAAATGTGTAAGTCAAGCAACCATTCATATAACCTTTATGGTTTTATTTTGAAAATTAGGCTGATGTGCAGGGAACCAAGCCCTTTACTTTCTATTTGAAATCTTTAATTATAAGCATTATACAGTTGAAAGGCATCCTAAATTAGGTATTATCTTAGCCCTACCTTTATTTACTTTTATGTAATTATACCAATGAAAGATGTAATTATAGCATTATACAAAATTACTAACCCATGTTTTTAAAAAAATGTTTCCTAAGTGATAAACATATTGCATATGGGTTAAGGCAATAAATCTTTAATCAAAATTCCCTATTTCTTGGTTAGGAAAAAATAACCTTATGAAAAAGTACAGTTTTGGAGAAATATTTTATGGGTAAAATTTCAAGATGCAATTACAATTTTATAAGTGATATAAAAATGGTTATTTAAACGCTCAATTTGGAGAGAAAATATCAGAGAAACATGACTTTTGACATGGAAAAAGCAAAAGGCTTTCTGTAATTCAATTTTTTACATTGTATTATTGTTAGGTGTCATGGAGACAGAATTACATTGTGACATTTTTGTTCTCATCTTTGATGTCTGTAGCATAAAATTATTACTCTTAGAGGGAGAAGGAGTCTCTTATTTGGAAAACAATGAGGCTCACAGTATAACAATTAGGAGGAAAAACCATCTTTCCTAAATAGCAGAGTCTTCTATAGGGTATCTTCTACAGGAATGGAAAAGGAAGACAGTAGGGATGTAACACTTTGCAAACTGAATTTTAAACAATGATTCAAATTATCATAAAATAATTAATCATGTTTCACTCAAGTGATAATAGATATAAATGTCAATTGACTACGAACAATGAATATGTAATCCCCTGGGATATTACTATCCAATGTTATCAAGATGTTATCAACTTGGCACCTCCCCTGTATTTGAAGGGTGTATTTAAAAATGCTCAGATGGTTTGGCCTTAATTAGTCATTCTGATAGGTATCCACATTGAATTTCCAATACATGTCAATAGAGAAAAGAGGACAAGATAATATAGACTAGTTAAAAAAATACATTTACATTTGAACTAAAATTATACAACAGGATTTTTATGCAATATTCTCAACACAATTTTAATGCAATAAGAAATATATTTTCTCTTTAAAAAGGTGAGTTTGAATAAGCCAAACATTTAGAAGGAAGTCAATATACTGGCAGGGAAGGATGAGTAGTGTGGAAAAGGAAGTAAAAAATCTTCACTAAGATTGACATGGCATTTGCAGGTAAATGGATGGAGTTGGAGAATATAAGGCTAAATGAAGTTAGCTAATCCCAAAAAAACAAATGATGAATGATTTCTCTGATTTAAGGATGCTGATTCATAAGTGGTTGGAGGGGGGCATGGAAGGATTAGATGAACTGTAGACAGGGCAAAGGAGGGGGGAGGGAAAAGAGTGGGCATGGGGGTAGGAAAGATGGTGGAATGAGATGGACATCATTACCGTAAGTACATGTATGAAAACACGAATGATGTGACTCTATTTTGTGTAGAACCAGAGATATGAAAAATTGTATACTGTATGTGAAATATGAATTGTAATGCATTCTGCTGTCATAATAAATTAAAATAAAAAAATAATAAAGAAGAAAAGATTGAGATGTTATTTTTTAAAAAAATCTTATAGGTTGAAGTTGGGCACGGTGGCATGTGCCTATAATCCCACTATTCAGGAAGCTAAGGCAGGAAGATTGCAAGTTTGAGGTTAGCCTGAACAGCTTGGTGAGACCCTGTCTCAAAATAAAATTAAAAGGGCTGATGATGTGGATCAGTGGTAGAGCTCTTGCCTAAGACGTGCAAGGCCCTGGATTCAGTACCAAGAACAAGAGGGAAAAACAAAAGTCGAGGATGATGTGGGGCAATAGTCCAAATAGAGTATGTAAATATTAAAGACAAGACACTGTTTGGTAATTACAGAAAATTTAAACTGTTTGATTTGGGCTTGGAGAATGATTACTAATGATCCCACTCAAAGAACAGACAACCCAAACCCACATGGAAAGTTTTAGAGATGTAGTCAGGTATTTAGCAGACAGAGTTCAACATGTTACGTGTTTTTTTTTAACTCACTGAACAAATATTTACTGAATACATGTTACATGTTAGTTCCTGTGTTAGGTGCTGTGGATGCGTAAATGAAATAAAATAAATTAAAAAAAAGAGTTTCTGCCACTCTTTTACAGAACAGTGAAGAGAAACACCAAGGAAATAGGAAATTATAATAATGTTGTAAGTACTGCAACAGAGGTAATTTATAAAGTACTTCAGGAGGACAGAAGTAGGCTACCTAACCCAGTCTTGAAAAATTAGGAAGAAATTTTAGAGGAAATGAGATCTACATTGAAGACTAAATTCAGAATAAGATTGATCTACCAAGAATGCTTGGAGGAAAAGGTAAGATTGTTTTTGGCATTTACAAAAGACATGAAGTGGTAGAGGAATGGGCCATTGTAAAGACTGAAGGTGAAACAGTCAAGATCCAACTTTGAGTTAAGGAAAGAGATGAGGAGAGAGGCAGCTTGCGCAAGAGAAGCAATTGCTGGATGCACCACAATATTGGACCTCAAATTATACTACAGAGCTACAGTACCAAGAACTGTATAATATTGGCACCAAAACAGACATTAAGACCCATGGAATAGAAGATAGACAAATCCACATAGATGGAGTCATCTAACATTCAACAAAGGTACCAAAAACATACTTTGGAGAAAAACTAGCTTTTTAAACAAATGGTACTGGGAAAACTGAATATCCATAGGTAGAAACTTGATCCCTATCTCTCACCCTGAACAAAAGTCAATTCAAAGTGGATGAAAGCCCTAGGAATAAGACCAGAAACTCTGCAATTACTAGACGAAAATGTAGGCTCAATACTCCAACATAATGGCATAGGCACTGACTTCCTCAACACATAATTTAATAAAAAGCACTGGACCAGAGTAAAGATTCACCTAAATACCTCTGAAGGAATTTACTAAATGAATTAATAAACATGTAAGAGTGATTTCATTCTCACATAATCAGTCCCTAAGCTTCAAATGTACATTATATTGAAATAATGATTGTTTTATTCTGTCAGAATATTAAAAAATCTGACAGACCACTTCTTTTATAGGGCTCTTATAGACACACACACACACACACACACACACACACACAGAACATCACAGAAATTTCATCCTGATATTTTAAGCAAAAGGAATTATTTTAAGTAATAATAATGGGAAAGAACTATTTTTTCTTGAGGTAGGAAACAAGCGATTTGACTTCTGCCAATCACTTTATTAAAGTCTGAAGAACACAATAATTTTGCTGTATAGGATGATATAAGGCATTTTTTTTGTATAATTTTATACAGTTTACTTGCTAAAAGGCATGACCATTTTACTTTATTGTCACATTTTTTATAGGACTCACAGTGTATTATGTTTAGGCATAAATGTATATTAAAGAGTTGAAAAAGGCTTCTATTAAAATACTAAAAGCATAATTATTTAAATATTACATAAAATATCATAATTTGCTTGTTTTCTAAATTTGATATAAACCAATTTTGCTTCTCAAATGAAGCAACTACTTTTCTGGATTATAAGTATTCAATAATTACCATTTTTAAATTTTTGAATATTTACTGCAAAGCAATGTAATATCAACTCTTCTGATTAGAAAATAGATACTTGTAGGAAAAATAGAAGTGATTTTATTTTTAAAAAATAATGCAAATGCATCCTACAATAAAAAGTACATTTAATGATCATGTAATTAGATGGGAGGAATAACTTGGTATGATAAGATGAATGGATCACAGATTTAACTGCCTAAGTTAAAATTTAGCACAGAATTAAGTCCGCCTAGCATGAATCAGTGTATAAATTAGACATTTTTTCATTTAATTGCTTTTGGAATAAAGAATATATATAAATAGTTTACTAATTTCCTTTGATAGTACTTCTTCAGAAATAGACGTCACCGGATTATATTATGTAGCTCAGTGGTACAATTTATATAACTGAAAAATTTTTAAATGTGAAAATATATTGTATTTTGATGGTTTCTTTAGAATATTTATTTTAGGTGATTATAGAAATCTTATTTGGCTCACTAATACATACTGTATTAATTAAAATAAAAGTAACAGAAAATAAAAAGATTAAATTTATTATTAAAAATAATTTATATTCCATTAAAAATATAAGTGCTTCATTTACTATGCAGATTCAATAATCACCTCTGTGATATTGGAAAACTAATTTTCATAAATTTCCAAAATAAAGTTGATGTTTATTTGACAACAGGTGCTTTAGAAAAATGTTTGCAGGTTGAATTAGAATTATAACTATTACTTCATAATATTATAGAAAATATTGTCTTAGGGAGCACTAAACTTTATTTAAAAGTAAAGAACAGAAATAAGCTTAATAAGTGCTTGCTCTGATGATCTAACAGAACTCTACTGACCAAACTTTTCTAGCCATTTGAACCTCTTCTGATAGAATCACATTTCAATTATCTAGGACAGATTAAAATATTTTATAAAAAACTTTCTGTATGTGGTCTATGAAAAGCCATTTTAATATCCAAATGACTTCATTTAAATAACCTTGGTATTTCCTTTCCCAAGTTAAGTCTGTTATTCACTTGGGCCTCTATGTTGGTTGTAAAAACTAGTCTTACTATTAAACCCTCCATGCACATTCTTAGATTTTTCTTTTTTCCAGAGTATTAACAGTAAGGCTTTTAACCTCTTTTTGTCCATCACTTCAAAAATGTTTGATAATATTTTGACTCCAAAGGAAAAGCATTTTCATATACGATATAAGGCAGTAACTAATTTATTTCCTTTAGTAGCAATTTTTCACTAGACTTTAGCAATTGTAGAAAATGTTAATTAAGTCTGGATAGAAAATCTTTATTAAAAAAACCCTAAATGTTTTCTAGTATAGTCTTCAATTTATTCTCTTTAAATTTATTAAAAAAATTTAAAGAATTTGAAACTTATTTTTATTTTATGTTAAAATGAAAATATTTTCTGAGAAACTCATTCTAAGAAACATTTTCATTATACAAAATACTAAGATGTTTTTAGAACTGATGAATTCTAATTAGTGTCAGATACTAATTGGAAATATTCAATATTTGACAACTATGGTATATAATAGAACAAATTTTATAAAGCATACATATTTTAAAAATGACTTTATGGTTTTTAAACATATGGCAAAGCTAACATTATACGTAATACTTAGAGTGCCTGCAAGTGTTTACCAAATATTTTTTTGCAAAGAATTTTGTGTTAGAGAAGTAATACTATTAAATATTAGAAAAATGACAGAGAAGGAGAGGGAAAGACAGGGGTGGAGAGAGAAACCTCCCTTGTGTTACAGGCATAGTTGAAGTCTTGTGTCACAAATAAAAGGCCCCTCCCTAGCATATGGAGTAGTTGCCATGTCCTCCCAGGGATGGTTTGTAGCTATGTTCACCTCAGGCTCATCAAGAAGAGGTAAACTGTCAAGTATGATTTCAGTCATAGGGTGGTTTGGTTGAGACAGATTAGTGGTATGTAATCATGATACATAGTTTATCCCAGCACCAAACTGCCGCTTGGGAAATCTTGAACTCAAATGAACACAGACTCAGTCATTATTAGTGTCAAAAAGGTATACAGAGACAAAATTTGGTTGGCAGCACGAAAGATGAACCAAGGCGAAAAAGTGACCAATTGCATGTTCAAAATTGAAATCGAGAGGCATACATCAGTTTGGAAATGCTTTAAATAACCAGCAAAGTCATACATTATTAATTGTTTACTGATTAATACTTAAAAGGTTTCTCTGAAGTAATGTATTTTTAGGGTGGTAATAATTATATGTATTTTCTTATTTCAAAATATTCATTCTCAAGATGATGCCTTTTATATATAATAGGGCAACAAAAACTTAAAAGTTTACATAATTTTTGTATCCTTCCTTTCACTGGGTATTCTGAGAAGTGACTTTTTAAAAAGGACAACTTAGTTTTGTAGAAATATTTGAACATGCAATGCTAATGCAGTTTGATGACTTTCTTAGAAAGAAATTGGGATATAACAAAAGATTGAACTTCAAATGTGGAAGAACTCAATCTAACTAACTTTCCAAATATTTTATAAACACTGGAAAATATATATTTATAAATTGTAAAATACATCATTCTATCAGTAAACACAAACTTTGGTGTCTTTAAATCAGACTCCCCCCCAACCAAATATCCACAAAAAGAATGTCCTCAAGTGTCAATGCCTGAAGTGATACGCTCTGACAAATCTAACAGCTCTTTCTGTGTCATTCCTAATGCACTTGTCACTCAGTATTATCCATCCTCATTAATGACAATGGGAAAGTTTATCTTGGGAACACGTTTTAAATCATCTACTCTTTACAATGGGACCATGAAATCTCTTACAAAACATGAGGCGGGAACTACTCTGACAACAAAACCCCTTCCTGGCAGCTTTATTCTTAATTCCTGTTCAAGGAGTAATCTGTTTATTATAAAATCATACAGAACAATATATTAAACAGAATTTGAAACAAGAATAGCTAGTGTGATTTTCAAGCTTACAAGTATTTTTACAACATTTTTATTAGGCTGAAAACACTAAGTTGAGTCCTTTTTGTGTGGTATTTCATGCAATCTTTTCTAGTCTATATTATAAACCCCCTCTGAAAAGGGGGGTTGTTTTACCTAATTTTAAGACAGTTTTCAAATGCCAAAGTCACTAATAAGTACTTAATTAAAGTATAATATTTTGCATTAATTTAAATAAAAGCTATTTTGAGTAAAAATGTTCTCATGTTAAAATTTCCTATCTAAATGATAAATATTCCAACTTAAGCTTCCCATGGCTTAAAAGTAATCTTACCAGCACTAACTTAAGACTATATCTACATTTTAACTTTCAATATGATCTTGTTCCCTTGCCTAAGAAATTTTTATAATTAAAAAAATACAAAATGAAAATAAGCAAGACTTCTTGATCCATAAATGTCTGCTGAAACCTTCTGCTTTAATTTGACAATTCTAGACACTGGATGGTGTGGCTTTGTGCATTCCTACTGATAAAAATCAATACTTAGAAATGTGTCCTCATACCTCAATATTCTGTCGTTCGAAGTTTAATGCTACATTTTTGTTTTACTTACATAGTAAAATTATCTTTAATTATTTTAAGAGATATTTGATATTTCAAAAATATCACATTTAACATTGACTTTTATCATTTTTAATCATATGAAGTTATCTGTGTATTTAAACATGCTACAAATAAAAACATTGAATTTTAATATTTAAATTGTATAAACATGTAATACATAAAGCATTTTTTACTTCAGGATTCAAAACTATTACTTTAGTATATCTAATTAATGCTCTACTTTAAAGCGAAAAAGATTCCTTTAAAAGATGTTTTTAAAATTATATGGGCTTCATGCTTAAGTTCTAAGTAAGACATATAATAAACATCATAGTTAATTTTTAAAGTTTTATAAAAGAAATATAAATCTAAGGATGATAAAGAAGATATACATACAAATTAAAATCGTTTCTCATATATTAAGTACAGTAAGGGTATACAGAAAATAGCAATTTTCATGTGGCTTCAGAAAGCAAAATTAGTACTAATGGATGAGAGGCTGCTTTAGCATCTGAAAGAATCTGGTAGAGAATGAAATGGGGTGCCTCTAAGAAAGTGAGTTCCACGTGATTACAGAGAAGCTGGATGAGAAAATACGTGCACATAATAAGAAGCTAGCTTTGAAGCACATTAATCTCCCTTCCAATTTTAACCTTTTATGAAATTTAACTATTTTCTCAAAGAGACAGTATTAATTTTTAAGTGCAAATTACACATCAAATGATTGTGTGCATCCATTATTTTTCAAATAAAGCTTAATTTAAAACTATAAATCATATCACTCAATTGACAATTAGCAAATTTTATTTAAAGTATGTAGCCTTCTAAAGTAAGTATTCTTTATAGCAAATTTTCTCTGTAAATATTTTCGGCTTTACAGGCCATAAATTTTCAATTTAGCAATAATAGTGTAAAAGTAGTCAGAGACAAAACAAATAGGCCTATTTGTATTTCAATACTTCATGATCTAATGTAACAGGGTCATAATTGGTTTTATTCTGCCCTTTCCACACTTAATTTTACATGGACCAATACATAAGAACCCTTTGAATAAATGGGAGTAGATGGGAATGTTATAATGATTGAATGCTAAAGCAAAGTACTTTTGGTACTATGAAGAGTAGATCATGTTTTTAAAATATTTTTATCTGTATTCTTTCTGTTTTTTGACTAAGCTAACAAGTCAATAGGTTATGTGAAGGAAATACAGTTATAAATTATGTTCTACAAAATTTTCTTTTGATTATAACTGTTCCTAATTAAATTTCTTTCTGGATTTCGCAGGAGAACATTCTAAAGAAGTCAAACTAAAGAACTAGATTGGAACTTGTCAGCTTTATGTTCACTAAGAGGCCAATGGATGACTCTTTAGTAAGGATAGTCCTAGATTCTCTTATGATGGAAAAGGTATTACTTTGCTGTTAAAATACATTTAAACCAAAATGTCCAAAATGTTACAGTCAAATTCCATTTTATACTTCATCCATCTCTCTCTCTCTCTCTCTCTCTATATATATATATATATACACACATACATACATATATATATATATATATATATACATATATATATATATATATATATATATATATATATATATAATTTTTGTTAAAAGCCAGGAACACATATAGGCAATGAAATAACTATATTTGCTACTGAATACTAGGAATAGTAACACAAGAAATAATAATAGTCAACAGGGATTAGAAAGTATTGGTACTTCAAATGAGGGAATTAGGATTTATGCTCTAGAGGACTTTTACAAACTTAGTCTAAATTTTAGTTCACGGGGCTGGGGATGTGGCTCAAGCGGTAGCACGCTCGCCTGGCATGCGTGCGGCCCGGGTTCGATCCTCAGCACCATATACAAAACAAAGATGTTGTGTCTGCCGATAACTAAAAAATAAATATTAAATAAATAAATAAATAAATAAATTTTAGTTCACATCAGGAATCAAATTTGAAACTCTTTACTGACATTTATAAATTTGAACATTTATTATTAGATCTTTTAAGATAAAGCATTCAAAATAAATCTCAATGTAATAACATGGCAATAATGAAAAAATGAGTCAGACCCCATATCACATACTGTTAACTAGAACTTTCTTTCTCATTGATTAGTTGCTATTTTAAAAAAATATTTTTATTTGTAGATGGACACAATACTTTTACTTTATTTATTTGTTTTTATGTGGTGCTGAGGATTGAACCTAGTGCCTCACACGTGGGAGGCAAGCACTCCACTGCTGAACTATGACCTTGCTCGTGATTATCTGATATTTTTGAGGAGTACAGTTTTACTTCATATTTCAGCTATAACACTTCATATTATTAGCTGATAATTGCTGAAAGTCATTTTACTTATGAAAAACCTTAAAAGTATATTTGAGCATCTATGGAATACTATATTAAACTATATTAGCATTATTAGACTATTCCATATATACTCTGAAGGTTTTTTTTTTTTTTTTTTTTTTTTTTGGTTTTGGAGATTGAACCCAGGGCCAATTAACCACGGAGCTACACCCTCAGCCTCTTTTATTTTTATTTTGAGACAGGGTCTCTCTTCGTTGCTTAGGGCATTGCTAAGTTGTTGAAGTTGGTCTCCTGAGTTGCTGGGATCACAGGCATGTGTCACCATGCCCAGCTGATGGTAAGATTTTTATGGTCACACTGTCTAGAATGTTTTGACCAGTGTCAAGAAGGCATTCGTTTATTCATTCATCTATTCATTCAATATTTGCTGAGTATATACATGATTGGGCATTGAAGTTGGAAAGGGATGTGATGATGAATAAAACAAGCCTAAGTTCATAGAACTTTTGTCTTTAAAAGAATGATATTTTTCCAAAATGTTGGTATTGTATAAAAGAGATTTCAGAAGTGCAAGATGTTTTCCCTCTACTTAAGTACAGCAACAAAAATAAACAAAACAAGTAGAATAGATATTCAAGAACTAAATGACAAGCAGAGAAGAGCAGTCCTGGATCAGGGTTCATTCTATTTCATAACCAGCTTTAGTACTTCTATAGACCTGCCAGTCCCACAGGTTTTTAAAGGATAATGTTATCATTCATTTGAATCTTAGTTCAAATCCAATGTTAACTTACTTTTATTTAACCTAGAAGATTTTGTTTGGCATTCACTAGAAATTTAATTTTATTGTTATTTTTGATAGTATGCAGTGACCACCAGACCCCCCAAATTAAGGGTGTGTGGTTGTTGTGTGTCTGAATGTCTAAATGCAAAGGGAAGAATCTAAAAGTGCTAGATAGGGGCTGGGGATGTGGCTCAAGCAGTAGCGCGCTCGCCTGGCATGCGTGCGGCCCAGGTTCGATCCTCAGCACCACATACCAACAAAGATGTTGTGTCCGCCGAGAACTAAAAAATAAATATTAAAAATTCACTTCCCCTCTCTCTCTCTCTCTCTCTCTCTCTCGCTCTCTCCTCTCTCACTCTCTTAAAAAAAATAAAAGTGATAGATAAATTTATTTCATTAGTATAATTTCACAATTTGATTTTTTTTTGATGGTGCTGGGGATTGAACCTTGAGCCCCATACATGATGGCAAGTGCTTTACTGTTAAGCTATATCTCCAGTTTCTACAATTTGATTTTTTGAAACTAAAAATGACTTTTAAATCATAGATATATGTATTATATGCAAAAATCTAAGTATTAACATTATTATAAAAAGAAAAATATTTTCATTATTATATTTAGTAATTATATGTTTCAATAATTTTCTATAATTATGTCAAGAACGTGGCACTAATGCATGTGGTTTTGCTTAACATTTTAGTAATTTACTTATAAAATATTAATAAATTAGTATTGTGTTAGCCTTTTCCTTTGTTTACTGAATAGAAGATAAGTTGACCCATTTATTTATAAGCTCAATAAGGACAATCCATTTCATGCTATAGCAATGACCCTTCACAAAGATCTTGTAAATGAGTAGCCTATTACAATATGTACAAGTGACCTTTAAATTGCACCAAGGGGCTTTTTGTTACAAGCTTTTTCAAAGCTACACCATAGCTACAGTATAAGTTAGGAAAATATTTCTTAGGTTATTGAGCAGAAATGGTAGAAATATTAACAATAAAAATGTATATCAAAATGTACAAGTGAAAAGTTTGAGACATTTAAATCCATACTATAATAATACCTTTAAAAATAACTCTTGGTCACAAACTATTTTTTAATCATAGGAGAATTAAATATTTAAAATATTCATAAACAGTTCTTAATCAAAGACTTAAGAAATTTGATCAAATAAAACATTGCTGGGGCTGTGGATATAGCTCAGTTGGTAGAATGGTTTCCTTGCATGCACAAGGCCCTGGGTTTGATTCCCAGGACCAAAAACAAAAAGAAAAAGAAAAAAGCAAACAAACAAAATAAAATAAAACATTGCTTATAGTGACCTTTGGAAACATAGTTATATCAAAATTAATACCAGCTTTATTTCATAATAAACATTTTTAATTTTAGTAAAAGATACTTCTCCCCTTTACTAAATTACTATATATTTTGAAGTTTTATTCCTTGGACACATTCAGTAAATAATAGTATACCTAAAACAAGATATACCCAAATATGTTCAAATATTATTTATATCAAGCAGTGGTATTTAAATAATTTTCCAATAAAGTACTGGATCAGATATTTCAACTGCTTTACTAAGAAATTTATGAATGAGTGCAATATATTTTTGATGATCTTACAAAACATTGAAACCAAATACTCAATTTCATTAAACCTTCGTATTCGTTATCTTATTTTTGGAAAGCTCATGCCAAAATGATTTAATTTGATTCTCTACAACAATCGGGGGTTGATTTGACAGCACCTGACAAAACAGTTCAGTGAACTTCAGTATGCTAGATATGAAGGACCTGAACTGGTTACTTTACTAAAAGGCCACCATGGCATGAAGTTGTGAATTTTAATTTCTAATTAAATAAGAGAACTGCTTTACTAGTTTTGGGGCTAAATACATTTCCATTATACCCTACTTTCTCTGTTCCCCAATCTTATCTTTTAAAAACTAAAAATTTAAGTTTAATATCATGTTGCCTTAATGAGGAACACAATTTCTTCATATTACTAAGTTGTTGAAAATGTCTGCAATAGTATTAATCAATAAAATAGAAAAATACTTTGCAATCATAGGATTTATTGTTTAAATTTTCTTAAAGATAGTACTTAGAGAACTTCCAACAAATAAAATATTTGCAAAGGAGAACAATAGCTTTTGATAAGAATGAATAAAACCTTCATTACAACTATTATGATAAAAGATAAGTAAAAAATTAGGAATTTGAAAAATTAAACTTAGCAGACCTTTATTAACTTAGAAGTTGCATATATCTTAATTATCTTACAGGATAATTTTTGATGTTTCAGAGATAGGGAATAATATAATACATTGTAAGTTAATTTGGCTTACTTTTGAATTATTTCAAAATAGTTGGCTGAAACAAGTGAACCATATTTTTTTTTGTTTTTGTACAGAGTAGCTGGCTTTTGTTGGATTTAAAATCCAATCAAAGAAAATAGTCCATAGGCAATGGCTTTGCATTTTTTTGGCAAAATAATTTTTCCATAATAATCTACCTGAAATAGGTGAAAGGAAAGAACAATATTGCCACCCTAATATAATCATATATATGAGTATGTTTATGTATAAAACAGCATCATGTTATATCAGGAATAAGCTATGATTAACCTAAACTTCATAATTTCATAAGTGCTTGTTATGCCAGAAGGATGAATGCTAACATACATAATATCCCATGTCTATATATATTACACATACATATATATAACGTACACCTATTTCTGAGATTTTTAAAAATCCATTTCTTGCTTGAAAATTCTTTAGGACAGAGGCTTTCTGGCTTATATACTGAAACTATTACAATGGTTAAATATTAATTGATGACATGATGTGCACTGAAGATATACAATGTTTGTACCATTGGGGCATGGTGGACAGTTAAGAGCACAGGCTTTAGAATAAAACAGATTTGGATTTAGGTGTCACTTTTGTTAGTTATTGGTTCTCTGACTTTGGGTAAATTAAGTTGCTTAGTCTCTCTGAACTGTAGGTTTCCTTACTTGTAAAATGTAGATGATAATGGTATCTGGTAAGTTGTGACATCTATTAAATAATACATATAAAACAGTTGCATTATTCCCAGAACCTTGTTAAACACTTAATGAAACTATTTTTTTATTAATTATAATTATCAGAATTCCTGAACACATTTTAACATTTCTACTGTAACCCTGCACACTGAGTCAGAAGATCTATATTTAATTCTGGTAACCATAGATGAGCAACTTTCGGAAGCTTAAGTAACTCCTCATATTTCTTTTCTAAAATGTGTATAATAGTTATCTGCAAGGGTTTCTATGAGGATAAAATAATAATTAAATATGGCAATGAATGTGAAAGCATACAATACAATGCCCTGAACAAATTAAATACATTTTTAAGAAATTTATTACAAAATTAATTTAAAAAAAGTAATTTATCAAATATTTATGGAATACCAATTACAAATGTTCAGGATTTAGTTGCAGACAACACAGCTAAATGTCCCTAATTTTTGTGGAGTTAATATTTTACTGATGAGGTTGAGGAAATAAATGAAGTGAAACAATTATAGCAATATGTAAATGTTACACCAAGAATTAAAACAGGGTATGTGATTGTAACTTAATACTTCAGATGGGTAAATTGTCTCTAAAGAAGAGAATGAGATAGTTAACCTACAATCAAATGACACAAAAGGCCTGGAAAGGATTAAAGCAAACATTTGCTGTGCGAAGATGCTTAGGCAATGACTAAACTAGGAATGTTTTGGATAAAAAAGTATCCTTAAATTTACATATACCACAAAGTTCAAAGATACCTTATTAAGCATTAGTATGCAGGTATGTTGAAGGATATACTAACAGAATATATGTTCTTATCTACTAGGAACTCAACATTACGTTTAGGTGAGGAAATGGGACAGCTCTGATTTGCCATCATTTTGTTTTCTTTTTCTATCTTTCTTAGACACATAAATAACACACTGTGAAAGGAACTGCTTGAGAGTATCATATAAACTGGTAAACTCTGCTTCAGTAGTTCTACAAATGCTTTAAGAAAATCCTTAAAGTACTGCCATGTAATTTTCCCAAGCCAAACCACAGAGCATACACATAAACATTCATGACTTCAAAATTTAGGAAAGAGGAGATTTTTTTTGTCTCTACATCTTTAGATAATACTGAGTTTATATCATCCTGGTTTCAAAGTTTTGATAACTGCACTGAAGGTATCATAATATCTTTCTGAGAAATGCATGAACTAAAGACAATTAACAGGATTAAAAATATTTGATTTCTGCTTTGTGCAATTGTCTTGTTGTTCAAACATATTATGCTTTCCTTAAATTTCCCTAGTAAAATGTACTTATGAATTAATATAATAAATAGTGCAAGGTATAACATTAGATCTTAAGTTCAATTTATAAAATGAAGACTTTTATATAAAGTTGTTTATAGTCAAGATATTTTAATAATATTTCTCAAAGAAATACAATTCATTTCATGTAATTAATTGCAAGTTTAACACATTAGGTGTTGGTGACTATACAGAAGAATTTATAATAGGCAAACATGAATTGAATCTTCCTTGCCAAATGAAGCAATGATGTTATGCCAGCCGAACATCATGTGAAATGAACACAAAAGCAAACAGGCCTTGTGCTGCCCCAGGGAAAGTCAGCAAGATGGCAGTTTCAATCATTCGGAATAATACTAAAGCAGCCTTAGGCTTTTCTCAGAATGGAAACATGTCACTATTACTGCACTATTTCAACAAATCAGAATGCAGAGAGAAGAACACTTATGCAATCACATTCTGGAAGGGCACTTTACTCAACATTTAAGTGGAAAACAATTATAAAGAAATTTCAGAAAAATTGTCAGTGAACATAAATGACTCAGGGAAAAATGTTTTTTTTTCTTTCAATAGGCTTAATAGATTTTTAAAAAGCTCACCACTTAGAAACAATTTCCTTTTACAGTCTCCTTAAGGAACTGTTAATGTAAAGATAAACTTAGATGAAATGGTAAGTGGAAAGTTTAGTACTCAGGCTGCTGGTAAGAAATACTCATTATTCACCAATAAAATACTATTACTCTGGAAGGTTTGATCAAAAGGAGTAACTTTTCACAACATTTATATAGGAAGTTTAAAAAATACTTCAAATATTTTGGGAAATTACCTAATCAGTATACTGTTAGCATATGTCTAGTCATGTAGCCATCTTTGGTCAATCATCAAAAAATCAAAGGCAAATTGGCATGACTCAACTCTAACTTTAATACCGCATGATTGTGTCGTGTAAGCTTGTTTTGTGTGAGAGTTGCTGTGGTTTTAGCAGAGAGATTAACAACCGGACCTAAGCTGGCCTCCAAACCTTGCCCTGCTGATGCCTCAAGCTCTTTGAAGTCTGACCATCATACCTGGCAAAACAACAGTGGGAACTAGGATGGTGTCAGATCTAATCAAATTGTTCGCTGCAGCATAGCTAACTATGGGGTTCACTAATTGGCCCAATTGCGGATTATACCTTTTGCTACAGATTCAAGACAATAATTTAGTTAAATGATGTTTTTTTTTTCCTTATCTCTTCTAATTAAGATTCCAAAGTGGGAAGAAATAGGATTAGACAGTCTCAAAACTGTGTTCCCCTTAAGGTGGTATGCACTTTTGATAGGTTCACTATGGAATGTAAAATATATAGGATACTGCTATATGTCTCTCTCAGGAACTAAAGTATGAATGGGCATAGTAATATAATAAACATTAAAATGTGAACAGATAGGAAATTATACTTGATTGTTGAAGAATGTTCATTTATGTTTCACAAAAATGTATACATGCCTATTATGTTGAACTTTGAGTTTTTATATTTATTTTTGGCTAACTGGAATAAAAACTAACTTAAAAAGAAACCAATATTTCTGATGGGCATCATTATCAGACAAAGTATATTAGACTATATGGTCCATGATGGTCCTACTTATAATAAGGCTTCTAAGTCTGACATTTAGTTTTCCATTATTTTACTTAGTGACATAACTGTGAATTGACAAGCAAATTAACTCTTCCTCTCCCCGTCTCTAGATATACTAACCATACATTCACCCTCTTGCTTCTCATTTAAAAATTGGAAAGACTGTTGAAAATAAATGTAGAGAAGAAAGTAAACCTAAGACCAAAGTATTAAGCAACAACTCAATTTGTTAAGCATTTTCATAGTGTTTAGTAGTTTACAAGAATTTATACTTTTCCAAAATGTAAAAATTTCAAATAATTCTGTAGTCATATCAAGTTATATGACAGCATCAAAGAAAAGCTAATTCATACCAGTGTCACCCATGATTCTGGTCTTAATACTTTAGAAAAAAATTCCCGGTGATTGGAATAGTACTGAGATCTGTATTCTGAATTAAGTACAAAGTATCATAAGACCACCCTGAAAAAACTTGGTACACTTTGATATTCTCTGCTCTCAATAATCATTTAGTCTACAAGACCCACATAGGCATTATTTATTTATTACTTCTGGGACAATTCAAGACTGAATATTGTTAATCCATATACTGTAAGTTTTTAGTAAATGATATATATCTTGTACTTTTTGGCATATTCCAGTGATCGTACTCTGACTTGAACTTAAAAACACTGATTCTTATAGCTGAAAAACTTTCACGTAAGTAGAAACCCTCTTTGTAATAAACTTATAGATGTTACAACTAATAATACATTATCATTCACATTAGAAAATTATAATCATAGAATGTAGAAGCTCAAAATACAACATCAAAATAACAAAATAGTATTAAATGCAAGTGAAAATTCTGCTTTTATATAATCAAATAGCAGCCATATTTCAAATTCTACCAAATCTTACTTGTTTATGTATTATAACTATATCATAATTATAATGTAAGAAAAAATTAGCTTATGATAATCACGTTAAAGGAGCAAAATAATCACAGAAACTAAAATAATGCAAGTTTAAGCCATTAATTTCATCTCAGAAATGAAACTATATACCAAGTAGAAACTGTGAAGGCAGTATGCATGGGTCACTTAACCAGTGGCGCTTATATAATATTTACAGCTGCATTATTTGGTTAAAATCCCTATTTATAATTTCTCTATAGTGTGTATATTTCAACAAAGATTGTACACCTGCTTGCAAATGATCCTATTCTTAGTTCTTTGGTGAATACTTTCCTAGAATACATACTAGGATTTTAGTGTTATTAGTATAGATATGATTATGCTATGGTTTTTATAGATGGGCTAATTTACACAGTTTTATAGTTATAGGTGTCAGTAATAATTTATTGTGGTTAGATAAATGTTTCCACTTTTCTGGATAATACCAATACATACTCCAAAAAGGAAAAAATATTCTTTTGACTTCTCCAAATCACTCAAATAAATTAGAGACTATTAAAGTTATTTTATGTGCTAAAAGACCTTAGTAGTTGTTAGTAAAAAATATTAATCAGTTTTCATACATAAAAAGGGCAATGACTAAATAAAAAAGTACCCTAAAAATATGGATAAGGGTGTTGGCCTGTTTCTTTTGTTCTGTATCTCAAACTATGTTCCTTTTTGAGACCATGTGAACTAGAATTAATTTCAATATGTAACAAATCTGCCAACATGAAATCAGAAAAGCTATTTTTATTTTACCTGCCAAATCACCACCTTTTGCTTCTGAAAGAAGACTCAGATATAATGTCTGGTATATTATAGTCCCAGATTTTACAAACTAGTATGAAATTATGTTTTTAAAGCATCAGGCTATTGAAAAAAAATTGATTTGTTGTATATACTAAAACATTGGCACACGATTGATGATTTTTCTCCTAATAAAGGAATCCTTGAACTAATTACTTTCAAGTAATGTCTACTTTTGTTTCTAATTTCTGTAATATATCCCTAAAGACTTGCTATCTGTTTGGGTATGCATTTTATAATGCATAATGCTATACTGAAAGCATTTAATTTTAGATAAACTACATGCTTTTATTCTGTTTGAATTACACCTACATGTACTTAGGTTTGTTAGATTCTTTATATTTTTCTAATAACCAAATTTAATATTATAGCATAAGTAAATAAGTTATTTAGAATGGGTTTCACCTATATTTCTATTAAGAAAACCAAAAATTCTTTTATGATTAGGTTATAAGCCAAAAGGCAAAGGATCTGATCAATTGTTTTGAATATTCACTTCTTAAAAAACAAAGTTTTAAAATATTGCTTCCAAAGCACAGGGTGACCAATTATAATGGCTCTCTGAATTTAGTAAAGTGAGAAGAAGAAAAAAGAAAATAGGAATGGAAACCTGTGTGGTTAATAAAAGATCTCTGAACAGCTCTAATGGTAAAGTGCAGTCTCTACTAGAACCTAGTTATTCAAAGAAGAGGTTCCACTTGACATTATGTAAGTCCATCACTTCTCTTCCTTCCCAACCTCCCAACTCTCCAAAAAAAAAAAAAAGAGGAAGAGATATTATAAATATGATTCATATACTGTACTACTTTAATCTTTGAGCACAATAATTGTTTTCATTGGGGAATCACCTTGCTTAATTTTGATAATAATAGAAATGATACCTGGATTTGGTTGACAGAATTTTGATTTTGGGGAAAAGGGTGCAATTTACATCTTTCATTTAAAATATAAACTCCACTTAAAAGAAAATGATAAGCCTGCTTTCCTTGGAACAATAAGCTATAAATTTATACCTCTAAAGTTTTAAGCAATATAATGGTAAATTACTCAGTATTCTATTAGAAAAGCTGAAACAATGTTTGAACAATTACAGTGTTGGGTTCCATTTCAATGGTTTCTTTTGAGAACTAAAGCAAATTAGCTCAAGAATCACTATTTCTACACTCTCACTCTTTTGGCTTTAAGTGGCTTTTGAAGGGAGTGTCCCCAGATGAGAAACTTCTAACACTCCTGCAGAGATGACCTGCTTGAAGAACTGGCTGCCTGATTAACTATTAACTGCTCTCAATAGGATTAGATAATTAAGGACATTGATGACCATTAATTAGGAGGAGGGCACATTAATTTGTCACTGGATAGGGCCTTTACAATGATTTATAGGTTAGTGCTACTTGCAAATGGAAAGGGAAAAAGAAAAAGAGAGAGAACCATTAAGTTACCTTATCAAGTGGCCAGCTTAAAGAGGGCAGAGGGTCAAAAAAGGGCCAAAGTGGTCACTTAAGGGTGAAGTCCCAAACACCAAAGCAGTGCCAAGCCACATTGACCATCATTTGGTGATGAAGTTAAAAATATGCTAATTTATTGGTGGCAATTCTCTCTTTTTATGGTTTCAAGCAGTTAAGACAAGTGGCCTGCTTAAGAGCTTTTCATTTGAAAAGAGATTAAACAAAATGGTTTGTCAAGGCTACTAGGCTGTTTTATGTCTTTGTTAAAAAAAAAATTGCACTATACTGATAACTATCACATCACCCAAAAGCCATCCCTCTCTGAACATTTACTTCGTTAATAAAAACATCAACTCTAATTGCTTAATAGTTCTATGTTCATTTGCTCTTTAGCAAGATTAAGTTGAAATAAATCTTTTGTGCTACTACTTTCTGTCATTATTGCTTGCATAAAGGTCACAAAAAAAGTTTTTAAGTGTTGTAGAAAATTTGCTTAAAGCCAGTAGTGTAAATTATACTTTGTTTAATTCAGCATGTAAAGTGAAAGGTAATTTCACTAACAGTAAAGAAAAATGCTTTTAGAATATAGATAAGAATTCTCTTTCTTATCCATACACAATGTGAGTAGTATTCACATTCCATACACAGTAGCACAGCTCATTAACATTTAATTAAATATGCCTTTGAAAGCCTTGGAAATATACATATCATATTTATCATGTAAGTTTGGAGCTTACTTTTAACAGACATGTAAAACAAAATCACTTTTGCTATACTCTAATGATACATCATTAAAATAAAATGATAGTAAACTATTTTGTTACATCAAAATAACTCAATATTTAACATGAAACATATCTTAGAAATTTTATTAAAGTGTAAAAATAATTTAAAAAAAGGAGGAGGATATCATTTACCTCAAGACTGTGAACTAAAATATAAAATTTCTCTTACCTCAATGGTGAATAGCTTCCTTTTTAATTTAAAAGCTAAGTCTTTGACATCTGATTCATCACAAATCAAGTTATTAAGCCGAGGAATTTGCCGAATATGAATCAAACCTTATAGAAAAGAAATTAAAAGAAAAAAAATTTAAAAACTGTCACCAGATGCATAAATTAAAGAGTCTTACAGCAGAATCCTGTAAATTTACACACAAGCATCCTCCCCTTTTAAAACTGGAGCTTACTACCAGGAGCAATGAAGCAAATGGTGTGATTATACTCAAGTAATCAAGCAGAATAAGATAAACAGAAATCCTTGTGCGAGGAAAACTAATTGCACTTTGGTACAGAAGTACAGATGTAAAGAGGGATCTTAATACTTGTCAAAACTACAGCCGGTTTGTGTGTGATTTTCTCTTGTATTTACAGTAAGCAAATATGGCTATCACCTTGCATGCTGCCCACGGCACCACTGAGTGATCTTTATTTTATTAAATGCACCAGTAAGCAGCCAGCAAAACAAGGCTTATGGGTTACTGATAACCAGTGAAGCACTAATAAAAAGTATTTCGTTTTGTACCTCATTAATGACTTGAACAAACCATTGAAGAAAACTACATTTCAGAACATACTCCAGGATCAAACATTAACCCCTATACTATCCCAAGACACTCATTTCTGTGGCATGTTAGACCTTTATGTGACTGTTATAAGCTTTGCAACAGTGCTAGGTAAATCGTGAGCTTTGGGTTCTTGTCAGTAGAAATACTTGCTAATTTTTTCTGACAAGGGTACTGGATGGCTTTTGTGCAGCCTAATGTAGTTTCTGACTAAACTAGGGGTCATTTCCCACAGATGAAGACATGGAAGATTCTTCAGTGCATCTTTCTGCCTGACTCAGTTCATATTTAAAAATCACCATCCCAAGGACAGTGATGCCTGAATTTGGGGGTGGCAGTGAGGCAAATTCCAGATTTAAACAAATAGATAAATATTATTTATTGAACCACTTCTCCAGTACAAGGTTTTATGTGTTTATTTCAATGAATTGTAATGTATTAGTTTCAGCTAGAAAGGGTAAACCTCCAGATGTTTAACCTCATAAACAACCCCTTCAGAAGTAACTGACTAAAATATCTTACTGAATTTTTCAAACTTAAAAACAATTTAAAAGATGTTATTAAGAAAATAGCCTTTAGCTACAAGTTAAAAATATACATAGCAATTTAGTAAAATACACTTATTAGAAATAAGCACACCATACTTTTCTATGCACATTTCTAATTTTAATTTACATGTGCTTGTTTAGCTATTAAAACAGGAAAACTTACAGAATGAATTATTTTATCATCAGATCTTTCTTATTAACAGAAATTTTATTAGTCATCAGAAATACTCATTTAAATACTTTGTGGGGAATAATGTATCAATTCAGAGATTTCAGCACAAAAAATACAGCCTTTCAATGAAATGTTTCAATCAAACTAATATTTTTTATTATAAAATACAATTTCAATAAATTCATAAGCTAATAATACTCATAAATCATAACAAATTAAAACTAGTCAAATCTTAATAAATTTCTTCCTATAATAGTGAAAATTATATATTAAATGCATCATAAATAAGTTTAATCTGGGCATATGCCATATGCATATAAATAAACAAGAGGCAAATTATCTTACAGTAGCTTTTGTTCACACATTACATTTTCCAGCTTTAAAAAATACCTGATTAGGGCTGGGATTGTGACTCAGTGGCAGAGTGCTTGCCTCACATGTAGGAGACACTGGGTTCGATCCTCAGCACCACAAAAAAATAAATAAATAAAATAAAGGTATTGTGTCCATCTACAACTAAATTTTTTTTAAAAAAATGCCTGATTATTAGTTTATGCTATTTTATTACACTTTAAAAGGGTGTATGCTGAGTCCTTAAAGCACTAGTCAATTATATAAACTATCTTATAATTTTTAATACATTTTTGGAGACTCTAGCATGTTGGTTTCAACAAAAAACTGCCACTATCTGACAAAATCAAAATTGTAGATTTTAAATAAACTAGTAAGTCCATATAGTAGAGGTTTCTATGGAAATACAGTAGTTCCACAATAATAATAGCAATACTTTATATATATTTAGAGTATATAAATAAGTAAAAATCTGTTATTCACTACATTTTATATTGATTTGAGACCCAAGACACACATAACTACTAAACTTTAATATTCAATGGTTCTGTATAAAAATCTTTATAAAAAAAATTCCTCAACTAACCAAATGACTAAAATATAGGGGCTGGGGCGTAGCTCAGTGGAAGAGAGAACACTTATCATGCACAAAGCCCTGGGTTTAATCCCTAGCTCCAAAAACAAAAAAATAAAACAAAAGTTTTTAAAATAGTTTGATGAATTCCCAACCTGTTCTCATACCAAAGTGATAATACAGCCGGGCATAGTGGTGCACGCCTGAAATCCCAGTGCCTTGGGAGGCTGAGGCAGGAGGATTGCAAGTTCAAATCCAGCCTTAGCAATTTAGCAAGGCCTTAAGTAACTCAGTGAGACCTGTCTTTAAATAAAATACAAAATAGGGCTGGGGATGTGGCTCAGTGGTTGAGTGTCCCTGAGTTCAAATCCCAGTACCACTCCCCACCAAAAAAACCCGAAGTGGTAATACAGTATTATCTTCTTACATACCACTAAGCTTTGTAAAGTATAACTGAGTTGTTACAGTTATTTGAATGCCTGGGACCAGAAGTGTTTCAGATTTTGGAGCATTTCAGATTTTGGACTTTTGGCTCAGGGATACTTCAGTTGTTAATTAGAATTAACATATTTATTTGGAACATGGCTAATTAGTATGAATGATATCATGGCAACTTTAAGCCACTGAAACAATGAAATGTTTATCTAAGAGATGCTTTAGACCTTGGGTTTGACTTCTTTCAAATAGTTTTCATAGTCTCTAGTTTTACTGTGGTTTGATGACAAGTTGCCATGGAGGACTTGCCAATAACAGAAAATATTTAGTAGCTATATTATAAAAGAAAATTCATGCTACTTTATAGTAGATATTCTGACTGAACAGGAGAATTCTTCCAGGTACTCTAGAAGCATCCAGGACATGCTCTTCTCATTAAAAAGGTGCTGCTTACCATGATAATCTTTATATAATGGGTTGGTTTCTCTCTCAGAACCAATAAAAGATTCCAGACCAACCACTGTATCTGACAAGTTTGTAACACGGGAAATAATTGCTTTATTCTGTAAAACAAAGAAATGAAACATTCATTTTATGCTTAAACATGTAAAACTTAAACAGTGCCACAATGCCAACTCAATGATAAATTGTTGTGGAGACAGAATGTCAACATAGAGAAATAAATTAAAAATTAAAACTACTTTAGGCTAAAAAGTGGACCAAAATATGCTCTTCATTGAAAACTCGTGACCCAGATAGGTATGCTATTCTAATTTGAAGAACTGAGAGTAAAACATAAAATGATAGAAAACATAAATTAAAAATTGTTTATTTGTTTTAAGGGCAGGGGTACTTTTATTCTCATATACTGTTATTTTTCAAATTATTCCATCCAGTGTCCTTTGGAAAATCTGGCAGACAACAGGATTCAGAAACAGTAGATAGCACAGTATAAAGTATTAAGGTAAGAGTCCCCTGTCGGCTGTCAGCTGGGATTAGGTCTCAGTCCTATATAACAGCTGAGGTTCTCTGTGACATATTAGAAATATGGAAGGGTCCAGCTAAGAGGCTGCAACATGGCTAGCTCTGGAGTCTTCTGTTTTCTCTTTCCAGATGCTGTCATTTGGCTCTGGGATAACAATAAAGGCAAAGAAAAGATGGTAGGTGACTAGCATTTAGACCTATAGCCTACTCATTCTTTCCCAATATGACTGTAGATGAAATACTGCTAAACCATACATCTTGAGAAATCTTGAATTTTACAAGATTAAAATAATACATTAATCTGTTTCTAAATATAGTACGGATCAGTCAGTAAGCAGTAAATAAATGTTCCTAAAATAACCAGAAATTCATGGCTATACAAATAAAGTCATCAAATACCCAGTAGGATTTTTAAAAACATTATTTTGTTTAATGGAAATCCAGTATTCCTTCTAGCTCTGTTGGTGTAATAGTTCAGAAAATTGTGATTATGTGCTATATCACCTTAGAAAAATATTTAGTATAAAAATCTATATCAAAACATTGCCGTATGTGAAATTCTGTAATTTTGAAATTCCTATTTTATAAATTGGTAATGTCAACCAGTTAGAAATGAGGTTTCAAGAAAAGAATGGGAAATGTAAAACAATCAAGAAAATTTATCAGTTTCATGCTATATCCTCTTTTGGAGAAAAGGTCAAATATAATAAAAGATTTTTATTTTCTGAAAACACAAATGACTACTGAGTTTACTGGTATTCCTGTTTCTTAACTCCCTTTAAAAGGATTGTATAAGAATGCAAAATAAAAGGAGGAAGGTCAATGCTACCTGACTTAGTATGAAATGCAGGGTAGTCTGTGTCACCAAACATTTTATTTGAATGATGACTAACTACACACCTAGAGCAGTATTTGAAACTCCTCGATAGGAAGAACGGGTGTTACATGAAGAAAGTTTTGGACCTTGAACCGGTGTTCTTAAAAAGGACCATTAAAAATAATTTTTCTTAATCATCTTTAATACTTTCAATCATGTGGGCACACGAAATAGAAAAACAAACATGACTTGGAAATGCTATTTTTTTCTAAGTCAATTTTTCATTCAATGGTGAGAAAATAATCCAGATTGATTCCTTACTTTCAGTTCTGTGCCACAGGGGATGGTCCTACTCCAGGAATAACAGGGGCTTCAGAGGCCATAAACATGTTCCTCTCAATATTTCTTTAGCCAAAGACCATTATATCAAACTCATCCAGGTTGGGTTTCAGCCAGTTATTCTTCACCCAAACAAAAATGTCTGCCAGACATTCCAACAGCTGGGAGACAGTTCACAATGAGTCAACTTGAAAATGATTCATTGTGCTGAGTACTGAACAATGTTGGGGTGGGGGTGGGGTGTGGCTGGGTTGGTAGTAAAGGGTGAGAACAAGTGGGAGATGAAGAAAAACCATGTGGTTTCCCCATCAAGAAGAATCTTGGATAATAACCAGCAGGATCTTATCATTTTATTTTTAGTATAAATTCAACTGTGAAGAGTACTCCTGTTATGGACCCTCAGATGATCAAGCACTTATAAAGGCTACTGACAATATTTCTTAATCAAAAAGGTCAGATTTACTTTTATCTATAAAGAAAAGACTAAATCTTTGTGTCTAAATATCTGAATCTAAAATAGTAAAAAACAATTTTTTTATAACTGTGCTAGATTTCAGTGATATCAACTAGGGCCTTGTCAACTATAATATGAATAATAGAAATTATACTTTATAAATATAAAGTATAATGGGATTGATATCCATCCTAGTAGTATATAAGCAAGGTACTGTGTATTTAAATGGCTAACCTGACATTTGTTTCTTTCTTTCATTTATGCCTAAAATTAATAAACTATTAACAGCTTGTAATATTTATCTGCTTTGTAAGTCTTTTTAAGAGAGTCTGTGGGTGATAAAACATCAACTGTACACTTTGAAGAAGAAAACAAATGAATTCCAATATGAAAGGCATGTACAACCTAGAGTTCAAAATGTCTCAGAAACTCATTCATGTTTTATTTATTATATTTCAGATTCATATCATAGTTATTAACTACAAACTAAATTCTATTTTAAAAGCCTTCATGTAGTTTTAGAACAAGATAAACTTTTAATCATGCTATTATAAAATAATTTACCCTTAACAGTAACTTTATTGCTTTTTGCATAGTTATTTTGCAATACAGTTTATACAATGTGGCCAGACAGATTAATTGTGAAAATTGTGCAGGAATCTGAAACACATTTATAGAATAAAAAGCAAAGGAAATTAAAAATTAAATAAATGTAACTATGACATTTAAGTTTACTGACTCAGATAATCTTAATTTTTATGATAAATTCACTCAAACTTCTAGTTATTTATAGGAACCCAAAAGATATCTGGGTATGTAAATGTACATTTTTTAAGTTAAAAAATATATTACAGATAACTTCTGTATGTCCAAGATTCATAAGGAATATGGTCTATTAATATAATCCTACCTTAAAACCATTCTTGTCAAAAGGTCTCAAATCATAATATAAACACTAAATGGGCCTCTAAATAAATAAAGAAAGGTAAATTTATGTAAATGAATCTAAAATTAACAACTTAAGAAAACCCTTAAAATCATAATAATTATAATTCAGTTTAGCAGGAATACATTGTGGATAACATTTTGCCAAAATATAACCAGTAGTGTTAAGAAAGCTTTAGCATAATGATTGGAGCAGAGGCCTTGGAAACTGGAACTTCTATCTTTTCACCCTAACAGCTTCTAAGTGTTTTTATGTTATTAGTAAAGAGGCAAACCCTCTCTGGTCTTAAGTATATACTTGGAAATGAAGAAGTAAAGGCATTTGTTCATTGATTAATCAAACATAAATCTGAACATAATTTTTCAATAACTTTGAAGTTTATAGCTTCTAATAAAGAACATTTGAGTAAGGACATTCAGAATTCACTACTATAAACAAAATAATGGTTATAGTACATGTGTGGCAAAATGACATCACCCAAGTATTTACAATGATATTGCCACCCTTCCTCCTTGCCCATCTGGATATGGGATGACTCAAAAATCCTTCTTATACTAGACAAATATCCCTTTGCTCCTGGTGAAAGTTGTCAGCTCTGGATAGTAGCCAAGACATGACTAGGAGGGAAGCCAGAAGAGAAGAGAGCCAGTGTCCAGGAGTTTTAAGAGTTTGTTGGCAATCTCAAAGAGCATTGTAATAAGTTACATAAAAGGCTCTTAAACTTTTCTCTTGCAGTGTAATTCCTTAATTAATTAAATTTAAAATATGTCAAATGTTGTTGTAAATAACATAGCAAATCAGATAGTCCGGTCTTTTACCATTTTTTAAAAAATTACGATTTCATTTTCAAAAATAACATTGAGATTTTATTTTGATTATTTCCTGTTTGCTATTATGGAATGTTAACAGTTTTATTTAGGGTACCCTAAATCCATTAAATGTATTTTAAGTTAAGGAAGATTAATTTAATGTTTCCTTTCGATTCAAAAGTTTGTAAAACTAAACTAAAAATATTGTTAAGAGATAAAAATTCCACTACTATCATATAAAACTCACACCATTTTCTAAAAAAGTTGTTGGCATTATCAAGGAACAATGAGAATATTTCAAACCCTGAATATTTTTTTATTTTCTTGGACTTAATAATCTTAACAATATAAAAGATATAATTTGTACCAATACAGATTACATTTCTGGGAAATATTTTTAAAAGAATATTAAAAAGCAATTAACCAATAATTGAATTATTAAGGGGCTTAAGAGGAATAAATCAATCAACAAAGCATTTATGCTATGCCTCAAATGAGAATAGATTCTTAGATTTCTTAATTTATACTATTTAAGAAAGAACAAACACAATGTGAAAGAAGAGTTTCCATTTGAGTATGGTACAAACATCAGATGTGGATGAAAGTAATATTAAGTTATAGTTAGACAGTTAAAGAAACATTTAAGTTACTTTATGTTTGACCTTAGTACATGATATGAGGTGTACGTGACAGAGATCCTCACAAGCAAGTATGGTACATCAAGAGCTCATTTTATGACATTTCCTTGTCATGAAATCCAAAAAATAAACTTGGATCAAAAGACAAACCTAAAGTACTTAATGAGGTATTTGTTTTTCCATGCTTATTAAGTTCTCTATTTTATTGAAACCAAGAATAAAATAATAAAATCATACTGTGTTAACTTTTCAAAAACTTGCTTCATCTTTCCCAGAGTTGTTGCCTTACTTCTGTGAATTAGATCTGTATTTTACTTAAAATATTTGATACTGGGTAAATAATTCTGTTCACGATTAATTTGAGCTTAATAAGGAATAAAATTTTATCAGATAAGATTATACTAATGCATATTTGTAATAAAAATTAATGAGAGTATTAGATTAAAACTTTCCAGATTTAATACTGAAATTTATTCAAACTCAGCTAATTTTAGATTATAGATAAACTTTTGTAAATTAAAACATTCTAAATACAACTCTCTGGTGGTAATCTCACATAATGATATTCATTCAGGGAAATCATAAAACAAACACTTTGGGTTTTTTCCTGCTAAAGCTTAAAACATATCCATGAGGAGCTAAGGGCAAATATACTTAACTTCAAAGGTTTAGTTGCTGAATATGTTGTAATTTATTAGGAATAAGCAATGGAGCCACATCTTTTTGTGTTTTCTTTCTATTTAAATACTTGGTAATTTAAATTTTGGTCTGAAAATATTGGTTCTTAACAACTGGGGTTTTTTTTTTTAAGAATACATGCCTTTATTTTTAGAAACATTAATATTGCATATTTCACAGAGTATCTATTTATATCAATTTGATTCTTTTTCAATAAATTATTCTATAAAACATTTAAAAACTTTACATATTCTGAAAACAGAAATGGGATGAGCAAAATAATATGATGAATAAGCTGAATAAAATAATGGCATAATATTCAAAATTTATTTTAGGCATTTTTACAAATTTACATAAGTTAGTTCACATTATAGAACCATTCACAGAGAAATTTGCTTGTATTTTATCCTTAAAATATTTTATGAGTAATCTCTAAATCAGAAATTTTTATTTTAATACTTTATACTTAAAATTCATAAAATAAAATTCAGATGTCCAAAGCTCACACACTGACTGGAAAAAAAATGCTAATATCCAAATATCAAACAGGGCATCCAGCTGATGTTTCTGATATGGTGGCAGGTTAAAGATACTAAAGTTTAAAATCAGCTTAGAATAATCCCATATTGAGTATAAAATGATAGCCTGTCATCAGGAACAGGCAGACAGAGCCAGGTCCAGATGGGAGACTGGCTGGGAAAAAGGCTGAGGCAGGTGGGAAAATGATGGGAACCTGACGGAAGACAGGACTACTCCCTCTGCTGGCAATGTCCTCACCTGCTTGAATTTTAACTAATGACTAGCTTTTCTTTAATTATTTAAGATATGACCAATAAATTATGTAAGGTGTCCCTCTTTCACTCTGCCGTTCTACACTTGCACATTTTCAAACTCATGGTATCATATTTTCATCACACTAATTTGTCAGATATATAAGGATCCAATGTTTCACCAGGAGGTCCAATTATTTATCTTGTAATTTTAATTACATCATAAGCATAAGCAAATGTAGCATTGCTTTTATAATATAAAGCCTTTTAAAATTAAGCATACCTTTGAATTATTCTTTGTTTTTATACACATATATATACATATGCATGAACACATAAATGTATATACTTTCTTGAAGAAAAAAATTCTTGGGTTATAGACTTCCTAATCTCTTTCTCAGGCTCCACATAATGCCCCATAATGAAATAATATAGAAATGAACCATATAAATCAACTATACAGGGAACAAGGAAACAGCATGTCACAGCAAAACAGCATAGATGTACAGCGCCAAACCTATCTGATAATCTAATGATCTGAGTTTACAGATATTATGTACTAATATGTAAGGAATTAAGAACTAATGTTTACACAAAAAATCTGTTAAATTTTACAGAAAAATTATTCGATATTTGATTTTCAATGTAAGTTAATAGCTGCAGCAAAAACATTTAGTAAAAATCTGTTCTAAGATTTTGGCCTACAACCAGAAGCTCCCAGAACAGGAGGGATCAGCTTTTTCACCCACTGTTCTCATCTGAATCCTGGCTTAAAAGCTATTCCAGCTCCCAGCTTTCCAGAAGGCTCCATCCCAGGAATCCTTGCCTGCCATTTGGTTTGCTGATTTTAATCTCTCAGGACTTTCTTACAGTGGCTCTACTATGCTGAACTGGCACTTGCTTCTAGAAGTGAGTTATTATTAAACCTGTAGGTCAATTGTGGCACTAACAACTCTTTGGAAGCTTTCAGCCACAGTGTACAATTTGCTAGTCTAATTAAATATTAATTCTAAGTGTTACATTTTGTGGCTAAGAGCTTTTATTTTCCATCATCAGCCTGGAAAAGAAAGAGGTTACAAGGCTAATTTAATCTCTCCCCTTGTCCTCTCAACATTAAAGATTAACTACATAGGGTGCGAAAACATTATTAAAGAAGGTAGTACTCTTTATATAGTAATAATAATGTAATTAATAGCAAAGGGCTAAACATAACATTAGGACATAATATTTGACCTGATACTTAAACAGCTTCAAATTATAATTAGTTACAAGCACATTTTGTCTCAACATTAAGAAAAATATCCTTTTTCTAAGATAGCAAGCTTTCTTTAAGAGAAGGTATGAATCCAAGCATGTAAATACAAATAATTCTAAACTTGCATTTTCTCACAAATACATTTCCGGTAGTTGTTAGGACCAAAGATAAAAGCCTTAGTAATTTTATTTGTAAAATAAATGTAAAATTAAGTAAAGTTTTTTTTCCTGTATACAAAAAGTGATGCAGAACACAGCTTATTATAAAAAAAGATGTAAAAATAATTTCTCCATTTTTCTTCTATCATGTTCACAGTGGAACAGAATATGTAGGTCCCTCCCTCTTTTGCTCTCAGAACAGTTGTGTCCATGCCTGGACACTGGGCATTATAAAGACCATGCAGTCAAGCAGCCAAAGATTCCATATGCCCAAACAGATGACTCAATCTCTGTTAGGAGACACTCCCTATTTATATTATGGATACATTTGAAAAGTTTGGCCCTAAAAAACCATGTAGCTAATAACCACTAGCATAAAGGAACTACATATAAATCACAATATGAACTAAAACGTAAGAAAGTTATTTTAGGGAAAACCATTTAAAAACCAAAATTATTATTGTTTAATAATAAGATTTCTGAATATGCTTTGGTTAGATTAAGTGCAATAAAAAGTTTCTAAAAGGTATTTTTCATTTTAAAGATGAACATGAATCTTACTGGAAATTTAATATATATCCTGATTTTATTTAATATGCATATTTACACTAAGACAAAATGACACATATACTGCTATTGCAGTATTGTATTCTGTGTAGACAGATAATTACAAAGTTTATTTTTGTAAAAAGTTTCAATAACTCTTGACCAAGAAAGTAAATTAAGTATATAGTATATATATAATGCATACAAGCCACAATTTGATATTAAAAATTAACCAGATGCCAGTATGTGCAGTCTGATACAGAAGAAAAGAATCTAGAGCTATAAGAATTTATAAATTCCAAGCCTATAATAGGAGGACTGAAACACAATTCTACTATTTTCTATTTTTAAAGAAAAAACAGATTGTTTAAAACTTATTAGACTATATAAAGATCCTGAAATTTAAAATGTGTTATAAAATTAAAGTTAGCTTAACGTGATTCAATTTTTAAAAATTATTTCTTTGCATATTTTAAATATGTCAATTTCCTACAATCAATTTCATGGTAGTTAAGAAGATCTAGAAACACTAAAGGCATATTCTTAGCTGAGAATATCTTGATCAGGGAAGAAATTAATGAAAAAAATCATACCTAGAATATCTGGCTTTATCCTTTAGTAACTAACAGCTTTGATTAACTGATTAAATCTATAATTTTCATTCTTAAATAATCTCCTTTATAAAGTATATTATAAATATAAAAAATACATTAAAATATGTCAGGAAGTGAGGTTACACATTCCTATAATGATGCCCTCCATTATTAACAATTATACAAAAATTACTTTCCAAAATTTTGTAGTTTTTCATAGTATCTGTTGTTTACTCACCAAATAATTGTTTTTAGTTCTTGCACATTGGGAAAAAAACCACAAGACTTTTGGAGTTCACATTTTATCATTCCATATTAGTGGTTACTTCTAAAGCCATCTACTGCTTGACTTTGAATTTAGCTGATAAAACCCTCAGAATGAACACAAAAGTTTATGGGTGTGAAAAGATCTGTTCTGAATTTCTTTACATGAGATCATACTGTATCATTTACTCCAGTGGATTCAAAGATCTAATATTTTAATATTATAGCAGATTATCTGGAAAAGCTATCAATTAAAATAACAATTTAACTTTATTCAAGTTTCAAGAGATATATAACAAGACCCTTTCTTCTTGTTTTTTGTCTGAAAATAAATTCTCTTTGGTATAAACTAATTAATGCTGTAATAGTTTCCTTAAATCAACCAGTTGAGGAAAAAAATCTACAGATCAATTTATTGTACAACACTGGCTATATGAGAAAAATCTGAACAAGGCTATTAATTGAGAGAGTTCCAATGATGCCAAGATAGGCTGCAGTCTTGTTTCAAATCTGAAATTGGTTCTAAATAAAAGAAGATTTAGTTTACCAACTAATACTATCTAATAAAATATGTTAAATGCTTGCAATACTTAGAATTATTCATAAATCAAACAATATTTCAGATTTTATATTAATATCAAAAAAGTTTTCATTCCTTTGTATTACAGTTAAGGAAAAGATTTTTAGGTTCTCATTTATATTTAAAAATTCTTTACAAGCATAGCTAATGAAGGTCTGAATAAAAATTAGCAATAATAAAAAATAAATTTTCTTTTGAAAGGAAAGATGTGAGAATAGCCTTTCCTATTTTAATTACAATTCTTAGTCTTTCAATATTTATTTCCTGATAGTTTCAGGAAATATTAATCAGTAAAAATAAAATCTTGTCACAGATTATGTAAAAAAAACACATCAGGGAAAATTTATTTTCCTTTCTCCTTGCTGATAAAATAAGACATAAAACTAAGTTTTTATTTCCCAAAAGAATAAATGTCATTGGTCAACATTTTCTACAGCTCACAACTGTCAGGCAATTGAAAATAAAACTAATTTAAAAGGCACAAAATGTTTGCATAATTTGGAGGTGGATGAAAAATTTCACTAGTAATAAGCTAGCTCTGATTTATAGATCAGAAAGAAACCAGTTTCAGATATTGCTAGATATGAAAATCAGTGTCCTTTTGTACCTACTTTAAAGTTACCACTTTTCAAAACCAAACCAAACCTCATTTAAAAGTTTCAAACAAGGAAGACATTTCTAATAGTAAACAGGGAAAAAGGCAGTAGAGTGTTCAATGTAGCTGAAATATAACAACCTTTAATACAAAAATTTATACTTTAAGTATTTAAAAGTTGAAATAATATAATTAAACTAATATGTAGGAAGAGTTTGAAGAGAGGGTTTTGGTTATTTTTCTTAGATGCACCTTTCCTTTTTTAATTTTTTCAATCCACGACAACCTTCACTTGACAACAGAGTTTGAACAGTTGAGTTGTGAGAATGTGAGCAGCTGCTGTTATTATAACTAAAGGTCTGTCTATGGCTTGAGTCTGAGAGACCACATGTTCGGCTGTCCTCTCATCTTGCCATCCTCACCAATTAACTATTAACATGGAGGGCTGTACACATGCTCTTGGGGGCTCTTTAACAGGCTTCTTGGCGAGTGGCACAACTACACAGCAGGGATCTGGGAACTGAGTAATGCTGGAATATAGGGACGCCACCCGTAGTTTTGCTCCTTCTAATGACACTTTACTCCACAGTTCAGCATGTAACAAAGTCTGTTTTTAACTTAGCCATTTTCACATTCATTTTAGTACAATGTCTTTGGGCAGACACTAAAACTATATTCTAATAAGAGATTATATGAGAATAATGTTACTTCACAGGGAAAATTGTTCAAGACTATATATACATGATTTAAGTCAGTCATAGGATATTTGCCAAATAATTTTAGTGTTTTCTTAACAAATGTTTGGAGTTTTTATACATGTGCTTCAAAGTATGCTTGTCATTTTACTCTGTGTTATTATGGAAAAAATCTTTAACTCAAAGGAAATAAAAAAAATTCAAGCTTAATTGTGAGGCCAAACAAAATATTTCAAATGCAAAGTTAAAAATCTTGCTTGTTAATTCTACTTGCAAGTCTTATTATGACAATAAGTTAAAATCAGTTTTGAGTCTACGTCATTATTTTCCCTATTTTAACTTTTCCCCCTCTTTGCAATTTCCCTAACTATGTGTTCCTTGCCTACAATGAAATTAAACATGGGAAGCATGCCAAAAGTACAATAAAGGGTAACTAATCATTACTGTACAAGTCTGACAGAATGCTAATAACTAAAATAAGAACACTGATTGGTTGGTTTAGCACTCTAAGAGATGAAGATACTTTATGTATTTTTAATCTAGTGTTACTTTATTTATAGATGCTTAATTATATGACAAAATTTCCAAGGATATCAAACTACATTTCTAATTCCTGCCAGAAACTATTTTACTATCAACATCCAAGTCCAAGCATCCAAATACCTACATATATTATTTTCCATCCTTTTACATTACTAAAAAAGCCCCATGGGAATAGGAACTTTGTCATATTCAATACTACATTCCCATGGGTGCCTAGAATAGTGCTTGCTATCTTCATTGAATAAACGACTAAGCTAAATTACCTTTAGTCATTTCAATCACAATTGAAACTTCAATTTAGTCTCTAGAGATGGCAATGGTAATAGTGGAAAGAACATTTACATATGATGTTAAGAGTTTTGTTACAACATGGCGATAATACTAACATCTGGATGGATATTTAACTTTATCTATGCTTTGAAGTCTGTCTCAGGTCTAATCTATGAGAAGCGTCCAGTGTTTCTCATAAAGAGAATTATGAAACTAAAGATTTCTATTTTTTTTTATATTGGGGATTGAACCCTTGGCTTTGTGAATGCTGATCACATGAGCTATAACCCCAGTCCCTTGGTTGCATTGACAGACTTTACATCTTATCATTGTAGACTGATCTCTGTTCAAATTCTCAGTTTTGGAGGTCTGTTTAAATAATATATAGTGAAGATAACATAAACTGAATGCCTACAATGTGCCAGCAGTGTCTCAGTTCCTGATATTGCTAATCTTTTGACTTTTATATTTTGCCTAAATTTTACAGAGGAAGAAGTTGAGGCTGAAAAAAAGTTAACATTTGACTAAGATCAAATAACTTATAAAGGCTCTCTGCCTCCAAAAGTACTGGTTCTTCCTATCAATGAATACTACTTTATACCTAGTATTTTTCTTAATTTTAGTACCTCTACTGAATAAGCAGCATAACATGCTAGTTAAAAGTTCAGTAACTAGGGGCAGGAAGAAAATGCTTAGGTCTAAATTCTGTCCTTTACTAGCTGTGTGAGCCTGGGTAAAGATAATGAGAATACTAACTACCTATAAGTTTGATATGTCTTTGATTAGATTTCTAATCATACTGCTTCCAGTTCTTATTCTTTTCTTAGACTGTTTTCCTTGCTAGTCTTTTAAAAGTTATAAAGAGCTTTATTCCCTACTTATATGATGACTGATTTTCTCCTAAATATTTAGATATAGAAACAAATACATGGTTAGAGACTCATATTTAAAGAGGAAGAGACTAAGTGATTGATCATGATACTAGAGATTGAATGCAGGTATTCATGCATGCTAGGAAAGCACACTACCCCTCATCTACATTACAGCCCATTTTTAAGTTTTTATTTTGAGACAGGATTTTACTATGCTGCCCAGACAACCTTGAGTTTGGGATCCTCCTGCCTCAGACTCTTGATTAGCTGGAATTATAGGTGTCTGCAACCACTACACCAGCTATCAAGTGATATTAGGGTCAGGAGACTACATGATAGCTTTGCAAAATTATGCAGGGAAAATAGAATGAAAAATGTGAAAATATTAGAAGGTTGTACAGGTTATTTTTGTTGTTGTTGTTATTTAAAGGCACTTTCTGTTTTGGAGAACATGTCTTAATTCTTGGTCACCATATATTAACATTAAACTTATCACCAAAATCTAACCTTAGGTTATGTTACTTCCATCTCGAAGTAGTCTCTTTATTGGTACATTGAAAAGCAAAAATTAAAAAAATATTGCTTCTAGCTACACAAGGATTTAAATATAGCTGTAAAATATCAAAATTATTATCTTTTTTATGTTTAGACATTCAGTTTACCTTATTATAAAATCATTACTTGATCTGTGATGAAGATGGGCTGATTTGACATCACCTGATAGAATCACTGTTTCCCTTAAGCAATGGCAAAGAAATCATTGTCATAGACATTCTTAATTGGACAGGAACCTCTTCTCTAAGTAATAATTACCAAAGAAATAGTTTTTTAAAAGTGTTTCCTCTTCCTTTTCTCTCTCCCTCCCAGGAGTTTCTTTGTAATAAGTTTGAAAAGTTATATATATACATATATTCATTTCATAATCATTTATATATTCATTTCAGAATCATTTTTCTTTGCAATTGTGTAAAAGGAAACATATACTCATTTTTTGTCTTCTCTTGCCTGGAATGGAATAAATTTTCAGCTTAATCTTTCACATAATCTAATTTGCCAAAGATTTTACAATGATAGTTTTCTTGTTAAAAATGCTGAATAATAGCAATGTAGAACAATAACTTTTCTTCCTAATGGAATGCTACATCATCAAAGATAGTTAATAATTCAAGACAATAGGATGTAATGTGACAGAGGGGAGAGAAATTTAAGTTTTAGAATTAAGAAGATTTGAGTTTGAATACCATCTTTCAATGCATAACAGACATGTGATACTGGAGAATCAATTAACCTCAGTTTATTCTTCTTTGTAGTTGACACCACAGCTATCTCTGAAAATTGTTGTGATGATTTGAGATGGTATGTGATTTATTTGTGAAGATGTTGGGGTGTGGAGTCAGGGAAAGACATTGGCAGCGTCACTTAACAACTAGATGACCTGGGGAGAACAGAGGTTAAAAACTACCTATAGGGTACACAGAACATAGGTTTATGGTAAAGATTCAAGGACATAATGCTTGTGAAGTGCTTGGCCTGTATACTCATAGTAATAGCACAATTGGTAGTAGTAGGAATATAGCAGAATTTTCACCAGTATCTGATGAATTTGTTTCAGGTTTAATTTATTATCAAAATCGAGAAGCTTGTTATGTCTAACCAAATTATTAGTAAAGTATTAACTTCATAATACATAAAGTATTAACTTTATGTTCCTTTTTTAACAAGGAACATAATGAAAGTATGGGTATAATGTCTAATAGAATTAGAAAAAGAAATTTCACACACACACACACAACACACACACACACACACGCACACACATTAGTTTTAAGATCATAGTAACAATGTAAGTTCAGGATATTCTGTACAAAGTCCATAAAGGATAACACTGAGTTAGTTATCCTCTCATGACTATTAGAAATAAATTCTACTGTCCAAGGAATCAAAAGTAACTCTTTATGTCAAATTTTTCAGTTATAATATTAAAATGTTCTGTATGACTAAATGTTATATTATTATCAGAAAGTCATATGAAGAAAAGTATAAACATCTGACCCTGCCTTAACAAAACCACAGTGTAGTAGATATTTGGGATTATATAAAATGACATATTTGAGGCAAACAGAAGTTTAGTAAATAGTACTACTAATAAAAAAATAACGAGTACATGTGAAGTACATTAACATAAAAGTAGAATTAACTAAGGAAACCAAAAAGTGTTTGAGAACATGAACAAAAATTGTGTAAAAAATTCAAACCGGAATACATTGATCCATTAGTATAAGATCAAACTATGAAACATTTAGAAGAAAACATAAAAAAAGATCTTGCAGAGGACCAAGATTGGTAAGATTAAGCAGGTGTGAAAGAAACCATAACTGGTAAGTTAAACCTCATTAAGACTTTAAACTTTTATCATAGCCATTGCAAACTGTAGCTAAAATGTATCAGGAATTATATAACTTGATAATGAGGTGATTACTCAACTAAAAATGGACAAAAAACTTGACAAAAAAAGCTATTCAGGTGGCAAAAAAGCACACAACATTATTCCTAGTCAAGGAAATGGAAATTAAGACCACAACATCATACCATTTCTCCACTAGTTAGGGAGGATAATTTTAAAAGTCTTACCTGGATAAGATGTGTTGGCATTGTGATGATACAGGCTGACAGAGAGGTTCTTAGAAGACCTCGGAGAACATAGAGGAACTTGGTAAGGCTGTGACTGTTGTTACAGTTTTCCGTACAGCAAACGTCATCTCCCCATAAAGGTGAACCAAGATTCTGAATTCCTATTCTTAAAATGTTTTTCTGTTTTTTCTAAAAGAAATGGGAGGGAAGTAAACACATAAAGTTTTGTTAATTGATAGGATACTTCTTTTATTAGCCAGTTCTTATTTTTATTTATAACACCAGGAACACAATGTCAACAAATATGTTAAAAATTCAAGCTGTATTAGTAATAAGGTAATATAAAGGAAATCTTCTAGATTACAAGAGTATATATACAAAAAGAAAAACAGAACTAAAGCAGGCATGATTGTGTAACTGTAGTTCTAGCTACTCAGGAGGGTGAGACAAGGGGAATGTTTGTATCCAGAAGTTTGAGGACAGCCTGGCAACATAGAAAAACTCTTGTCTCTAAATAAGTAAACAAACAAACAAACAAACAAACAATAGAACTGATTTTAATCATTTTTGGAAAATTTAAAGAGTATGACATACTTAAGCTTTAAATTGTGTCTAAATTTTATCAGTGATTATGCTAAGAATTATGTGGGAGGCAGTTAATATTTAAGAGATCACAGGAAACAAAGAGAAAAATCTAAAATTGAATGCTTGCAAACTTGTCCTTAGTATTTAGAAAATTTGAAAATTCTATAAATATTTCAATAAATTATAAATTGCTCAATATTTCTCATTTAACTTTACTGCCTGATCTTTTTTTGAAAAATGTTTAAGATGTTAAGATGTGAAACACTTTGGTTTTATATTTTACACTTGTCTCTAGGTTTTCCTCCTGAGACTGTTTGTATAATAATAAAAATTCAACATTTTTCATAAAATTTTAAAGTTGAACTTTTAGAATTTGAGCCTACTGACATTAATGTCACAATAATAGTGATTGATATTTCTTGGGGAAAGAATATTTCAAAATCATTAAAGAAAACCCAGGATGATTGTCAGTAAGTGTTTGCCAATAAATGTGTTTAATAATAAATTTTACTGTTTGTGTTATTTTAACTGAACAAATGTTTTGTAAGTGCTTTCCCTAGAAATCTAACAAAATTTCTGGGCAAAAGAAAGAGGTGTTAACAAAACTTGGCACATGCAAATATTTGGAAAATCATTATTATAATTCTAATGGGAAACATAATATGGTCCTTCTTAAATCTATGATTTGGAATATGTGCCACTTTAAATATAATTTATGATGAAACAGGATCCTAAAATTTATTACAAGTTGTTGTTATAAAAACAACTAATAAAATTTTTAACCAATTAGTTATTGTCCAACATAGCTTATCTATTTCTCTGATATTACAGATGAAAATTGAATTTGTGAGCTCTTTTTTCAAGTAGAATTTATTGACAAAGAAAAGTAAGGAAAATGAATGAAACACTGAAATGTTACAAGGAAAATCCAAGGGAACAATAGGTGAAATGAATAACACTGGGACTGTTTGATCTGGATGAAACAAAGTAGATTCCAGTCAACACATACAGTTCTCTCTCAGTATCCATGGGTGATTGGTTCTAGGGCCCCCTGTGGATACTCAAATCTGTGGATGCTCAAATCCTATATATAAAATGATGCAGTATTTGCTTAACTTACGTACACACATCCTCTTGAATACTTGAAATTATCTCTAGGTTAATTATAATATCTAATACAATGCAAAGATTAAGAAACTAAAACTGTTTAAGAAACTAAAACCAGCGATACTTTAACTTATGGTCACCATTACCTAGTATTGTTGTCTCAAAATGCACTGGTTATGCTATATTATTTGGGACTAAGGGAAAAAAAAGTCTATGCATGTTCAGTATTGATGATTTCTTTTTTTCATATAATTTTAATCTATAGTAGATTGCATCTGAAGATACGTAACACAGGGTCAACTGTATAGTGTTTTAAAATTTAGTTTTCTCATATTTAAGATTCATAGAATAGACTAAAACATTGTCCTATGATGCCATAAAATTCTTCAAATATATGAAAGGATGCAATGGCCTGGATAGATTATAACAATGAGATTTCAGAAAAAGGAGTTTCCTAAGAATTTTAGGTAAAAAACTTCATGACACCAAGGACCTGAACTAAATTGATGCTATCAAAGCAGTTAGCCTAATTTTCTTTTTTGGATTGTGTTAAAGTTATGACAGATAACCATCTAAGACATCCTATGTTATAATCTCAATGGTCCATAAAAATTGTTCTTTTTTAAAATTTCTGTACTACTTAAATAAAGTGAAAAAATATACAAGGCATATGTTAGAAATATAAATGTACATCTGTGAAATATAATGGGGCATTATTTTTCTCATTTTCTTATTACTTAGAATATCAAAATTAAGTTAAATAGCAAAAATTAAGGCTGATTTTGTTATTTCTAAGCTTATCTAATGATAACAAGCTTAAGTTAGACTCCTAACAGGAAGAGCCATCTAGAAAAAGGGAATAAGAACCTTACCCCCCCACCCCACCAAATCCAGATGTTAGAGTGAAACATGAAATAAAGGGGAGCAGCATCATATTGTTTCCCTGTCAGTGTTTAATAAACTAAAACTGGCGATACTTTAACCTATGGTCACCATTACCTATTATTGTTGTCTCAAAAAGCACTTGTTATAAGTTTGTAACAAAAAACTCTGTTGGGTATAGAATCAGGAGCTACAGAAGACTTTGACAGACATACTGACGTATGCATACAGAAGGAATGAAATTCTAAGCCAAAGAATGAATGAGTGATAAGATATTTAAGTCAGTAGGTATACAGCACATCAGAACACAATTGAGCATAATATTTGAATACAAGAATACAGTTTTATTTTTAAAAGTATGATGGTAATTGCAAAAACAAAGGTCAAATACAAATCCCCTGTGTCATTTGGAATATCTCCTTTGTTGTGCCATATAATAATGGGTAACTGTGTGGTACGGTTAGATTTAATATCAAGAAACTTTTGCTGATCACTAAATTTATTCGTAAGGAAATATCTAACATATTTAATGTACTATTGTAAGCAAAATCAATGTTCAAATTTCATTTTCATTATATTTCTTAGATACTTGAAAAAATCACAACTTAAATAAAATTATAACAGCAATTTGTGTTTTCACTCCAAATATCTTTAGCAATTTGCTGTACTACTTATCTTACCAAGGTTAATTGTGAGGTAGCTTATAATAATTCCATCTCCAGAGTGTATTTCTCTCTGTTGTCTCCAACTAGCTCAGTTTATTTGAAAATGTACTAACAGAGAAAATAAGACTTAAATTTCCTTCTAAAAAAGTCAGAACATGATTTTGGCTCAGAAATAATATTTTTTTGAAGTATTGCTTGATAGATAAATAATGTCTTTTGAATTCATCTAAAGTTTGTGAAACAGATGTATAAACTAGGTAACTCAACAAACAATATAATCTATAATATGGAAATTTATTAACTACATTTTAGTTCTAATAAAATTGGAAGTGAATTTTGATAACAAAATATTGGTATATGTTAATTTAAAATTTTTAAGCATTATTGGTATTCATCATAGAAATGTCCAACTTAAACCTATTCAATCTTGGGCTGGGGTTGTGGCTCAGATGTAGAGTGCTTGCTTAGCATGGGTGAGGCACTGGTTAAATCCTCAGCACCACATAAAAATAAAATAAAGATATTGTGTCCACCTACAACTAAAAAATGTATACTTAAAAAAAACCCTGTTCAATCTTTATGAAAGTTAATAGAACTATAGTTCAGAGAACCACACGAGTTCCAGTTTGTTTATTAATTTCATAAAAAATTTATTGTTTCTTGAAAATGGCATTTTTTAAATACCCAAATATATAATTAAGAAAACAAAAATTTCATTCCATTCCAAGACTAGCTTGTTTGTTAAGGAGTCTTAGGAAGTATCTCTATATGTATGTACGCATGTACATAATTCCTTTTGCAATTTATTGCCTTTACTTTTTTATATTCCAGAAAATTTCTTGCTCTCTGATGTATCATCATCCTGTAAGAGCAGCAGCTCTGCACACTGTACCATAGGAACTGTTATGACATGCCTGTTTCCATAGTTACCACAGCAAGTGGGGAGAGGTGTCTGTCAGGGACCAATTTACCTCTCCAGACGAGCACTGGCACCAAAGGGAAGACATGGTACTCATAAATCTTAGCAAGAACCAAAAATGGAGCAACAAGGATCAAAATAAAATTGTATTAAATACTAAAGATATCACAAAAACTGACATGTGAGAAAGCACCTACAAATAAATTTCTGTACTTCCCCAAATATACATAACTGTTTTTAGCCTACTATTATATCAGCAATCAAAACAAAATTTAAAAATATTATTATTTTTGGCCATAGATAAATTGTTAAATACAGCCATAAAGTTTTACAAGACATTGTAAAATCTATGAATTAGTAGCCAATGTAGCTGAGCATGCCAAAATAAGATTTTTAGCTTTTCTGTTTTCTTCAATAAAAACAATGGTGCTTTGGAAATACTTTTGCTAAAATAATGTAAATGTAATAACATAAATCTTTTAGTTGCAGATGCAATTAAAATCACTGAGAAGAAATTTTGAAAGGCATGATATCTTGAAATAAAAATTTCCTCATTCTGTTTAAGTTTAACTAACCAGAACATCTTTATTAGTGGAAATTTGGAGAATTTTTAAAAATCGGAGCTACAAAGAATAGTTAAGCTATAAAATATTTTAATACAGCAGTAAAAATGTATCTTTTATTCAATGAGACAACTCAAAGTGCAATATAAGAAGAAATAAAATCTTGAGATAATTCTTACATATAGGGTAATTCAAAATTAAGGCCTGAATGACAGAAACATGAAAAATTTAGATAGAAAAGTACAGATCCTGTAGATTTTAAAGTAATTTTCAAATGTAGCTAATTATTATTAACCCCAGAAGCTATAAACAGATATTTGAAAATAATTAGTGTTGACAATGTGTGTGTATATCTTATTTGCATCCACTGAGAATTTAGCTAAAACTCTAAATACACATTAACAGCCAAACTAAGGCTGTCTGTCTCTGCTTATTTACATTCTTTGTGCTTGAAAACAGATTGTTTGCTGTTGTTTCTTTTCTAAGACCTTCTAGGTGCAAACCTGAAGATTTTGAAAAAAACATTAGATACATGAATATAAAAGGTTTTGAAAGTATTCAATACCTGGGGATTGGATCCATCAAATCCTTCCTCATAAATGGTGTTCTGGATGAACTGAAGCAGCTTTGTGTAGCCATGAATCAAAGAACTGTTGGTAAGAAGCAGCTCAAATACATAAATGGGCTTTTTAATAGGAACTAAAAAAAATCAACACTAAAACATTCAGTAAATAATTAAAATATTTATATTCATTAGATAACTTAAAAATAAATAAAATGTGTCAAATTAGTATTAAATAATCCTAAAATATAAATCAATACATAATATTAAGTTGCTCAGTGTTTCTGACATCATGGGAAGATAAAAATCTGTGGAGACTGAGATGACTTAATTATGTCAGGCTTAGTTACCTCCAAGAAAATTAATGATTTAATGAAGCAACCTAAAAGATGAAGCCACTATAGCTTTTCAGGAGTAATCATACATAATTAACACATAGATAATGAACTGCTATGCCAAGTACACCTGAATCAATGTTCTGATCACCTGAGCTCATATTCCATCAAAGTTTTAATTTTCTTAGAATAAACTGCTGAAATAATAGTAATTTAAAAACTTGATATTTTAAAACCACATAAAGACAAGTATAATTTCTTCTAAATTTATTGTTTATACACTTTCTTTGTTAAAAGAAGACAAAATTGTGTAAATTTAAGAACATAAATTATTTCCCCCATGAAAATTGCATTAATATTACCATTTAAAAATATTTTACAAATACTATAAAATATCTCAAAGAAAATTTAGTACGCATGAAAAAAATCTGCTTCACACTAACTGAAGATAAGGTTCTGTCTAATGGACAACCTATGTGTTCTGGCTAAACATCAAATGTCATGACAATAAGAATGTGCTTGGAACATAGCTATTCATAGACTCTGGTATGCATAGTACTATAAAAACTGTGCATAACCTTAAAAACACAAAATTGTTTGCTTTACTGAAATCCTATATATATCAATCACATAAGCAGAAAAAAATGCCCTAAAGAAAGAATGAAATATAATTTGAAGTATGCATTCATTCAACAGTAAAGAATATTAAAAGTTAGGATATATACCAGACTGCTTAGTGTGAAAAGTGTGTAAATAAGTTATTGATCAGCCGCAGCTAACTTAAAGGTATCTATCTTAAGAAACAAAAAAGAAAACCAAGTGAACAGAATTCTCTTCTGTGTAAAACAAATATGGCTTCAAATAATGAGGGATTTGATATTACAGTTATTTCTCCATTTTCAGTGAAAATACAGTAGAACACATGAACACATTTTTTGACTTTCATGAGTGAAGAAATATTTCTATAAATAATATTCTGCAAGGGCAATTTTTTGACTAGTTCATATCTTAACACACATTTTGGCTAGTTCAAGTTTTAGAACACAAATGCTACTGTTTGAATCTGCTATATTCAATTGCTATCTGGGTCAATTAACTTTGCACAGAGGGTAAAATCTGCCCAAAGTCCCAGATTGTGAAATGAATTGCAGCCAACCATTTGATGAATGTCACTGTGGGTTAAAGGAGGCACATAAACCCAATGTCTCCTGATCCACCAATAATACATGTGTCCAAGACCATTATTATTTCATATGATAATAATGATAATATGAGATCCTATAATATTTGTCTTTCTGTGCTTGGCTTATTTCACTTAGTATAAGGTCCTCCAGTTTCATTCAGTTTGTCGCTAATAATAGAATTTCCTTCTTTTCAAGGGTTAAATAGTATTCCATTATGTGTTTTGTATGTATATACACACCACATTTTCTTCGTTCATCTGTTGATGAACACTTAGGTTGATTTCATGTCGTGGCTATTGTGAATAATGCAGCAATGAACATGGGAGTACATGTATCCCCCTCAACCTACTAATTTAATTTCCTTTAGATAGAAACCCAGAAGTGGGATTTCTATTCTTAAATTTTGAGGAACCTCATACTGGTTTCTATAGCAGATATATTAATTTATCTTCCCTCCAATGGCTTACAAGAATTCCCTTTTCTTCATATTCTAGCCAATATCTATCTTCTATCTTTTTGAAAATAGTCATTTTAACAGGTGTAAAGTGATATATCATTGTGATTTTAATTTGCATTTCCTTCATGATTAATGATGTGCATCATTTTTTTCATGAACTTATTGTCCATTTGTATATCTTCTTTTGAGAAATGTCTATTTTATTCATTTGCTCATTTATTGAGTTGTTTGAGTTCCTAATATATTTTGGGTTTTAACCTCTTTTTTTTTTAAATTGTTGGTCGTTCAAAACATTACAAAGTTCTTAATATATCATATTTCACAATTTGATTCAAGTGGGTTATGAACTCCCATTTTTACCCCATATACCGATTGCTGCATCACATCAGTTACAATTCCATTGATTTACATATTGCCATTCTAGTGACTGATGTATTCTGCTGTTTATCCTATTCTCTACTATCCCCCTTCCCCTCCCCTCCCCTCCCCTTTTCTCTCTCTACCCCGTCTACTGTAAATCATTTCTTCACTTGTATTATTTTTCTCTTACCCCTCCTTTCCTCTTATATGTAATTGTGTATGACCCTGAGGCTCACCTTCCAATTCCATGCCATTTCCCTTCTCTCTCCCTTTCCCTCCCACCTATCATCCCTGTTTAATGTTAATCTTCTTCTCAAGCTCTTCCTCCCTACCCTGTCCTTGGTTACTCCCCTTATATCAAAGAAGTCATTTGGCATTTGTTTTTTAAGGATTGGCTAGCTTCGCTTAGCATAATCTGCTCTAATGCCATCCATTTCCCTTCAAATTCTATGATTTTGTCATTTCTTAATGCAGAGTAATACTCCATTGTGTACAAATGCCACATTTTTTTTTTATCCATTCATCTATTGAAGGGCATCTAGGTTGGTTCCACAATCTTGCTATTTGCAGATGATATGATTCTATATCTAACAGACCCAAAAGGGTCTACAAAGAAACTATTAGAGCTAATAAATGAATTCAGCAAAGTGGTAGGATATAAAATCAACATGCATAAATCAAATGCATTCTTGTATATCAGCGACAAATCCTCTGAAACGGAAATGAGGACAACTACTCCATTCACAATATCCCCCCAAAAAATAAAATACTTGGGAATTAACCTAACAAAAGAGGTGAAAGACCTATATAATGAAAACTACAGAACCCTAAAGAGAGATATAGAAGAAGACCTCAGAAGATGGAAAAAGATTCCCTGTTCATGGATAGGCAGAACTAACATCATCAAAATGGCGATATTACCAAAAGTTCTCTATAAGTTCAATGATATCCCAATCAAAATCCCAACAGCATTTCTTGTACAAATAGATAAAACAATCATGAAATTCATATGGAATAATAAAAGACCCAGAATAGCAAAAACAATGCTAAGCAGGAAGTGTGAATCAGGCGGTATAGCGATACCAGACTTCAAACTATACTACAGAGCAATAGTAACAAAAACAGCATGGTACTGGTACCAAAACAGGCGGGTGGACCAATGGTACAGAATAGAGGACACAGTAACCAATCCACAAAACTACAACTATCTTATATTTGATAAAGGGGCTAAAAGCATGCAATGGAGGAAGGATAGCATCTTCAACATGGTGCTGGGAAAACTGGAAATCCATTTGCATCAAAATGAAACTGAATCCCTTTCTCTCGCCATGCACAAAAGTTAACTCAAAATGGATCAAGGAGCTTGATATCAAATCAGAGACTCTGCGTCTGATAGAAGAAAAAGTTGGCTCTGATCTACATATTGTGGGGTCGGGCTCCAAATTCCTTAATACGACACCCATAGCACAAGAGTTAATAACAAGAATCAACAAATGGGACTTAATTAAACTTAAAAGTTTTTTTCTCAGCAAGAGAAACAATAAGAGAGGTAAATAGGGAGCCTACATCCTGGGAACAAATTTTTACTCCTCACACTTCAGATAGAGCCCTAATATCCAGAGTATACAAAGAACTCAAAAAATTAGATAATAAGATAACAAACAACCCAATCAACAAATGGGCCAAGGACCTGAACAGACACTTCTCAGAGGAGGACATACAATCAATTAACAAGTACATGAAAAAATGCTCACCATCGCTAGCAGTCAGAGAAATGCAAATCAAAACCACCCTAAGATACCATCTCACTCCAGTAAGATTGGCAGCCATTATGAAGTCCAACAACAACAAGTGCTGGCGAGGATGCGGGGAAAAGGGTACACTTGTCCATTGTTGGTGGGACTGCAAATTGGTGCAGCCAATTTGGAAAGCAGTATGGAGATTTCTTGGAAAGCTGGGAATGGAACCACCATTTGACCCAGCTATTCCCCTTCTCAGTCTATTCCCTAAAGACCTAATAAGAGCATGCTACAGGGACACTGCTACATCGATGTTCATAGCAGCACAATTCACGGGTTTTAACCTCTTAACAGACATATTTTCTCCCATCCATAAGACTATATCTTCACTCTGCTGATTGTTTCATTTACTGTGGAAAATAGGGAGGTTCTTTCACGTGAGAACAAAAATGAAGACATAAAGATAATACATCTTAATTGCTTTCCTTATTTAGCATTGACACAAAACAATCAAATTGTCAACAATTCTTTGAACTTATAAATAATAAATTTCTGCAACTAATTAGAGTTTAAGGAAAATAAATACTTTGATAAAATAAAAGAGAAGTTATACTCCATGAATGTATACTATGTCAAAATACACTCTATTGTCATGTATATTTAAAAAGAACAAATTAAAAAAAAGAATTTTGGAGACCTTTTCTTCAGAAAATATAATTTCAATGTATTAAATAAACTGAGAATTCTTTAACAGAAAAGGGAAAAGTCAATACATTTAGGTATATTAATTGGGAATATTAATTTTTAATTTTTATATACATAGTATTTAATCATTTAAAACTAAAATCATTTACATGATTTGGTATGAAAATACTAAGTACTCTTAATCACCACCTATTCTTGCATTTATACTTACAATAATATATTTTTTAGAAAATAAATATCTTCTATTTTCATCGAATATTTTGGCTTTCTTATTAAAATTATTTAATTTTAACAACATTTGTGTGTGTGTGTGTGTGTTAATTAGTCTAGCAAAAGAAATTGGCAAGAGGGAAACTCGGTTACAAATATGACACTAGCTGATTTTTAATGTTTCCAAATATTTAACAAAGTTTAGGTTAATCTAAGTTTTTCAAACCTGCTGTAAGGCAGTACATTTTTAATTGTGTATGCTATATTACCTGATTTCAAGTGATTTTAACTTTTATGTTATAATTTGAGATTGTACAATCTATCTTTAAAATTATCACACTACAAAGAATATAAAAATAATAACTAGAAGTCTAATTTTTACCTTTAAAATATCAGGCAGTTGAAATTATCTTTAGTTAAAAAAGGTTTTAACAACTTGGGTAACAGGTGTCAAGTTTTGTCTGTGAAAATATAAATTATAAAAATTATGTATATGAAATTAAAATAACTAGTTGATAAGTGTATAAAGAGACCTTTGGGTTATTTTTTAAAACAAGACTAATTGATTTTAGTTAAATCAACTGATAATGTTTGATACACAGTAAATACTCAAAAAACTTTGGCATCAGAGTCACACGTAATGAATATAATAACATTGTGAGTTAAGTATAACCCTTATCCCATTTTATAATTGAAAAAATTAAGACTCATTAGGGATCTGTCCAAGACTATACAACAATTAAGTGATAGAAGTGTCACTTAAAATTTAATTTTTCTAAAACTTCAATTTATTTGCTCTTTTGACTACACTGAGATAAAACCTAAGAATGAGATTTAAATTCAGTGAAGTCTATGGGTTCAAATATACTAATGGGGCTTATAGGAAGTCTGAACATGGCTTCATTCAACATGCCAAATGAAGCATTTGGTGTATAACTTTAGGAAGAAATTTCTCTTTTATTTGTATCTTTGAAGCTTTTACAAATGGACCTTAGTTGTATTAATTTGGAACAAAATGTGTAAAAAACCCCACGGTGTTGAACACTGCAGATTTATAAATACATAACCAGCTACCAGTATTGCATGATAGAAATTACGCTGAAGATCTGGGTTACTAGTCCTACCTGTGCCAATAAATGTAGCTAATTGTGTGATGTGAGGCACACAATTTCTTTAAATTTTCTACTCTGGTCTTCTAAATTTTTTCAATTATAAAGTTATGTCAAGTAAATGATCTCTGTTGTCTATTCTGACTTTAAAATTATATGATCCAAGAATGATGTTTCTCATTAAAATCATTTGTTGCTGGGTCTTTAAAAATAAGAACTTCTGATTTGAATATTTATTTATTTTTTTTTAAAGAGAGAGAGAGAGAGAGAGAGAGAGAGAGAGAGAGAGAGAGAGAGAATTTTTAATATTTATTTTTTAGTTCTCGGCGGACACAAAATCTTTGTTTGTATGTGGTGCTGAGGATTGAACCCAGGCCGTATGCATGCCAGGAGAGCACGCTACCACTTGAGCCACATCCCCAGCACTGATTTGAATATTTAACTACTATATCATTCCTAGTTAGGATTAATTTAAAATAAATATGAATAATTTTTACTTTATTATGAAAATAAATGAGAAATATTATTTGTATCACCAGAATTCTAGTTGCATGTATATTTCAAGAATTCATCTATGTACAGCAAATAGTGAGATATACTTGTAAGGAAGTAGGCACAATATCCAGCGTCTCAACTAACTGTATAAAATAGTTTGCTAAGCTAAAGATATATTAGCATATAATTTGCATGTGACTATAGACATTGTGAAGTCTGTTCACAAGTAATTTTCAAGTTAAAATTTTTCATTACTATTACCCTGAAGGCTATCATTTACTCTGATTTTTCTTCTTTTATGCTTTTTACCTAACATCAAGTTAGATTCTCTTTACCAAAGAAGCTCAACTTAAGAGAAGGACATGGAGAATCTAAGAATGTATGCACGGGCATAAAGGAGAACAATGACTAGCAGAGATATTTGAACCAAAACTGATAAATATTTTTTAAAAATGAGGATATATAAACTACATGTTTAGGCTAATAAATCCACTGTCTGACCAGGAGAAGCAATGACCCTTCAAGAAAATAATTCAGCTTGTATTATTCTGACTTACGTTCATTACTAATGTAAATTAGTCATTAGATTATGTCTCTTACAACTCCTCTTTACTGTTGTGATTCAGGGCTATTACAAATCTTTCTAATACTCTAGCCTTTCAGTTTCTTGGATTCTCTTTCTTTTTTTTTTCTTTTTTTTTTTTTTTACTTTTTAAAAGCAAACTTTTAATTTTAGAAATTTTAGATTTATAAAATTGTGAAGATAGCACAGAGCTTCCATGTACCCCTCAGTCTTCCCAACTATTCACATATTATTATAATAAATGGTACATTTGTGCCACTATTAGTAATACATAGTACATTTTTCACTATTAATGAACCAATATTGATATCTTTTAAAACTAATTAATTTTATTAGTGCATGGTAAGTATAGTGGGATTCATTATATTGGATATGCAATATATGCTATATTTGGATATGCACAAAACTTGATGTCTAATTATTAACTAAAGTCCATACTTTATGTTCAGATTTCCTCAGTTTTTACCTTAAGTTCTTTTTCTATTCCCAAACATCATCTTCCTAGGCACCTTTTAGACGTTTCTCAGGATTTGTTTTTTTTTTTTTTTATTGGTTGTTCACAACATTACAAAGCTCTTGATATATCATATTTCATACATTAGATTAAAGTGGGTTATGAACCCCCAATTTTACCCCAAATGCAGATTGCAGAATCACGTCGGTTACACATCCACAATTTTACATAATGCCCTATTAGTAATTGTTGTATTCTGCTACCTTTCCTATCCCCTACTATCCCCCCTCCCCTCCCCTCCCATCTTCTCTCTCTACCCCATCTACTGTAATTCATTTCTCTCCTTCTTTATTTTCCCATTCCCCTCACAACCTCTTATATGTAATTTTGTATAGCAATGAGGGTCTCCCTTCATTTCCATGCAATTTCCCTTTTCTCTCCCTTTCCCTCCCATCTCATGTCTCTGTTTAATGTTAATCTTTTCTTCCTACTCTTCCTCCCTGCTCTGTTCATAGTTGCTCTCATTATATCAAAGAAGACATTTGGTATTTGTTTTTTAGGGATTGGCTAGCTTCACTAAGCATAATCTGTTCTAGTGCCATCCATTTCCCTGCAAATTCTATGATTTTGTCATTTTTTATTGCTGCATAGTACTCCATTGTGTATAGATGCCACATTTTTTTATCCATTCATCTATTGAAGGGCATCTGGGTTGGTTCCACAGTCTAGCTATTGTGAATTGTGCTGCTATGAACATCGATGTGGCAGTATCCCTGTAGCATGCTCTTTTAAGGTCTTCAGGGAATAGTCCGAGAAGGGCAATAGCAGGGTCAAATGGTGGTTCCATTCCCAGCTTTCCCAGGAATCTCCAAACTGCTTTCGAAATTGGCCGCACCAATTTGCAGTCCCACCAGCAATGTACAAGTGTACCCTTTTCTCCACATCCTCGCCAGCACTTGTTGTTTGACTTCATAGTGGCTACCAATCTTACTGGAGTGAGATGGTATCTTAGGGTGGTTCTGATTTGCATTTCTCTGACTGCTAGCGATGGTGAGCAGTTTTTCATGTACTTGTTGATTGATTGTATGTCCTCCTCTGAAAAGTGTCTGTTCAGGTCCTTGGCCCATTTGTTGATTGGGTTATTTGTTATCTTATTGTCTAATTTTTTGAGTTCTTTGTATACTCTGGATATTAGGGCTCTATCTGAAGTGTGAGGAGTAAAAATTTGTTCCCAGGATGTAGGCTCCCTATTTACCTCTCTTATTGATTCTCTTGCTGAGAAAAAAACTTTTAAGTTTAATTAAGTCCCATTTGTTGATTCTTGTTATTAACTCTTGTGCTATGGGTGTCGTATTAAGGAATTTGGAGCCCGATCCCACAGTATGTAGATCAGAGCCAACTTTTTCTTCTATCAGACGCAGAGTCTCTGATTTGATATCAAGCTCCTTGATCCATTTTGAGTTAACTTTTGTGCATGGCGAGAGAAAGGGATTCAGTTTCATTTTGTTGTATATGGATTTCCAGTTTTCCCAGCACCATTTGTTGAAGATGCTATCCTTCCTCCATTGCATGCTTTTAGCCCCTTTATCAAATATAAGATAGTTGTAACTTTGTGGATTAGTCTCTGTATCCTCTATTCTATACCATTGGTCCACCTGCCTGTTTTGGTACCAGTACCATGCTGTTTTTGTCAGTATTGCTCTGTAATATAGTTTGAAATCTGGTATCGCTATACCGCCTGATTCACACTTCCTGCTTAGAATTGCTTTTGCTATTCTGGGTCTTTTATTTTTTCATATGAATTTCATGATTGCTTTATCTATTTCTACAAGAAATGCCATTGGGATTTTGATTGGCATTGCATTAAACCTATAGAGAACTTTTGGTAATATCGCCATTTTGGTGATGTTAGTTCTGCCTATCCATGAACAGGGTATGTTTTTCCATCTTTTAAGATCTTCTTCTACTTCTCTCTTTAGGATTCTGTAGTTTTCATTGTATAAATCTTTCACCTCTTTTGTTAGGTTGATTCCCAAGTATTTTATTTTTGGGGGGGATATTGTGAATGGAGTGTTTTTCCTCATTTCCGTTTCAGAAGTTTTGTCGCTGATATACAGAAATGCCTGTGATTTATGCGTGTTGATTTTATATCCTGCCACTTTGCTGAATTCATTTATTAGTTCTAGTAGTTTCTTTGTAGACCCTTTTGGGTGTTCTAGGTATAGAATCATGTCATCTGCAAATAGTGATAATTTAAGTTCTTCTTTTCCAATTTTTATGCCTTTAATTTCTTTCGTCTGTCTAATTGCTCTGGCCAGTGTTTCGAGAACTATATTGAATAGAAGTGGTGATAGAGGGCATCCCTGTCTTGTTCCGGATTTTAGAGGGAATGCCTTCAACTTTTGTCCATTCAGAATGATGCTAGCCTGAGGCTTAGCATAGATAGCTTTTACAATGTCAAGGTAAGTTCCTGTTATCCCTAGTTTTTCTAATGTTTTGAACATAAAGGGATGCTGTACTTTTTCGAATGCTTTCTCTGCATCTATAGAGATGACCATATGGTTCTTATCTTTAAGTCTATTGATGTGGTGAATAACATGTATTGATTTCCGTATGTTGAACCATCCTTGCATCCCAGGGATGAATCCTACTTGATCATGGTGCACAATTTTTTTGATGTGTTTTTGTATTCGATTCGCCAGAATTTTATTGAGGATTTTTGCATCTAAGTTCATTAGAGATATTGGTCTGTAGTTTTCTTTCTTTGAGGTGTCTTTGTCTGGTTTCGGAATCAGGGTGATGTTGGCCTCATAGAATGAATTTGGAAGAGCTTCCTCTTTTTCTATTTCCTGAAATAACTTGAAAAGTATTGGTATTAATTCTTCTTTAAAGGTTTTGTAAAACTCCGCTGTATACCCATCTGGTCCTGGGCTTTTCTTGGTTGGTAGTCTTTTGATGGCTTCTTCAGTTTCATCCATTGATATTGGTCGGTTCAAATTGTGTGTATCCTCCTGGCTCAGTCTGGGCAAATCATATGACTTAAGAAATTTATCGAAAATCTTCACTATCTTCTATTTTATTGGAATATAGGTTTTCAAAATAATTTCTAATTGTCTTCTGTATTTCTGTAGCATCTGTTGTGATATTGCCTTTTTCATCCTGTATGTTAGTAATTTGAGTTCTCTCTCTTCTTCTCTTCGTTAGCATGGCTAAAGGTCTGTCGATCTTATTTATTTTTTCGAAGAACCAACTTTTAGTTTTGTTAATTTTTTCAATAGTGTCTTTTGTTTCAATTTCATTGATTTCCGCTCTGATTTTAATTATTTCTTGCCTTCTGCTACATTTGCTGTTGTTTTGCTGTTCCTTTTCTACGGCTTTGAGATGAAGTGTGAGCTCATTTATTTGTTGGTTTTTTTCTTTTTTTGAGGAATGACCCCCAGGCAATGAATTTTCCTCTTAAAACTGCTTTCATTGTGTCCCATAGATTACGATATGTTGTGTCTGTATTTTCTTTTATCTCTAAGAATTTTAGATTTCCTCCTTTATGTCTTCTGTAACCCATTGAGCGTTCAGTAACATATTGTTCATTTTCCATGTGATGTAGGATTTTTCCTTCCTTCTTTTATCATTGATTTCCAGTTTCATTCCACTATGATCAGATAAAATGCATGGTATTATCTCCACCCCTTTATATTTACTGAGGGTTGCCCTATGGCATAATATATGGTCTATTTTTGAGAAGGATCCATGTGCTGCTGAGAAAAAAGTATATCCATTTGATGATGGTTGATATATTCTATATATGTCAGTTAAGTCTAGGTTTTTGATTGTGATATTGAGTTCTATAGTTTCTTTATTCAACTTTTGTTTGGAGGATCTGTCCAATGGTGAGAGAGGTGTGTTGAAGTCACCCATAATTATTGTGTTGTGGTCTATTTGATTCTTGAACTTGAGGAGAATTTGTTTTATGAATGTCGCAGCACTATTATTTGGTGCATAAATATTGATAATTGTTATGTCTTGTTGGTGAATGGTTCCTTTTAACAGTATATAATGACCTTCTTTATCCCTTTTGATTAACTTAGTCTTGAAGTCGATTTTATTCGATATGAGGATGGCCACCCCTGCTTGCTTACGAGGACTGTGTGCGTGGTATATTTTTTCCCATCCTTTCACCTTCAGCCTGTGTATGTCTTTTCCAATCAGATGTGTCTCCTGGAGGCAGCATATTGTTGGATTTGTTTTTTTAATCCATGATAACAGCCTATGTCTCTTTATTGGAGAGTTTAAGCCATTAACATTCAGAGTTACTATTGATATATGGTTTGTACTTTCATCCATGTTTGATTGTTTATCCTTTTTTTTTATATTTATTTTTTAGTTTTCGGCGGACACAACATCTTTGTTGGTATATGGTGCTGAGGATCGAAGCTGTGTCGCATGCATGCCAGGCGAGCGCGCTACCGCTTGAGCCACATCCCCAGCCCCTGTTTATCCTTTTTTTAAAAAAAATTTAGTTTGTTTCTCTATTATTATCTTTCCCCTCGCCCTCTGTCTTTACTGAGGTACTTCCCACTGATGGTTTTGGTTATTGTTTTTCATTTCTTTCTCGTGTAGTGTTTTGCTCAAAATGCTTTGCAATGCTGGTTTTCTGGCTGCAAATTCTTTTAACTTTTATTTATCATGAAAGATTTTTATTTTGTTGTCATACCTGAAGCTTAATTTTGCTGGATACAGAATTCTTGATTGGCATCCATTGTCTTTCAGTGTTTGAATTACATTGTTCCATGACCTTCTTGCTTTCAGTGTCTGTGATGAAAAATCCGTTGTTAACCTTATTGGTTTACCCCTGAATGTAATCTGTCTCCTTTCTCTTGTAGCTTTTAATATTTTCTCTTTGTTCTGTATATTGGATATCTTCATAACAATGTGTCTTGGCGTTGGTCTACTGTGATTTTGTGTGCTTGGTGTCCTGTATGCATCTTCAATTTGTATATCTGTTTCCTTTGTTATTTCTGGAAAGTTTTTTGTAATTATTTCATTCAGCAGGTTACTCATTCCCTTGGTTTGAATCTCTGTACCTTCTTCTATCCTGATGACTCGTAAGGTTGGTTTTTTTATGTTATCCCATAACTCTTGGATGTTTTTCTCGTGATTTTTTACCAGCCTTTCTGAGTTGGCTAGACTCTTTTCAAGATGATATATTTTGTCTTCATTATCTGACGTTCTGGCTTCTACTTGCTCCACTCTGTTAGTGATACTCTCAATTGAGTTTTTAATTTGGTTTATCATTTCCTTCATTTCTAGAATTATTGTTTGATTATTTTTTATAATCTCTATCTCCTGATAAAGATGCTTAACTTCTTCTTTTATCTGTTTATGTAATTCATTCTCAATGTGTTCTTTTGCTGCTTGAATTTGCTGTCTTGTATCCTCTTTAAGGTTCCATTCCATCTGTCTAAGGTGTTCCTTGAGTTCTTTATATGACCATTTTTCTGATTACTCTAGGTCCTCCTGAATATTTAGGCTGTCCTGCCTTGTTTGTACTCCTTTTCTTCCTTGCTTTTTGAAGCTGCTCATGTTACTTCTTGTTCTGTTTGACTGCTGGGTTACTGTTTACTCCTATAAATTTATTTGATGCTTGGGAGGAAAGGTATTAGAAGGGAAGGGAAGAAGTCACTAAAGAGAATGAGAGTAAGCAGGTAGAATTCAAGGAAGGGGGGATAAGAAAAATGAAAAGACAAAAGAAGAAAAAAATAGGAAATGAAAAAAAAAATTTTTAAAAAAGTAATAATAATAAAAAAAATTAAAATTAAAATTAGAAGAAAAAAAATTAAAAAAAATTGTAAAAAAAAATTAAAAAAAAACAAGAAAGAAAAATGAAAATGAAAGAAAAACCCAAATCAAAAAAAAGAGAAAAAAAGGAAAAAAAAAAAAACTAATAAATGCAGTCTTAGAGTTTGATTAACTTCTCTTCCAGTAGGTGGCGCTGTGCCCACCAGGCCAAGTTTCTCCTGTCAATACGCGGGAACCAATCACTGTGCAGCAGCTCCTCCCAGACTGGGCGAGTCACCAATCCTGAGTGTCTAGGGCCTCCTCTTGTGTCTAGTCACTTCCCACTTTTCCTCTAGCCAGGCCCCTCTCAGGGGTGCCGCTCATCACAATACTGGGTACACGCTAGGTCTGCTGCTCCCAGGAGCCCTGTTTTCATGAATGACTGGGCACACTCTTCCAGTTTGCCATTCCCTCAGACCCTAAGTTTGTAGAGCTTGGGGCTGAGAATCCTCAGCGAATTTTACTTGCCCTCCGGTAGCCACTCCCCCAGTAGCTGGTGCAAGAGACCTCAGCAGTCAGCCCTGGTGGGAACGTAGTTCCGCGCCGCGGGTCCCGCGCCACCTCTGATTCCCTCGGGCTGGCTGTCGCACTCACGGGAGAGCTGGGGGGGGCCCTTAAGGTTTCCCCGATGTGTGGAGAGGGAAGGCTAGGGGATTACACACCTGTTGCCGCAGGTTTCAATGAAGTTATCTCCTCCGCCGCAGTCTGATGAAGTCAGTTCTCTGCCATAGTGGTGTCTCTTGCAAATGGCGTCAGTTCGTTTCCCTTTGCCGGGCGACCAATGCAATGGGTGTGTCCTTACTGTCTCTCCCAAGCCCCGTTTCAAACCTGTGGCCACTACTTATGAAGGCTCGGTAGGCATTTACCTCTGTAGGATGAGAAGGGCTGACCAGTTGTTTCAGCCGGATGGATTAATGCTGAGTCACAGCTGTTTGTCTTCGGGAAGCAGGTGAGCTTGAATTCAGCCGATCCGGGCTCAGTGTGTGTTCTGAGAGGCCCAGACTGTTCGCCCCAGATCCCCGTCAGCTCAGCATTGCCTAGTGATCATTGTTGGGGCGCCTGGGTCTGGAGGGCCCTGATGTTCGGGTGAGGAGGGGCCGCTGCTGCCGCTGCCGCCGCCGCTGCCGCCGCCTTGGGTTCAATTCAGAATTTTTTTGTATGCATCTCAGATTCTTCCTTCAGTTTCTATCATTATTTCCCCTCACAAGACAGAAGGGGCAGATTATTTGTGGAGAGAAAAGTATCTATATGTAGAGATCAGTTCACCGAATGCTGATAGTCCTCTGTCTTCGGCTTCCAGCACGGCAGCCGAGGGGCAGACACAAACCCCACAATTCCAGGCGGCCGCAGCGGCAACCAGCTGCCCGTGCGCAAATGCGGCAGCGACCGTCTCTCAGGATTTGTTTTGATGACTTTTACAGTTTTGAGAATTACCAGTCAGGTCTGTAGTTCCAGCACTCAGGAGGCTAAGGCAGGAGGATTACTTGAGCCCAGGAATCCAGAAGTTCAAGGCCAAGTCTTATATATACACTTTTTGGTTAATAAAGTTGGGGGGAGGGAAGCAACCCCATTTTGAGCCCAGCACCCGGCTTTAATTCATGAACACTGAACATCAAGCGCCTCTTTGGCACTCTTGACTTAGACTTCCAAGCCTCCAGAATTGTGAAAAATAAATTTCTGTTATTTACAAACTATCTAGTTTATGGTATTTTATTGGAGCAGCCCAAAGGGACTAAGATATTATCCATCAGCCTGTGCACTCATACACATTGTCTTCTCACATGCTGCCATATGTGAAATATCTAAACGCCTATAACTAAGCCATAGGATGTCACTCCAGTAGTTCTCCCTTCTCTCTCCTGTGTTAATAACTTTTCCCTTCTATTGAATATTTCCTATAAATATATAAACATATTGTTATCTCTTTCAAAAATTAAAAAACAGCCAAGGTGCCGTGGTGCATGCCTGTAATCCCAGAGGCTCTGAAGGGTGAAATAGGAGGACGGCAAATTCAAAGCCATCCTCAGCAAAAGTGAGACCCTGTCTCTAAATAAAATACAAAATAGGGCTGGGGATGTGGCTCAGGGGTCGAGTACCCTTGAATTCAATCCCTGGTACCAAAAAAAAAAAAAAAAAAAAATTAAAAACACCTCCTGATCCCAGTTTCTCTGCCACCTATTACTCTATTTCTCTGCACCCAAACACCTTAACTTTCCCAGTGTTTGGTGTCCTCAGTCAATCCTCTCCTTACATTTTCATTTAAACACATTCCAGCTACGATTTCACTACCATCATCCCATTAAGACTACTTTTATTGTGGTAACCAATGATCTCCACTAACTAATCTCATACGTATATAATTTTGTAAGTTTAACAATTTTAAGACAGAACTCAGATACCATATAATTCACCCACTTGAGAATGTACAATTTGTTGGTTTCAGTATACCGACAGAATTATGCAACTACAATTTTAGAATATTTTCATCCATTCAAAAGGAATCTCAAATTCATTAGTATAATATCTTTCCCCAATTATCCCAGCTTCCCCAGGCCCTATCTGTCTCTATCTACTGGCATATCCTATACTTTCATGTAAATGAAATTATACAAAATGTTGTCTTATGAGCTATGGTTTGAATGCCTATCTTCTCCAAAACTAATGTTAAAATTTAATTGCCACTAACAGTAATAAGAGATGAAATATTTAGGAGGTGATTATGCCATTAGGGCTCCATTATCATGGGTGGGATTGGTGCCAGAACAAAAAGGATGAGTTTAGTCCTCTCTTTGCATGGCTCTTCTGCAGTTCTGCTTTGTGAAAAACAGCATTCCTCCCCTCAGGAGGAATGCTATTCAAGGCTCCATCTTGGAAGCAGAAACTTACTTTAACAGACACAAAACCTGATGACACCTTGATCTTGCACTGCCCAGCTTCCAGAACCATGAGAAATACATTTCTATTGTATATAAGTTACCAAGTGTATGGTATTCTATTATAATTGCAAAAACAGACTAAGAAAACTAGTTTCTGTTATTTACCATGTTTAAAGATTCATCTTTGTTGCAACATATATGGTTCTTTGTTCCTTTTTATGGTGGTGTAGTGGTCTATTGTATGGGTTTATAATACTTTGTTTATCCATGCTTCAGTTGATTGGCATTTGGGTTGTTTCTACTTCTGGGTTACTATGAATAATGCTATGAGTATTTTGTACAGGTATTGCTTGAGGACATACTTCTGGACATATATCTAGGAGAGGAACTGCTGAGTCAAATGAAAACTCAATATTTAAGTTTTTGGGAATATGAGAGACTATTTTTTGAAGACATTATGTTAACATTCACATTAGTATAACAGAATTTTGATTTTTCTACATCCTTATCAACACTTGTTATTATCTGACTTTTGTTTTTATTTATTTATTTTTTTCTGCCTGATTTTTGATTGTAGTTTTCCTAAGATGGTGGTGAAATGATATCATCTCATTGTGTTTTTGCAGTTTGTTTTCATTTTGGCTTGGTGTATCTTTGTTATTTTACTTTGAATATTCCTTTATATTCAAAATTTAAAATGCATATTTGGGGTTTATTTGTTGTTATTAAGATACAGATAGATTTGTTAAAAAATATTTTTTTAGTTATTGATAGACCTTTATTTTATTCATTTATTTATACATGGTGCTGAGAATCAAACCCAGTGCCTCACACACACATCAGGCAAGCGCTCTACCACTGAGCCACAATCCCAGCCCCATAAAATACAGAAATATTTTCAATGTGATCTTTTTTCTTTTTAATTATGGTAAGAACACATAACATAAATATATTCTATCTCAATGATTTCTAAGTGTATAGTTCAGTAGTGTTAAGTATATTCACACTGTTGTAAAGTAGACCTTCAGAATTTTTTCATACTGAGAAACTGAAACTATATTCATTGAAAAATGACTCCCTACCTCCCCCTCCCTGCAACTCCTCATAACTGCCATTTTACTTTCTATTTCTATGAATTTAATTACTTTAGATATCCTATATGAGTAGAATTATACAAAACTTGTCTTTTTGTTACTGGTTTATTTCACTTAGGATAATGTTTTCAAGGATGATCCATATACCTTCCTTTTCAAAGCTGAATAACATTCCATTGTATGTGTATATGTTCATGAGTATATCCAATTTTGTTTACCCATTAATCAGCTGGGTACACTTTTGGGCTGCTTCCTCTTGGCTAGTGTGAATAATGCTGCTATGAACATTATTATTCTACACATGACTGTGTAAATAACCCTTTATGGCCCTTCTTTCAATTCTTTGATATATATACATATCCAGAATCATTACTGGTGGGTCATATGATAAATCTGTTCTTAACTTTTCTGAGGAACTGCCACACTGTTTTCCATAGTAGTTGTACTCTTTTACAATCTATCAACGGTGTACAAGAGTTCCAAGTTTTCTACATCCTCACCTAAACTTGTGATTTTCTGTTTTTATTGTTGTTGTTGTTTCTAGAAGACAATCATCATGATGTAGTGGTGAGATCATGTTTCAAAGTTTGACTTGTGTTTCTCTAATGACTATTGATCTGGAGCAGCTGAGCATCTTTTCCTATGATTTTTGGCCATCTATACATTATCTCTGGAGAGATGTTTATACAAATATTTTGCCTACTTTTTAATCAGTTTGTTGTGTGTGTATGTGTGTGTGTGTGTGTGTGTGTGGTTGAGTTGTAGAGTTATTTATATTTTTTTGAATATAACCTTCTGTGTATGTATATTCTCCCATTCCTTAGGTTGCCTTTTTACTCTGTTGAGTATGTCCTCTGATGCACATAAGCTTAAATTGTCATGTAGTTCTATTTGTCTATTTTTGCTTTAGTTCCCTGTGCTTTTGGTGTCATATCCAAGAAACAATTATAAAATCCAATGTCATATGGGGCTGGGGATGTGGCTCAAGCGGTAGCGCGCTCGCCTGGCGTGCGTGCGGCCCGGGTTCGATCCTCAGCACCACATACAAACAAAGATGTTGTGTCCGCCGAGAACTAAGAAAAGATAAATAAATATTAAAATTCTCTCTCTCTCTCTCTGTCCCCCTCTCTCTCACTCTCTCTTTAAAAAAAAAAAATCCAATGTCATAATGTCATAAAGATTTTCCTTTATGTTTTCTTTCAGTATTTTAATAGTTTTGAGTCTTATGTTTAGGTCTTCAATCCATTTTGAGTTAATTTTTTGATATTACTTAAGATAATAATCCATTGTCCTTCTTTTGCATCCTGTTTTTTTTCAGCTGTTTGTTGAAGACTGTCCTTTCCCTTTGAGTGAAATGGGGAACCCTTATTAAAGATTATTTGACCATACATATAAGAATGTACTTCTTGGTTCTCTATTTTATTCCATTAGTTTGGATATCTATGTCTGTCTTTATCTCATACTATTTTTATTTAAAATAGAATTTTATCCCACACTATTTATACCATACTGTTTTAATTACTGCATCTGTGTAATGTATTTTGAAATCAGGAAATATGAGGCCTTCAATCTTTCCTCAAGATTATATTGGCTACTGAGGGTCCCTTGAGATTTAGTCCCTGTATGATTTTAAATAAACAAGTTAAACCTGTTGTATCTATTTCTCTCCTTTTAAAATTGGGATAATATTACTAACTTCATAGAATTTTTATAAGAACTAAATGAAATAACAAATATAATATGTTAAGAACAATAAGTGACAGAAAGTCAGTGCTTAATAATTATTAACTATTATCACCTCCCCCGCCCCTGCCCTATGATAAATATAACATGGTAATGCTCCAATTGTAGGATGGATGGAGGTAAGAATGAAAGACTAGATGAACCAAGGTATGTACTTGAAGAGGTAAGAAGGTAGGGAATTAACACAACATTGTCACCTACAATTACCGAGTGAGTGGCCAGGATATTTGTGATTGTGTCCTTTAATCCACTTGCAGAAGTGAGTTAAGTTAGGTTGGGAGGGACAGGGAATATGGTGACTGCTCATTTAGGGGCCTATATCTAAGGAGAATTGATAATTCAAATATATTTTTCTTTCTTTCTTTCTTATTTTTTTAGGGAGGTGGGTACTGGGGGTTGAACCCAGGGACACTCAACCACTGAGTCACATCCCCAACCCTATCTTGTATTTTATTTAGAGACAGGGTCTCACTGAGATGCTTAGCCCATGACTTTTAATGAGACTGGCTTTGAACTCATAATCCTCCCTCCTCATCCTCCTGAGCTGCTGGGATTACAAGCATGTGCCAATGTGCCAGGCTCAAATATATTTTTCTTAAATGAAAGAAATGGGATAGGGAAAAGAGCTGATTGTATCCAAATGAAAAAATATTCCCAAGTTATTATATTTTTCCCCAAGAATAAAAATAGTTTCAGTGATTTAACAAAGATACATATTATTTATAATGAATTTCAAATGTAGAAACAGAAATAATAACAATGATTGTTTCCCAAATTTACTAAGCCTTTAAAACTGTGCCAGCCATTGTGTACTAATTGCTATGTTTTCATTATGAAATAAAAGGGCCTCTACCTATAAAGTAATTTCCATTAGCACCCCAATTTTACAGCCTAAGAAACAAGGGTCCAGAGAGGTGAAGCAATGCATACAGCTAGTATTCAACAGACTGTCTAATGAAAAAGCCTTCATGTTTAACTATACTTTTTTTAAAAAAAAGCAAAGCAAAATGTCACCCAGAATGCTAACATGCAGACATAATTACTATTAGACTACTGATTCATATCCATAAAGACCACTTTCTACAGTATATGTCATGCATTATATTTTAAATTTTGTTTAATGATCTATTTTTTAAATCTCTTCATTGGCATGCAAGGTAATATACTCTTTGGATGCATTTGTTGATATTGGAGACTGTTTACAGATTTTCAATATGACACACATAGCTATGATTATGATTATCATTATCATTCTTTCTTTCTTTTTTTCTTTTTTTTGGTGCTAGAAATTGAATCCAGGGCCTCACACAGGCTAGGCAAGTGCTCTACCATCTAGCTGTAACCCCAGCCCTTTTAAAATTTTTAGTCAGGATCTCACTAAATTGCTCAGGCTGGCCTCATATTTCTGATCCTTCTGCTTCAGTCTCTAAAGTTGCTGGGATTACAGTTGTGTGCCACCATGCCTGGCTAATAATCATTATTATATATACATGTTTGCTATTTTATTATTTCTTTTTAAATTCCTAGGAATGGTATGATGAAATAAAGATAATGTATGCCATAACTTGATACCCTTTCCTGGAGTGTTTTAATAACCTACACTCCTATAACTAATATGAGTGATTGTTTTTCCACATCATCTCTAACACAGGGCATTTCTATTTTAAATGCCTGACAGTTGAAAATACTCTCTTTGGTTCAGATTTACATTTCTTTGATGTAGTAAGGTTTTCTGGCTACTACTTTTGTATGTTGTTTTGAGAACATACTTTTTGTAGTCCCATTTGTCTATTTTTTTATTGATTTAAAATTTTTTTTATATATGACAGCAGAATGCATTACAATTTATAGTACACATACACAGCATAATTTTTCATATCTCTGGTTGTATATAAAGTATATTCACACCAATTCATGTCTTCATACATGTACTTTGGATGATGTTTATCATATCCTACCATCATTTCTAAGCCCCTGCCCTCTCCTTTCCCCTCCCATCCCTCTGCCCTATCTGGAGTTTGTTTATTCCTCCCATGCTCCCCCTCCCTACTCCACTATGAATCAGCCTCCTTATATCAGAGAAAACATCCGGCATTTGACCATTTGTCTATTTTTGCTTTTATAACCTATGTTTTCCTCGACTATTCTCCACAATTATTGAAAACTGTTTCTCTGTTAAGTACTATTCTTAGCACACTACTTACTACATTTAGTTCTTAGGAAAGTTGATAATTTTTGCTCATTTTGTTTTGGGTATGAAGTTTTACTTACCAATTTAATGATGGTCTGAATTCACTGAATTATATAAATATTTTTATAATTTTTAAAAATTCTGAAACAATCTCAAATTTAAAGAAGATATAGAACAAGTATAGGAGAAAGAACTTTTATTCCTATTCCACTTGCGAGTAAGCTGTTGACATGATGACCTATCACTTCTAAATTATTTAGGGTGTTTCCTAAAAACAAGGACATTTTTCCACAAGCCATAATAAGCCTGTTGATTTAACCTATTGTTATAATTAGAAAACTGATACTAACACCTAATCCTCAGACTTCATTCAAGACTTCATTCAAATTTAAACATTTACTCTAACCATATCATCCTATGTGGCAAAAGCACTCAGTTCAGAATCATGTGCTGCATTCTGCTGTCACATCTCTTCAGTCTTCCTTCAGTCTGAATGTTCCTTCAATTTACCTTGACTTCAATGAGTTTGACACTTTTAAGTCTGCATCAAAATACAGGCTAGGTTATTTCTCATATTAGATTTAAATTATGCATTTTTGGTAAGAATATAAAAAATATTGCTGACTTTTTTCTCATGACATATGAGTCAGGTGATAAATGATTTTGATTTACTCCATTATTGGCGATGTTAACTTAAGGATATATCTGCTAGGATTCACTATGTTTTTTTTCCCCTTTGTAGTTAATACATATTTTGTGGGGAGATATTTTGAGGCTATTTAAATATCTTCTTCCATAGCAAACTTTCAATTCATTTATTTATATCAAGATGTACTTATAACTTCCTATGTTACAAAATGAGATGTAATTTATTATTATCATTATTGTGAAGCTTGAATTTTCTGCAGTTTGGCCAGCAAGAGTGCCTTTGAACTACCTTCTATATCCTTTTCCTTGCCATATGAATCTTTAAGCACTTATTCTAAACATAAAAAGATGCCCTACCCCTCTATGTGATGGTCATTATTACCCTAAGTAAATGTATGAAGACATGAAGGATGCGACTCTACTTTGTGTACAATCAGAGATATGAAAAATTGTACTCTATATGTGTAATATGAATTGTAATGCATTATGTTGTCACATATAACAAAATTAATAAAAAAGAAAGTAGTTCAAACAGGATACAGCATATTGACATATTTTAGACTGGAGGAAAGAACCTAATATCCCCTAGAAGAAGGTAAAGAAAGAATGAATATTTTCAGTTAGGATGAATGCATGTGTGTATATAGTGGAAACTGCAGATTTATAATTTTAAAAACATGATAATGCTTCCTATCACAAAATCAAATTTTTGTCTTTACCACACAAAATAAGGCCTAGTGAATAAATTTTGGGTGTTTAAAAAAATAAAAAGATGTCCTAGGTATATCCTTTTCTTTCCTTTCAGTTAAGCATTTCTTCAGAATCCCAGTTTCTTTGAATGGAGAACAGTATTTGGATATGAATATTAAATATACTTGTTATGTCCTTATTCCAAGAGTTTAAGATATTCCCTCGTATTTTATTCTATTACTCTTATAAGTTCATTCATTATATTACAATCTCTAGTTCTTTGGAAATGTAGTTTGATATGAGATGAGGAAAGAATTTCACATTATTATCTCCAAATGATTAGGTACATGAATTTGAGATCCTTTCCCTTATAAAAATGGTGCTTTTTATCATTTAAATTCAAATTCATAAACACATTTAAAAAGTACAGAAAATCCCCTATCCACAGGCAAACACTATTAGCAGTTTGGTTAACATCCTGTCAGATGTATCTTTCTACCAGTCCTTTCTTTTATTAAGAAAAAATACTACTGGATGCTAAAAGGTGTGCTTATTATTCTGAAAAGAAGAGTATTTTACTAGTGAACATATGTAAATACAGTTACAACTATATATTTATATATTTAATTTTAGCGTTTCTCTTATAGTGTTTCAAAAACTAATGTATTCTGTGAATCTCTCAGATCATCTAAGAGGATTTAGTTTACAGTCTTTCATGAACTTATTTGTCAGCATATTACTAAGTTTCTGGAGTCTAAAGTAATATCTTGAATTAGTGTTATCTTGAAAAAGCATTTGGAATAAGCTATATAAAACTTTATGTAAATAGGATTGGGCTATTTATCCTAGTTATGTAATCGGCTTTTTCACTCCATTATATCTTGGATGCTAAACCCAGTAACTGCCCCAGGTCTCTTAGCAGAAAAAGAGTTTTCCGTCTGCAGTCACTACTACAATTTTTGCAGCTACCATCAGTCTTAGACCTTACAAAGAGCAACAGTGCCCATTAGCCTCCAAAGGATAACTGAAATTCCCTTTCTACTCTACTTTCCAGAAAAACAAAACAAACAAATGAACCCATGTTTCTTTTATATCTAGCCAATCCTTTTAAGTGGCTGTCTTTACCAAGCTCCTGGAATTTTCTTCTAAGTTAATTGAAGACCTTCCATCAGATTTATAGTTCTAATCTATAAATTTATAAGATAAACATCTTATGCTCTGTTTATCCCCATTAATAAGATTAGTAAGTCTTCTACCATTTGCTCTTCTTTTGATTTTATTTGGCAAATGTCAGTTCCGTTTGTACCTAGAAATCAGTGCGGATGCAAGAAAGATATCCAGCCTGATAAACTGCTACTATCATAAACATTTGATATTTCTGTAGTTATTGTATTCTTCTAGTCTAAGAACTAAATCTTCCCCCACTGAACCCAAACTCCTAAGAGCTAAGTGTCCATTCCTCAGTGGATGATTGCACCTATTATTTCACTGATAAATTATCAGTTCATATCTTCAGAAAAATGCTACTTCTTTGTCTACATGTTCATCCATTCCCTGCCTATTGAATTTTTCCCATCAATGTTTCAATAAAACAAAAGAGAACAATAACAAAAAAAATCTTCTCTCATTCCAAGTTCCTTCTAATTATGGTTCTTTCTCTTAACCCCACAAAGAAATTTCCTAAAAGGGTGATGTGATTTCTGCCTGTCTCTCTCAACCCATCCTCTATATTGCTCTTCACATCACTCATTCTGCTTCAGCCACAAGAGCCTCTCAGGTCCTTGAACATAACAAATTCTTTCCTTTCTTAGCATATCTGCTGTTCCCTCTGCCAAGAATACTTCTTGGGCTAGTGCTCTTTTCATAAGTGTCTTCTTCTCATTCTTTAGGTCTCAGCTTCAGAAGGGCCTTACCTGTACACAACCAAAGTATCCCTACTGCCTATCCTCCTGCTTAGGTAGTAGTCCATGGAGAATGTTTTTTTTCTCTTTCTAGTATTATTTATCAAAATTCCTAATTGCATACATGTTTACTTTTTACATTTTGCATGCTTTCTCACTGTCTGTAAGCTACACATTGGCAAGAATAACAGCTGATTTATTTAATATAATAAACCTAGAGCTTAGCATAATGCTAGGCTCATAATAGGTGTTTAGGTTCACAGAAGGTGTTTAAATTCAGAGAAGGGGTTCAGTAAGAATTGTTGGATATATGTTTACTTACTTTAGTAAATGACACTATCTTAGTTTTAACATTAGTAAACTGGAAAACAGTCTTGTTACTATTTTTCTCCTCTCCTCAACCCCAACGAGATCAATGAGATCAGAGATGGAAACCAGTCAGACCAAACAAAGCCTTATAGAATCTCTGTTAGATGTGGATTTACTTTTGTGAAACAATATGTCACTGGAGGGTTTGAGTCAGTAGTGATAAGAGCTGAGTTATGTTGTAAAATTGGAATATCTAACAAAGTAGGCATTTCGTTACATGCAGCTTCTGAAATTTAAATTAATTAAGTAAAATTAAAAAAAATTAGTGCCTCAATATCATCAGTCACATTGAAGTACTCATTAGTTACACATGGCTAGTAGCTGCTATGATTTTTAGCACAGGTATCAAGCATTTCCACCATTGCAAAAAGTTCAATTGAATAGTGCCATATTAGAAGGTTCCCTAGGAATATTTTTTGGAAAAACAGGAGTCATAAAGGAGCTAAGACTAACACCAATTAGGGGCTATCCCAGGAATTTTGGTAAGAAGTGTGGGTGATTTTGGCAAGCATGTTAAAGGTAAAGGTTATAAAGTAATATCTATATATATTTTGAAGATATAGCTGACAGGACTTGATGATAGATAATATGTATGGAGAGAGGGAGAGGGAAAGAGAGTCAGAGGTCAAAGATTAGTTTACTGAAGGAAAAAGAGAAATTTGGAAGGACATAAGTAAGCAGGAGAGAACATTCTTATGGAGAAGATACTTGGACTCAGGATAGGTGAGTAAGGTGGGAAGTAATAAAACAAAAACCATAAATAACAATGAAGATAGCACACCATGCATCTCTAGAGATGTAGGATAAACCACTAAACTCTTTGTGCCTGATATTCCCCTTAAAGAAAGGAGAAAAAATGAAAGGCAAACATGGATTCAGGTAATTTCTTTTCATGGGTCACAGAGAAGGTCAGGACAAAAGATCTCTCTTCAAATTTCCAGATACTATTTTTTACTTTACACAATGTTTTCTCCAATATAAGGAGACTGACTCATAGTAGAGTAGGGAGGGGGAGCATGAGAGGAATAGATGAATTCTACACAGGGAGAAGGGGTGGGAGAAAAAGGAGGGGGCAGGGGATTAGCAAGGATGGTGGAATGTGATGGACATCAGTATCCAAAGTACATGTATGCAGACACGAATTTGGTGTCAACATACTTTATATACAGAGATATGAAAAATTGTGATATATATGTGTAATAAGAATTATAATGCAAAAAAGAATTGTAATGCATTCTGCTGTCATATATAAATAAAAAATTGAAAAAAGAATATATAAAAAGAAAAATCTCTCTTCACATTTTCATGTGCATTTCTATCAGTTCTGAGTTTTGTATTAATATATCATTGACTATATTCTTTTCATAAAGTTTAATGTAGTATACATCCATGGCTATATGACTTCTGAATTTTTAGTCTTGGCTAGAAGCTTTCTTTAACTCCTTTCTCTTCATTGTGAATTTTCTATTTACAACTTTTAAACATTCTATGGTTTTCTGCTTATCCATTTAAGAGATTTGTATTTTTGAAATAAAATATACTATTTTTTTAAATTTAATTTTATTTTTTTTATTGTTGGTTGTTCAAAACATTACATAGTTCTTGACATATCATATTTCACACTTTGATTCAAGTGGGTTATGAACTCCCATTTTTACCCCGTATACAGATTGCAGAATCACATCGGTTACACTTCCATTGATTTACATATTGCCATACTAGTGTCTGTTGTATTCTGCTGCCTTTCCTATCCTCTACTATCCCCCCTCCCCTCCCCTCCCCTCCCCTCATCTCTCTATTGGTTTTGCCTCACAAAAGTTATCTGAGTTATTACTGTTTTATGCATCAATGTATTAATTCATCAACTATCAACTGTACATCTGTGTCCTAAATTGAAGAAAGCAAAACCCTTTCCCCCAATGATTTACAATGCTTGAGGGGGAAGAGAATCCCTAGAAAGACAAATAGTTATATAGTGTAATGTGATAAGTGACTTGACAGAAGTATTAATGAAACTAAGTAGGAATAAATGGAGAGCACAACCACACCTGGTCTAGGAAAATATCACAGAAGTCTGAGTGAGGTTCCATTTAAGCTGGTAAGGAAATGTGGGAGGAAAAGAAATAGAATTTTAGAATGACTTCTAAAATATTAAGTAATATTTTCATCCTCTTTCCATTGATTTTGTACTAAAAATTCCCCTAGAAAGATAAACTGGTTTTCTCAGAATTTAGTTAATTCAACTTAACCTGTACAAAACTTCGCTAATACAAGAAATTACTCGTTATTGTTTGGATAAATACATAAAAATAAACTTGAAATTCAAAGAAACATATAAAAATAAATTCATTCTACCTACTACCAATTATATGCAAACTCAACATTCAAGACTTAAGAGTACCTATAATTAAAAAATAACAGGTATATTAGCCAACTCAGGTTCTGTGATGGTTTGAATGTGCCCTTTTAAAAAAATTCAGGTGCTAGGCTGGGGATGTGGCTCAAGTGGTAGCATGCTCGCCTGGCATGCATGCGGCCCGGGTTCGATCCTCAGCACCACATACCAACAAAGATGATGTGTCCGCCGAAAACTAAAAAATAAATATTAAAAAATTCTCTCTCTCTCTCTCTCTCTCTCTCTCTCTTAAAAAAAATCAGTCCTAATATGGGCTGAGAAAAAAAAAAAATTCAGGTGTTACAAATGGGACAGTATTAAGAGGTAGGGCCTATAAGAGGCAATTAGGCCAGAAGGACTCCTCCTTCCTAAAAATGATCTAGGTCCTTATAAAGGAGTCTTCTTGCAGCATTTGGACAGACTGTCCTTCCACCTTCCACCATACAAGAACACAGTATTTCTCCTCCAAAGGATAGAGCAATAGATGCCATCTTGTAAAGAGTAGCCCTCACCAGACAATTGAACTTGCCAATGCCTTGGACTTTGTAGCCTCTAGAACTGTGAGAAAATGTTTCTGTTCTTTATAAATGAAATGATCCTAGATATTTTGTTACAACAACACAGATTAAGACAGATATAACACCACAGATCAACATAGGTTGCCATAGACTAGGTTATTTAAATAATAGGAATTTATTTTCTCATAGTCCTGGAGCCTGGAAGTGCAAGATCAAGGTGCTAGCTGGGTTGGTGTCTAATGAGTGCCCTCCCTTTGGGTTGCAGACAGCAACCTTCTTGCTATGTGCTCACAGGATGTTTCCTTAGTGCATACTCCAGGTGAGAATGAGAGCTCTAGTGTCCCTCCCTCTTTCATAGGGCCACCAATCCCATCAGAACAGGGCTTCACCCCCACGACTGCTCTAAACCTAACTGCCTCCCAAAGGCCCCATTTCCAAATAACACCTTCCTGGAGTTAGGGCTTCAACACAGAACTGAAAAAGGACACGACCATTCAGTCAGTAGTAGGAGACTAAGCAGTATATTGGATTTGTTGATCAACAGGAAAGCTGAGACATTGTCCCAATTCTGAAGAATGGCAATATCTTTCTAGTGAGGAAACCAAACTGTGCTTAGATAGACTTGTTAACAAACTTTAAATCTAAACAATATCAAATTTTAAAAACATTATACTACAGAATTATTCTCAAAATCAGCTTTATTATCCATTATTTTGTGACTCAGATTATCTGTTATAACAATAAAATATCAAAACTGTCTTGATAATATACATGTGAAGTTTTTATGCCTAGTCTTTAATTTAAAAGTTTAAAGTGCATGTTGGAACATTTTCCATAGGTGAAACTCCAATAATTTTAAATTAATTATGGCAAATTTCAAATAACCTTTAGTTTTACTTACTATAAAAAAATCTATACATGCTATCAATGGTGCCTTTAGAAATTATGAAATTATATATTATATTCTTACATTTGATAGTAGGACACAGCTATATCCTCTAGTCTTAATTATAGGAAAAGTACAGACAAGTATAAGGCTTAGCTTTATTGTTTTAGAAATGAACCAGTTAAGTTCATTTTAGTGAAATGAGTATATGCTTTTCATAAATTAAAATAATTCTCACATGGTAAAGCACCCATTTTCAAAATTAATTTAATTACATGTTTAAAGTTTAATTACATTTAATTAAGCATTTAAGTTTAATATGAAATAAATGAATTATCAGTTAACTACTATGAAATGAAATACTGCCTTGATAATTAAAATCTATAAATTTTCCTATTCTGTGCAAAACTGCTAGTTCTCAAAAAAAAAAAGTTCAGAAAATGTATATTTTAAAGTCTGTTGGCATCTATCCTTGTAGCTAATCAAGGCATAATTTTTCTGGCACCAGCTTGGTGGGCTGAACATTTATTGCTTTAGTAAATGGAGGCAGTATGGAACTGGTATTTTAGAAACTAGGCTTTGGGTATTAGTTTAGTCATTTATAGTCTACAATGGTGAGAAAGTTAAGTTAGCATCTCCACTTTAAGTTACCTATAAAATAGAGATAGTATTACTTTTTTCCAAGTGTTGTTGAGAGAATTATATAAAATAAGCCATGGTCACATACCTGATAGTGTATTTGACCAAAGTTAATTGCTTTCCTTCTTTAGTTGTTGAATGAGTGAATAAAAATTTCATACTTTCTAACATAAAAAAGTTTTAATCTTAAAATATATGTTTTAAAATACAAAAGTTAAACTGTATATTTTGTTGTTTAATTACATTATACTTATTGCACATTTTACTTTTCATTTTCCCTTTGTGTTGCTGGAGATTGATCCCAGGGCCTCATACATACTAGGTAATTCCTCTACTACTGAGCTACATCCCCAGGCCATGTTTTACATTTATTTACCTAAGCACTCCATGACTGGAGGCAGTATTACTATTACTAACACAGAATTTGAAGTCAGGCAGATTCTCAGCTGGGTTCTATAAGACCCTCAAAACAGAATTAACACCAATATTCTTCAAATTATTCTAGGAAATAGAAAAGGAGGGAAGCCTTCCAAACTCATTCTATGAAGCTAGTATCACCCTGATACCCAAATCAGACTAAGACACATCAAGGAAAGAAAACTTCAGATTAATATCTCTGATGAACATAGATGCAAAAATCCTCAATATAATTCTGGCACATCACATGCAAAAATATATTAAGAAGATAGTGCACCATGATCAAGTGGAGTTCATCCCAGAGATACAAGGTTGGTTCAACATACAGAAATCAATAAATATAATTCATCACATCAATAGACTTGAAGACAAGAATTATATGATCATCTCAATAGATGCAAAAAAGCATTTGACAAAATACAGCACCCCTTCATGTTTAAAATACTAGAAAAACTAGGGATAGTAGGAACATAACTCAACATTGTAAAAGCTAATATGCTAAACCCAAAGCCAACATCAATCTGAACAGAAAAAAATTGAGAAAGCATTTCCTCTAAAAACTGGAATGAGACAAGGATGCCTTTTTCACCTTTTTTTATTTTTTGGTGCTGGGGATTGAACCCAGGGCCTGTGCATGTGAGGCAAGCACTATACCATCTAAGCTATACCCCTATCTCCTATTTCACCACTTCTATTCAATATTGTCCTTATAGGCAGAGCAATTAGAAGAATTGTAATCAATCAACAAATATATGAAAAAATGTTTAACATCTCTAGTAATTACAGAAATGAAATCAAAACTACACTTTCATCTCACTCGAGTCAGAATGGCAATCATCAAGAACATAAGCAACAATAAATGTTGGCAAGGATGTGGGGTAAAGGGTACACTCATAAATTGATGGTGGCACTGCAAATTGGTGCAACCATTATGGAAAGCTGTATGGAGATTCCTTAGAAAACTTGGAATGGAACTACCATCTGACCTAGCTATCCCAGTCCTTGGTTTACACCCAAAAGACTTAAAATCAGCATACTACAGTGACATAACCACATCAATTTTAAAACCCCCTAACTCACGATAGTCAAGCTATGGAGCCAACCTAGATGCCTTTCAACAGATGAACGGATAAAGAAAATGTGGTATATATACACAATGGAATAGTACTCAGCCTTCAAGAAGAATGAAATTATGGCATTTGCTGGTAAATGGATGGAGCTGGAGAATATCATGTTAAGTGAAATAGGTCAATCCCAAAAAACCAAAGGCTGAATGTTCTCTTTGATATGTGAATGCTAATTCCCAAGGTGAGGGGGAGCTAGGGAAGAATAGAGATACTTTGAATTAGAGAGAGGGAGTGAATGGTGGATGGGGGATAGGTGTAGGAAGGATAGGAGAATGAATCAGATGTACCCTATGTGCATATATGACCAGTGTAATTCTACATCTTTTATAACCAGAAAAATGAGAAGTTATACTCCATTTATGTATGATGTGTCAAAACTCATTCTACTGTCATGTATAACTAATTAGAACAACAAAACCAAAAAGAACTGAATTAAGAATATAGTGTACAGGCAATCACAAAAATTCAACCTAAAAGGAGAACTATCTTTAGCATTCATGAAAAGCTCCTAAGATCAAACTGATTTCTGAGGAACAAAGCATTGACAAATTCTAATTAAAGAAAAAAAATGTTTCCCTCCAATTTAAGTACATTATTGAAGCACATTCTGGTTTTACAGTCAAAGAAGGTTCATTTATAGACATTCTCTTTTGAATTACACAATTATGAGTTCCACCAGTTAAAGAAATGGTAGATCTTTCTGCAATCTTTTTCCAAAGTACTGTTTGTTTTCAATAATAATTCTTATGATATCACTCCTTCTTCAAAGAGAGACTTTAGAGAATTTTACATAATAAAATAAGTTTTGGTTGCTTGTTTAAAAAAAAGATTTTGGAGTCAGGGAGAATTAACTTTGAATCTGAGTTCTACCATTTGCCATTTGAGAAATTATGGACAAGTTATTTTGACCTATTTCCCAAGTCTGCAGGTATATGCATGTTTGGTTCAGTCTGTGGCAAAAGTTGGGATCTAGTAAGAGCAATATAGTCATTCCAACTTAACAAAAAATTACTGATACAGGTAGAGTAGGTGTGTTTCCCTTTTCCCTCACCCCCAATTTTTCCATGAGGATACTGATTTTCAATGAATTCATGGGATGTGCTCAAGGCTAACAGTAGAATGAACTCAGAATCAGAATACATCCCTCCTCCCCAATCCTTTCTCAGGTACTTTTTCCTCCATAACACAAAAAGTTAAAAGTGAAAGGAACCAAAATCTTATGAAGTAATAAAGCAAAAAAACCCCAAAACAACAACAACAAAAAAACCCCCCAAAAAACAAAAAAACAAAAGGGATAGATCTGACAGATTAGTCCTATTTCTATCACTTAATAATTAAGCCTCAGATAAATCACTTCTGAGATTTTCAATATTTTCTGGAAAACAGGAATACATGCTTTTATAGGGTTAATACAAGGGCTATGCAAGATAATAGAAGTATGTAGTAGTGTGCCCGACACATTGTAATCATTCATTGATGTTAGCTGTTAATACTAAAACAACATTAAAGTCTCATGTTTGCTAAGTCTTTAGCCTATACTAATTATCTAACCCCATTAGAAAGTGAAGAACATTTTTCAAAACAGATTTAATAAGAAGATCAGTCCTCACTAAATTCTCCCAATTTAATTCTAGAAAAAAGAATATGATTTTAAAGTCTTTTCAGTTCACAATTTCCTGTCTATTAAATATCTACATTTAATAACTCATTTTGCTTTAAAAGTAATGGTTTTATAATGCTGAAGAAAATAGAGGCTACAATCTATTCACAGTTTACTATAGTAAGAACTGAAATTAAATATTCTTAAGAATTTATAAATTATTCAATATCAAGTCCTGTTATTTTCAGAGTTCTGCTTTAATAAATTCTTAGCAGTATAAGCAGGCTATGTTGTTTTAATATTTAAAAATCTTCATTGTAATATTCAAACTCTAAATTCTCTTGTTACCTAAAATCATACAGGTTATTGTATTTACAGCACAACTAGAAAGTCTTAATAAATAAGTAATGGAAAATATATACTTGTTTTCCTTTTGAGAGATACTTCAAAGCATCGAACAAGCAGCATTATTTCATAACATTTCCCCTGGTATTATTATCCTTAAATATTTATTTGGGTTAAAATAGCCTGATTTAGAACTGTTTCACATTTTATTGAAAATAAAACCAGTGAGGATTGTGACCAGGCTGGCAACCAGAGTTTTCTAGTTGCAAATTAAAGTAATAGTTTGTGTAACAGCTATGTGACCAGGAAAAAAAAGAAGGAAGGAAGGAAGGAAGGAAGGAAGGAAGGAAGGAAGGAAGGAAGGAAGGAAGGAAAGAAGGAAGGAAGGAGGGAAGGAAGGAAACAACGTACAATGAAATCCTGTGAAACATGTATAATTAAGGTTACATATTATGCAGAAAGCCAGTATTTACTATTATACCTTTAGATACGCATTACTTCAGAAAGTATGGTAGAAAAAAGGATTCTATTAATTTTTGAAATTGAAATTTGCTATTACATGGAACATTAACTTACCAGGGTTCTACTTTAAGATTTGAAGACATTTTTTGTGGAAGGAAAAATCCATGACATTTTGAAGCCTCCAGTAGTTCTTGTGGCATCCTTTTTGATACATCATAATAGTGACCAAATCTTGAAGATGATACTGGTCCAGTCTGCCAAAAAACCCCATGGTTGCTCAAAAATTATTTTTAAACTAAAACTTCTTTGTCTTATATCCTGCAAAACAATGCTACACTTATGCATTTTAATGCTAATAGGACTTTATATATTTTTAAGGAAGAGCTAATATACATATACTTATTAAGTTTCAAAGAAGGGTACAATCACTTTTATTATTTAAACTATGTATAGCTAGGAATTAAGCTTTTCATCACTCATATTTCTTCACTGTTAGTAGCTCCTAAGTTTAGTAAGAATTTAAACACCTCTTTTTTTTTCTATACTGTATACTTTTCTAAGTTAAAAACTTTAATACACATAATTCTTATGTTTAAGATTTTAGGTTTTAATGACAAATTAAAAATATGCAGCTGTTAAAGCTTTAATGACAAATTAAATATGAAGTTGCTAAAAAACTAAATGCAAATTTAAGCCAAGTTAATTCATTGGTGAAACTCAAAAAGAAGCCAGGTATTTAAACATTAAAGTGAGTATCATTTTAAAACTAAATGTTCATAATAAATGAGCATATTCAACATATCCTAGGAATTTAAAATTAAGCTTATACCATAAAATGTACAGTAATCCAGAAAGGAACAAGGCGCATGATCAAGTAGAAATATGTATATAAGCTATATTAGATCAATCAGAACTTTGCATAATCATTAGTTCAATAATTTGTTTTGTGTTCTCTATTAATGATTTCTCCATCAAATTATCTTTCTCCTAAAAAATTCTAGTAACTCTTGAAACTGAATTTATTTACACAGGTTAGTAAAAGTCTCATAACAAAAATATTGCTTTGCATGGGCTGTTTTCCACCTCTCTCTCTCCCTCTCTCCACTCTCTCCCCCTCTCTCACTCCAAGCTCAAATGTTAAGAAATTCCACCTGGCAATAGCTTCTAGCAATAGCTCTGATATAATCTTACATAATTTCCATTGATATAATCTTATATAATTTCCATTGTCTTTAATGCTACAAAACAGGACAATTTTAAAACATCCAACAAAACTAGATAATTTCTACAGAAATAAAAGAACTACACATAGTAGTTTCATATGTTACTAAGTGACAATTTTTAGTATATGTGCTGCCGAAGCGAGCACAGTGACAATTTTTAAATTTAGATAACAAATTTGCTTGCCACTACACATTTGCATCTAAGATTTCAAAGATTCATATTCTTAAGTGCTTATAAACATCAAATTATAAAGTAACATTTAATAAAACATTTTAAATTTAATGGAAGCATTGTTTTTTCATATTTAGTCTGTGGATCTGACATTTACTTCCTCAATAAAATGACTGTTTATCCCTACATAAAGTGCTACTTATTTTCATTAATGAAAGAGGTCTGCAGTTGGCTTCAATCTGGTCTTTTCAATGTTAAAATATATATAGAATTGTGGCTTCCAAAACATGATTTGTTCATTTGCTGTGAAAGTATTGACAAATAAATCATGACATTAAAATGTTTCTTAAAAACAGGGGATAAAGTTTTTAAATGTAAAGTTATTAGTTTAAAGCAAGGTCTTAGCATTAGTTTTAAACAAGGTTTGTTCTCTGGCCTATAATCTATTCTTTATCCGATTATAGTTCAGAATGTTTTTACTGCAATCTCTGCTAGAGCTCATCTTTTTATTGTGTAAGTCCAAGCCCCCTTAATGTTTGATAGAAAGGCCTTGACTAACTGAACTTTGATCTGATGTCTTCATTGAGAAAAACACCAGGTTGCTCATTTCAGATGCAAATCCCCCTAAGGCCCAATAGAATTTAGTAAAGACAGCAAAAAAGAAGAAACCAGAAGTTTCCAGGATCCTCTTTGAGAATCCTGGGGCACACTGGTGTCCTTAATCCATGCACCAGCATGGATTAAGGTAGGTGATAACCTTTCCTGATTCAAAAGAATAAGCAGAGTGCCTACAAACTGGGTGGAGACTAGGATTTGGCTATAATAAAACACCATGCAATAAAAGCCTGGTCTATGTCAGAAGCCTCTGAAAAGGCCTCAATGTACCACATTCCCAGGCCTAGTAGGGAAGCTTGCAAAAGCCTACCTGAATCAAATAAGCATGAATAATCTATTTTAGCAGACTGACCATGGGGAGAGAGAAAGAAAGAGACTTTCTACTTCTTTTAAGTTTGAGTTAATAAATTTATTAGTGGACTGAAAGTTCTTGAAGTCCTATGCACTCAGAGAAATATGCTAAATTGCCAAGAAGAAAAGTATGCTTTTTAAGTTGCCGTTTCTATTAATGTTTCTAATTACAATATTAATGTGATAGAAATCTCAGATTTGGGATGAATTAAGGCAGAAAATTGATTTCATGCTGTGACAGTTTAAATACAGAACACAAATAATTCATTAAAATGTAAAAATAAAAATGGAAGCTTTCTTCCTTATAATTATTAAATTATTTAGAAATGAAGATTAGATAGGACAGTTAAAATATTAACAAGGTAGACACAAAAATTTTATTACTCATTAAAGACTTTAGTCTTTAAAAAAAGAAAACAAATATATTCATTATAGAAAAAAATTTTGCAAATTTTTTCTACTCAAGACACAGTATTAAAATATAATCAGATTTCTAAAACACAAATCTTTCCAGGCTTAGAAACTGTAAAAGGGGTGGGGAGGAAGGAAAGAAAGATTTAAATATTTATTAGAAAAAAAAAAGATTAGCTAAATGCTGTGACTATGTTAAATTCAACTGTCATCAACTTCATAACAAAATATGCATGTAAAAATGACCAAATTAAAGTTGATAAGCAGTTTATTATGTTTGAGAACATATTGCTGTAGTTTTACATTATAACTTTTATTTCACATTCATAAACTACTTTTAACTTTGTTATCTGTGGAAGAAAATAAAATGGAATAGTAAATAAAAATTTACTATGCTAAAAGAAAATGACCTGTGATGGGGTGCAAAACAAACAAACAAACAAAAAACCTAGCAATAAAATAAGAACATACCCAACCTCCAGTATATTAGAAATAAACAAAACTTTTGGAAAAGAGCTGAGTCACAAATAATCTAAACAAGATATTTTCTTACCATTTTTCTCATTCCTTTGTTATCAGTATAAGATACAACAAGAATCTAAACAGTTACTACAGCACTTTGAGCCTCAGTTCAATCACAGAACTGGAACTAATAATTTCATTAGGCTGTTGTGAGAATCTAATGCAATACTGACTATGAATATTTTGTACATTGTAAAGCACTGTGCAAATGTTGTTAATTATTATTATTGTGTCATGATTCACTAAAGATCTACCACTTTTGTTGTTATACTTTTGTAGTTACAGTGCCTTATTGAGAAAATGAAATTTGTCAGTCATCCACAGTTGTATGCATCTATCACAAGGATTGTTGACTGAACCACTAAGATAGAAAGCCAAAGCGTAAAAAGAATTTAACATAATAAGGACATAATAATACACTGCTATGAATTGCTGGAGGCATAGTAGGCCATGGTAGTAGAGCTTTACAATACTGAAGAAATTAAATCTCAGAATATATTGTAGGCTAATAATTTGTGAAATGAGGAGGGAACAGAATTGATGATTAGACAGGGAAGAAGAGGACACCTTGGATAGAGACTCAAAATCACATAGTGAGGTTGCTTTGAAAAACTTATGTTTTTTGAAATTGATAAGGCAGTGATTTATATTACTAAGCTATTGTTACTGATTTAAGTGTGTATATCCTTACCCTTTCCTGCATTCCCTTAATGGCAATGTTGTTACACTATGAAGACTTGTTGACAACATATATTGGCTCTATCTGCTAATCTACATACCTGGTTTTGGACTAAGCCATAGTAAAACATTTTGTCCAAAGAAAATAATAGAAAAGCTGGGTTTTCTGTTTTGTTTGTTTAAACTGGGAATGGCAAAGTAAGGCCTAGATTTAGAAAGCAGATAATAATGAGTGATGAAGGAAGTCTTGATAAATCATCATATATAAAATTACCATGGGGCAGGGGATATAGTATATTTGTAAGAGCACTTGCCTATAGTCCTGGGTTCAATCCCCAGCAATGCAAAATATAAAATACCATGACAGACAAATATACAATGTTGGTGACATTTCAAAGTCAGAACACGATTGTTTTCTAAAAATTGACAGAACTTACTTGCAAATACTTAAGTTTGACCATTGACTGTCAAGTCAAAATAAATTCATACTTATAGTATTAACTGATGCAATTAAAATCAGTTTAACATTTAACTTACATAATATATAATTCATTATTCATGTATCCAACAAATAACTATTGAACACGAACTACATTTCAGTAAAATAAGAGTCAAAGTCTCTTTCTCCCACCGAGCTCACATTCTAGAATATAGATAAGTATTAAAATAAATATATCATCTGCTAGATTTAATGCTGGTAAGTAAAATAAAGCAGTGAAGGCAATGAAATAGAGAGAGTAGCTTTATTTTATATCAGCTGACAAAGGAAGTCATGATAAAGTAATATTTTAGAAATCACCTGGAGAAAATGGAAGAATAACCTGCAGAAAACGTTGTAAGAAGAGCACAATTTTCAAAACACTAAAGCTTTAAATTTTGAAAACTGATTACTGAATTTATTTGTTAATATTCAACCTTGAAGAAATTTATATTGATAGAAAATCAAGGCAATGGCAGATATACCACTCTCTAAAAGGAAGAATGTAATCAGCACTAATTATATGTAAAAGGGGACAGAAATATTATCCCAAGTGAAAGGGGAAGGTGTATTTTTCAAAATTACAATTTATAAAGAGACAATGAACTTATAAACAAACCAAGCACTGTTTTTCCAATTCTAAATAGATTTCATAATAAGCCAAAAAAGAGAGAGCTTAAAAGTTTCAGTTGCTTGCATTTTTACTATTTTACTTGAAGAATGTCAAAGACCAATGGAAAGACCAACATCTGAGCTATAAGTAAAAATAAAGAAAATGGAAGAAACAAGTGAAGTATATAATTTAAAATTTAGCTTTACAAAAAAGCTACATTTACCTCAAAGTTTATGTTCATTATTAACTCTTTTACAACACAATCAGTAGAAAAATTAGAATACAGTTACTATTTACAAAAAAGAGTCACTGTTAAGCCCAGTTACTAAATAAAACTTTCAGATTAAAGACATGCAGTTCTTTGCCATTAGGGTTCTCAAGTGCTAGTTCTAAATTTCCTATCTGTTTTAATCTCCATTACTTAACTCACACTTTCCAAAGCAGACTAAGTATATTTATCCTGGCCTTTTATACTCAGTTCTCAATCACACCCAAGTATGTCTGTAACAATATCTAACTACACAGATCTTTCTTTTATTTTTTTTAATATAAGTATATAGCATTCTACAGTTCAACTATACATAAGTGCTTACTGATAGACAAATAAGTTATTTCCAATCTTTTGCTATTAAGATATATTGCATGAAAAGCTCACAATCTTTCATTTTATAACTAAGTAAACAAATTCATGATGTAAATTTCTACAAGAATCAAAGGATATATGTTTTTATAATTTTTAAGGATACTACCAAAGTACCCTCCACAGAAGCTGTACCTATGTACATTTCCACTAGCAAAGATGAGAGTACTGGTTTTCCCTGACTTTTGCTAAAACAGTGAAAAACTTTTAGATCATCATTTATCTGTAAAGAGAAAAAATACCAGGTCAGTGTAGTTTTAATTTAGTTTCTTCTACTACAAGTGCAATTGGACATCTGATCTTGTAGGTTTAAGAGCCACCTAAATTTCCTTTTTATATTTTTTGCCCATTAAAAAAAGAGGATTATAGAATTTTCCTTATTTTAGAAGTTCTTTATCTATAAAGAAAATTGGTTCATATTTTACACTGTGAACTGCAAATATTTTGTCCAGATTTTAGTGTGATCACAGTCATGTAAATAACAGTTTTAAAATACTATTCTTTAAATATTTTCCACACCTAAAATTTGCCATTGCTTAATATGTACATATTACAACATGTTTTATTCCTGTCACACAGTTCATGATTGATATTTGCTGACTGAATGAATAAATACATTTATCATTCACTAAATATTTATTCATTATCTGGTACATAGGTACCAGAGATATAGAAGAAAATTCAAAAAGCTTATTGCTCTCACAAGAACTTGTAGTCTGGCAGAGGAGAATTATACCAATCATTAACTAGAAAATGATGTGAAAGTACTTTAAAATATATGAAGTGCTTTGGAAAATGAAATGAGAATGTAGGTAATTATGAAAGAAAAAAAATACCTGAAGTAGTATTGTTTATACTGGAAGGAGGAGGAGGAATTGGTGAATAAGTAAGTATAAAGCATTGCCAGTAGAAATACAAGTGATGCAGAAGGAACAATTCTCATAGGATGGGTGAATAAACACAGGGTGAGGAACCTAAAAAGGTAGGTTCAGATTATGCTCTGTAGATTATATAATCCTATAAGTATATATTTTATATTGCAAGCTTATAATAGCAAATAGGTTTCATTTTACACACTAACTTTCTATTAGCCAGTAGAGACCACTCAAAACATTCTGCACAGAAGAATTCTAAGGCCGTAAAAAAAAAAAAAAAAAAAAAAAAGAAAGAAAGAAAGAAAGAAAAGAATTCTAAGGCCCTGTCTGATTTTGGCAGTCATAATAACGACTGACAATCTGCCATACATTTAAAAGGGGACAATAGACACAGAAAACCAAATGAGGCATTTTAAGTTAAAGGGTACTTAGAACGTATTCCTAGGCCAGGTGTGGTGGCACACACCAGTAATCCTAGCAGCTCAGGAGGCTGAGGCAGGAGGATTATGAGTTTAAACACAGCCTCATCAATTTAGCAAGACCTTGTCTTTAAATAAAAGTATAAAAGGGCTAGAGATGAGGCTTAATGGTTAACTCTGTATTCAATTCCTATACCCCCAAACAACAAACAAATGAAATAAAAAACATATTCTGGTTCTTGGGAAAGATAATGTCAAGGTGAAAGACTGGAAAGGGGTGGACTATGAGAACAAAGTTTTATCCAGATTAGAATTTTCCTCTCCTTCCTATCAATATGATAAAATGATAAAGTCTGATAGACATTAAAGTGTTTTAAAAAGTGTATGAAGTGAACAATCTACTTAATGAGGAAGTTAAAAAATGAACAGAGAATTCATCAAGAGCAGAGTTTATAAACTTCAGTAGACAGATTTATTGACATTTGTTTGACTTCTCAGAATATTTCTTTTCATTTCCTATCTCTTTATTCTATTCTAGATAGGTCAGGTTACCAGGAGATTGAAAATGTTAATAGTTAAAAATGTATAGGAATAAAAATAATACATGAAAGGAACCACTACTTACATTGAATATTGGCAGGTAATCATAATAGATACAAATAGCTCACTTACTTTAGTTTGCAATCTTAAAAGATTCTATGTGGAGATTATGGATGAAATGAAATCATCTATTTTGATAAAATAAAATCTGCCCAAATTTTATTTGCAAAGAAATATATCATTATGATCAAATGTACTACAAAAGTCTAGCTATTTAAATAAATAAACAAATAAATATAACCTGTATTGCATTTAAAGAAAAAGAGGAGTAACGAGATTCTATTAAATGAAAACAAATATATTTGCAAATTTTAGAAATAGTTTGTATGTTGACTTACCTTCATCTTGGGTAACAACTGGTATCGCCAAGCTATTTTCATCTTAGTTTCTGGTGTTTGATGATCACAAACTTCTTCATCAAATTCTTTTTTATAATTATCATCGAGTAATGGTGCAGGGAGTTCCTAAAAAAGCAGAATGACACATTATTGAACTTATGTGGTAAATATGACAATTTTTTGAAGTAGAATGTTAACAATACTAGAACATTCCAATTTATTAAAAAACAAATAACTTAGAATTGATTTAAGCATTAAATCACATAATATAAATATTTCTAAAACTGAGAAAGTATAATATCAAATGTGAAGTTTAGTGCTTTAATGATGAAATAGAACTTAAAAATATTTGAAATTTTACTCAAAAAAAGTAAATGCTATTTCAACAAGAGGCTATGCAGATTTCTAAAAAATTTTTACACTTAAAGTCTGGAACTAGCACTTACATATTACATGAAATTACTGTTACATTTTCCACAAGGTAAAAATAAAGTATGTGCACAATCTGTTTACTAATTCAAGAATTCAAAAAACTCATTGACTGAAATAATGGGTGAAGTAACAACTAAGAATAAAGACATTTATTTTACCCACATCAAATGTTAGTTTTGCACCTGCAAGCTTATGTCTCTTAACAATGAATACAGAATTTAAAATCTCTGATTCAGTGAAGAGACACTGAATTCCAATTTATCAATTTTGGAAGGTGACCATTAAGTGACTAAAACAAAGAAATGAACAGAATTTTCTTGGAGAAAGAAAACACATATAATTGTTTGCTTTTATTTTTTTAATTAGCAGAATCATAAAATAATGTGGGCTTTGCGTTAGTAAATACAATTTTATATGTTAGTCTAAATTGCAATTTTTATTTTTCAAGGCCATATTACTTAGATTTAGTTTCAAATCAACAATCAGCTGAAAAATAAGTTATCACATTCTTTAGTCAATTCCTAAATGACATCAATGTAAATTCACATTATAATTCATGTCACTATTAGAAATTAGTTATTTAAGTTCCAAAACCTAGCAAAGCACTTGTACCGTAAAAATACAAAGTAACATCTTTTTCCAATGAAAGTATTATGTAGTATAGCATTCTGCTTATAAATTTGAAATCTGCAACCAAAATATCTGGGTTCACAACTTGACTTTTCACTAGTAGCTGTGTCTGGGATAACTCTGACCATCTACCAGACCTCTCTATGACTCCATTCATATGGGAAAAATTGTATTCAGTTCAGTAGTTGTCATCAGGAATAAATGAGTTAAAAATGTAAAATTCAGAGAATGGTGCTTGCTACATAGTAAATATCCAATAAATGTTATACTATGCTTAATGATTACTTAGAAGTGTACATTTGTGTATTAACAGAATTAGGTAACATTTAAACTATTTGTATTAACATCTTTTTCAATTCCAGGGTCATTTAATAATAATTATGACAAATGTTACCCACATTGAAAATTAATTTTTTCTGTAGAGATGGAATAAACATTTTAAAATTTATATTGCATTGTTTCTTATCGTTCAAAAGATGCAAATTTATAGAGAAATGTTCTTACATTAATGGGCATAGATATTAATGAAATTAAAAAAGAACTTTTATTAACACAGCTAAAACATCTGAATAAGATTAAATTATAAAATAGACAAGCAAAAAATAAAAAAGACAAATATTTTCTCATTTATTTTATTAAATATACATCTACTCCTGTAGTAGGCATTTCACAATTTAAAAAACTTTTTAAGTGGGGCTGGGGTTGTGGCTCAGTGGTAGAGCGCTTGCCTAGCTCACGTGAGGCACTGGGTTTGATACTCAGCACCACATAAAAATGAAGTAAAAGAATTGTGTCTACCACTTATAGCTAAAAAATAGATATTAAAAAAAAACAACTTTTTAAGTATTATGGAAATTACAATAATTTAAATTTTTGTAGTGATAAAATGGTTTTTCATTTTCAAAAGCTAAAAACATTTAAAAGATGCACAAAAAGTATACTCCAACTACTATATGTCATCTAAAGGTTGTTTACTTATATGCATATTTTTATTGAGATAAAATTCACATAACAAAAATTCACCATTTTAAAGTGTAAAATTCAGTGTTTTTTAGAATACTCACAATTTTGAAACTCTCTTTCTCATCACTCTGAAAAGAAACCTCAAATCCATTAAAATAGACACTTTTACTTCCTATAGTTCCTGGCAAGCACTATTCTACTTCCTATCTAGATGGATTATCTATTTGGTATTACACATAAATGTATTATGGATAATGCTGCTATGAACATTCATGAAAAATATTTTTTTGTGGATATATCTTAATTCTCTTGGATATATACCTAGGCGTGAAAGTGCTGAGTCATAGGGTAACTCTTACATTTACCTTTTTGAATGCCAAAATGTTTTCTACAGTAGTTGTACCATTTGATATTCTAACCCAAAATCTATGGGGATTCCAATTTTTCTATTCCTTACTAACACTTATTTCCCTTTGTGAAAAAATAAGCTATGATAGCTTTCAGGAAGAAAGATGGTGGAGTTAACCTAGGCAGGGACTCATAGATTAAAATCAGTGAAAGAACAGCTGACCAAAGAGACATATGAACCCATAGAAGGCATTTCCTGAGGATAATTCCAAGAAGCCAATAAAGAACCTTGTGCATAAAAGATGTTGTAAACTCCACGAAGGGAGTGCACCCCTTAACAGGGAGTCCCTGGTTGCTAAGACAGACAAATTAGGAACTATTTCCTCTGATCCACTGGAAAGCTAGTAGGAAGGGGTTTTCCAGAACTGAATCAGATGTGTGCTGGTATGTTTTCACTAAGGGAATCTTAGCAGTAAAGCTGAAAAGTGTAGGGCATCTTCTAAAGATCCAAAATTTTGATGAAATCCCAAACCAGGAAAACTCAATAAGAAATATCCCCATCTTAAAAAGTATGGGATATCATAAATCATTCTAATGTCAGTTTTAATCTTACAGATCTTATTTGTTGTATTGAATCAATAGATCTTCTCTTATTTAATACTGCCATTCTTAACCTAATTGATTAGATTTCTTCTAATGTTTTGAAGCATGAATTCGAATAATTCTTTTTTCCTTTCCTAGCTAAGGCTTATACTTGTCCCTTTAGTCTCTCTTTTCCCTCTTGTATTACTTGCTTCTATCTCAGATTCCCCATTTTTTTCTTAGTTTGTACTATTAGGTTCTCTCCTCTATTTCCTCTCACTTTTTGGTCTGTCCATTTTTTTCTCTTTTTGCTTTTCAACATCTATATAATTTAACAGTAATCTTACTATATTTCATAATTAATTTCAGAATCTATTCAAGAACACTACTCCAATTTTTATTTGGATTAGGGGAATTGTGGAGAATATTTTTAATAATAATTTTTCCCCATAAGGTGTATTAGTACATAGCTTTGCTATAAAGTGACTGCTGTTAATAGAGTTTAGTATCTTCTCTCAAAGTGGTATTGGATACTGGGTATAGCACGGTGAACATATTGGGTAGGAGTATTAACACTTAGATATTCACCCAGCCTGGGGCACTTAAGATAAAGAAGCTCTGGAAATAGTCCCTGGCATAAAAGTTGAAGAAATCATCACTTCAGCCGATGGGTAGAAATACAAAGAATATGAAAAACTAAGGGAACAAGTCACTTCAAATAGCCCACAACACTTCAACAACTAATCCCACTGAAACCACAGTGGAGGAAATTTTTTGACAAAAAATTTAGTAAGTTCATAAAGTGATCAATGTACTAAAAAAAAGACCTAAGAAACAAACTAAGGGAGAAAATACAAGAAGTGAAAGAACATTTCAATAAAAGAGGAAAAAGATTCTCAAAAAGAACAAAACAGAAACCCTGTAAATGAAACATTAAATAAATCAAATTAAAAAATTCATTTGAAAACATTTTCAATAGATTAGACCACATGAACAGATTTTCAGGCCTCAAAGGACAAGGTATATAATCTTGAAAACGAAGTTAGCAATAAAGAAAAGATGACAAAAGAACATGAGCAGAATATCCAAAAAAATCTGGGATAACATAAAGAGATCAAACCTGAGAATCATTGGCTTAAAAGAAGGCACTGAAATATAAACTAAAAGAATGCATAAACTTTTCAGTGAAATAAGAAAAATTGGGGAATAAGATAGAAATCCAAATACAAGACATATTAATAATCCTAAATAGAGAGGGGAAGATGGCGGCGAAGGGAGTGCATCACCCCAGTGCGACGCGTCACTGTGCAGAAGAAAGACGAGGTGAAACAGCTGAAGGCTATCTTGTTGGGAATTTCCAGTGAAATTGAGGTGCTCCAGAATCTAGTGGACAGATTTCCATTTCGTGAGCTGTGGGGGCTCGGTCGCGGGCGATTTCTCCGCACGGAGGGTCACATTGCCTGATCTGCGGACCGCCCCACAGCTGGAGTCTGCAGCGTGCGCTGGGAAGCGGCGAGGTGCCAGAGCGGGAGTGCAGCGATGCGGATTCTGGGGGCTCCTGCCAGTGGTGCAATGGCCGTGCTTAGTGCTGAGTTCCGGCTTTCAGACAGAGGAGAGAAGCGGTCAAGTTCGATTCTCGACACCGGTCGGACCACGGAGGAGGACAGCAGCCGCCATCTTGGAGAGCTGAGGTAATCATCCCTGTTTTCTACTGATCTCAGCTCATTCAGCTACGGAACAGGTGATTTCAGGCTGGTATTTGCCTGCGTCTCGCAGACAGATCGCTCAGGCTTGGGGCTGGAGAACCTGTGGAGAATACTCCTTGGGGCTCGCTCCTGGCAAGGCGTGCACCAGGCTCTGAGCGGCCGGATTCTGGTTCCCTGGGCTGCTTTGCCCCAGGGCTGGGGAACCTGTGGAGACTGCGTGTTGAGGCCAGCTCCAAGTGGAGCGTGCGCTGAGCTCGGGGCGGCTGGGCCCTGACTCCCGGAACAGTTTTGGCCCGGGCTGGGGAACCCGCTGGGGTCGCTCCTTGGAGCCTGCTCCTAGCGGAGCGTGGCTGGGATCGGAGAGGCCGGGTTCTGGCTCCCGAAGCTGCTTTGGCCCAGGGCTGGGGAACCTGCGGTGACTACTTCTCGGTCCGGGTCCTGCTGGGTGCTCTGGGGGCCAGAGGGGCAGAGTGGAGCTGCCGCCTGCGCCCAGAGCAGGCCAAGTGACCCGCCGGCATGGTATCACGTCACCCCAACGGCAGCTGGGGCCGAAGAGAGTAGCCGCCCACGCCTAGAACAGGACCAGCAACCCGACGGCGCGGTAGCCAAGTCACCCCATTTGGAGTAGGAGCTGTGCAGAGCCGCCGTCTGAGCCTGCAAGTTAGGCAGACCTGCGACCCACTGGCAGGACAGGCCCGATAGCCTGCCAGTGTGGTGGACAAGTAGCACCTAGGCAGTCACGTCACACTGATAGGAGTGGGGGTGGAGCAGAGCCAACGCCCGTGTCCGGAAAAGGCCCAGCGACCCGTTGGAGAGGCAGTCAGGTACCCCCACTGGGAGTGGGGGCTGAGCAGAACTGCCGCCCGAGCCTGCAAGGAAGGCAGACCTGCGACCCACCGGCGGAACAGGCCTAGAGGCCTGCTAGCGTGGTAGACACGTCACACCAATTGGAATAGGGGCCGAGCAGAGCCACCACCCACATCCAGAAGAGGACCAACGACCCGAGGGTGTGGTAGTTACATCACCACAATTGGAGTGGGGGCAGAGCAGAGCCGCTACCCGCGCCCAAAGGGTGGGCAGACCTGTGACCGACCAGCGTGGTAGACAGATCACCCTAATTAGAGGAGGAGCCCAGCCACTACCAGCCCTGCAAGGGAGATTTCCCAACTATACAAGAGCAATATAAATGAATAGGGGGAAAATTTCAAAAACACAACAGTGTCACCAAGCAGAAAGAAACGCGAGCAGTATGAAAAGACAAGGAAAGAAAGGACCACAAGCAATGCAGGTCAACTCAACTTTAGAAGAGGTAATAGCTGCAACAGATGGAATGTCAGATAAAGAGTTCAGGATATACATGCTTCAGATGATCTGGAGTCTCAAGGAAGACATGAGACAGCAAAATCAGACAATGAAAGATTACTTTGACAAGGAACTACATAAACAAATCCAGGAAGTAAAAGATCAATTTCACAGGGAGATAGAGGTAATAAAAAACAAACAAATAGAAATCCTAGAAATGCAGGAAGCAATAAACCAACTTAAAAACTCAATTGAGAATACTACCAGCAGAGTAGATCACTTAGAAGATAGAACATCAGACAATGAAGACAAAGTATTTCAACTTGAAAAGAACATAGACAGCTCAGCAAGTCTGCTAAGAAACCGTGAGCAGAACATCCAAGAAATATGGGATAACATTAAAAGACCAAACTTAAGAGTCATTGGAATACAGGAAGGCACAGAGCTCCAAACCAAGGGAATAAACAATCTATTCAATGAAATAATACGAGAAAACTTCCCAGACTTGAAGAATGAAACAGAATCCCAAATCCTAGAAGCCTACAGGACGCCGAATGTGCAAAATCATAAGAGATCCACACCTAGACACATTATACTGAAGATGTCCAACATACAGAATAAGTAGAGAATTTTAAAAGCTATAAGAGAAAGGAAGCAGATTACATTTAGGGGTAAACCAATCAGGATAACAGCTGATCTCTCAACACAGACTCTGAAAGCTAGAAGATCCTGAAATAACATATTTCAAACACGGAAAGAAAATGGGTTCCAACCAAGAATAGTGTATCCGGCGAAATTAAGCTTCAGGATGGAAGATGAAATTAAAACCGTCCACAATAAACAAAAGTTAAAAGAATTTGCAGCTAGAAAACCATCTCTTCAAAAAATCCTTGGCAAAATATTACAGGAAGAGGAAATGGAAAATAACAATGAAAACCAACAGTGGGAGGTAGGACAGTAAAAGGGGGAAAGTAATCAAAGAGGAAAACAAATCAGGTTTAGTAACATTAATAAACAAATATGGCTGGAAGAACAAACCATATCTCAATAATAACCCTAAATGTTAATGGCTTAAACTCACCAATTAAGAGACACAGGCTAGTTGAATGGATCACAAAACAAGACCCAACAATATGCTGCCTACAGGAGACGCATTTGATAGGAAAAGATATACATAGACTGAAGGTGAAAGGTTGGGAAAAATCATACCACTCATATGGACTGTGGAAACAAGCAGGAGTGTCCATACTCATATCTAATAAAATAGATTTCAAGCCAAAGTTCATCGAAAGGGATAAAGAGGGACACTACATACTGATCAAGGGAACCATACACCAACAAGACATAACAATCATAAATATATATGACCCAAAGAATGGTGCAGCTATGTTCATCAAGCAAACTCTTCTCAAGTTCAAGAGTCTAATAGACCACCATACAATAATCATGGGAGACTTCAACACACCTCTCTCACCACTGGACGGAGCTTCCAAACAAAAGTTAAATAAGGAAACTATAGAACTCAATAACACAATTAACAACCTAGACTTAATTGACATATATAGAATATACCACCCAACATCAAGTAGTTACACTTTTTTCTCAGCAGCACATGGATCCTTCTCAAAAATAGATCATATATTATGTCACAGGGCAACTGTTAGACAACATAAGGAGTAGAGATAATACCATGCATCTTATCTGATCATAATGGAATGAAACTGAAAATCAACGATAAAAGAAGGAAGGAAAAATCATGCATCACTTGGAGAATGAACAATAGGTTACTGAATGATCAATGGGTTTTAGAAGACATCAAGGAGTAAATTTAAAACTTCTTAGAGTTAAATGAAAACACAGACACAACATATCGGAATCCATGGGACACATTGAAAGCAGTTCTAAGAGGAAAATTCATTGCTTGGAGTTCATTCCTTAAAAAAAGAAAAAACCAACAAATAAATGATCTCATACTTCATCTCAAAATCCTAGAAAAAGAAGAGCAAAACAACAGCAAAAGAAGTAGAAGGCAAGAAATAATTAAAATCAGAGCTGAAATTAATGAAATCGAAACAAAAGAAACAATTGAAAAAATTGACAAAACTAAAAGTTGGTTCTTTGAAAAAATAAATAAAATCGACAGACCCTTAGCCATGCTAACGAAGAGAAGAAGAGAGAGAACCCAAATTACTAGCATACGGGATGAAAAAGGCAATATCACAACAGACACTTAAGAAATACAGAAGATCATCAGAAATTATTTTGAATCCTTATACTCCAATAAAATAGAAGATAGTGAAGGCATAGATAAATTTCTTAAGTCATATGATCTGCCCAGATTGAGTCAGGAGGATATAGACAACCTAAACAGACCAATAACAATTGAGGAAATAGAAGAAACCATCAAAAGACTACCAACTAAGAAAAGCCCAGGACCGGATGGGTATACAGCAGAGTTTTACAAAACCTTTAAAGAGGAACTAACACCAATACTTTTCAAGCTATTTCAGGAAATAGAAAAAGAGGGAGAACTTCCAAATTCATTCTACGAGGCCAACATCACCCTGATTCCTAAACCAGACAGAGACACTTCAAAGAAAGAAAACTACAGACCAATATCTCTAATGAACCTAGATGCAAAAATCCTCAATAAAATTCTGGCGAATCGGATTAAAAAATATATCAAAAAAATTGTGCACCATGATCAAGTAGGATTCATCCCTGGGATGCAAGGCTGGTTCAATATACGGAAATCAATAAATGTTATTCACCACATCAATAGACTTAAAAATAAGAACCATATGATCATCTCGATAGATGCAGAAAAAGCATTCGACAAAGTACAGCATCCCTTTATGTTCAAAACTCTAGAAAAATTAGGGATAACAGGATCATACCTCAACATTGTAAAAGCAATCTATGATAAGCCACAGGCCAGCATCATTCTGAATGGAGAAAAATTGAAGGCATTCCCTCTAAAATCTGGAACAAGACAGGGATGCCGTCTCTCACCACTTCTGTTCAACATAGTCCTCGAAACACTGGCCAGAGCAATTAGACGAAAGAAATTAAAGGCATAAAAATAGGAAAAGAAGAACTTAAATTATCACCATTTGCAGATGACATGATTCTATACATAGCAGACCCAAAAGGGTCTACAAAGAAACTATTAGAGCTAATAAATGAATTCAGCAAAGTGGCAGGATATAAAATCAACACGCATAAATCAAATGCATTCCTGTATATCAGCGACAAATCCTCTGAAACGGAAATGAAGACAACTACTCCACTCACAATATCCCCCCCAAACATAAAATAATTGGGAATCAACCTAACAAAAGAGGTGAAAGACTTATACAATGAAAACTACAGAACCCTAAAGAGAGATATAGAAGAAGACCTCAGAAGATGGAAAAATATACCCTGTTCATGGATAGGCAGAACTAACATCATCAAAATGGCGATATTACCAAAAGTTCTCTATAAGTTCAATGCAATGCCAATCAAAATCCCAACAGCATTTCTTGTAGAAATAGATAAAACAATCATGAAATTCATATGGAATAATAAAAGACCCAGAATAGCAAAAACAATGCTAAGCAGGAAGTGTGAATCAGGCGGTATAGCGATACCAGACTTCAAACTACACTACAGAGCAATAGTAACAAAAACAGCATGGTACTGGTACCAAAACAGGCGGGTGGACCAATGGTACAGAATAGAGGACACAGTAACCAATCCACAAAACTACAACTATCTTATATTTGATAAAGGGGTTAAAAGCATGCAATGGAGGAAGGATAGCATCTTCAACAAATGGTGCTGGGAAAACTGGAAATCCATTTGCATCAAAATGAAACTGAATCCCTTTCTCTCGCCATGCACAAAAGTTAACTCAAAATGGATCAAGGAGCTTGATATTAAATCAGAGACTCTGTGTCTGATAGAAGAAAAAGTTGGCTATGATCTACATACTGTGGGGTCGGGCTCCAAATTCCTCAATAGGACACCCATAGCGCAAGAGTTAATAACTAGAATCAACAAATGGGACTTAATTAAACTTAAAAGTTTTTTCTCAGCAAGAGAAACAATAAGAGAGATAAACAGGGAGCCTACATCCTGGGAACAAATCTTTACTCCACACACTTCAGATAGAGCCCTAATATCCAGAGTATACAAAGAACTCAAAAAATTAGACAATAAGATAACAAATAACCCAATCAACAAATGAGCCAAGGACCTGAACAGACACTTCTCAGAGGAGGACATACAATCAATCAATAAGTACATGAAAAAATGCTCACCATCGCTAGCAGTCAGAGAAATGCAAATCAAAACCACCCTAAGATACCATCTCACTCCAGTAAGATTGGCAGCCATTATGAAGTCCAACAACAACAAGTGCTGGAGAGGATGCGGGGAAAAGGGTACAGTTGTTCATTGTTGGTGGGACTGCAAATTGGTGCAGCCAATTTGGAAAGCAGTATGGAGATTTCTTGGAAAGCTGGGAATGGAACCACCATTTGACCCAGCTATTCCCCTTCTCGGTCTATTCCCTAAAGACCTAACAAGAGCATGCTACAGGGACACTGCTACATCGATGTTCATAGCAGCACAATTCACGATAGCAAGATTGTGGAACCAACCTAGATGCCCTTCAATAGATGAATGGATAAAAAAATGTGGCATTTATACACAATGGAGTATTACTCTGCATTAAAAAATGACAAAATCATAGAATTTGGAGGGAAATGGATGGCAGTAGAGCAGACTATGCTAAGTGAAGCTAGCCAATCCTTAAAAAACAAATGCCAAATGACTTCTTTGATATAAGGGGAGTAACCAAGGACAGGGTAGGGACGAAGAGCTTGAGAAGAAGATTAACATTAAACAGGGATGAGAGGTGGGAGGGAAAGGGAGAAGGGAAATCGCATGGAAATGGAAGGTGTTCCTCAGGGTTATACAAAATTACATATAAGAGGAAAGGAGGGGTAAGAGAATAATAATACATGTGGAAGAAATGATTTACAGTAGAGGGGGTAGAGAGAGAAAAGGGGAGGGGAGGGGAGGAGAGGGGAAGGGGGATCGTAGAGAATAGGATAGACAGCAGAATACATCAGACACTAGAATGGCAATATGTAAATCAATGGAAGTGTAACTGATGTGATACAGCAATCTGTATATGGCGTAAAAATGGGAGTTCATAACCCACTTGAATCAAACTGTGAAATATGATATATTAAGAACTATGTAATGTTTTGAACGACCAACAATAAAAAAAAAAAACGCACAAAAAAAAAATAAGAAGCAAGGAGATAGTTATCAAAGGATCTCCTGTTAAAGATTAAAGATGTTTTCAGGGACTGGGGTTATAGCTTAGTGGTAGAGCACTTGCCTCGCAGGTGTGAAACCTTGGATCAATCCTATTAATCCTCCCACATAAAAATAAACAAACAAATAAATAAAGATATTGTATCCAAAAAAAAAAATAATCCTAAATAGAAAAGATGTGAAAAGATTCTCTCCAAAATGCATAACAGTTAAAATGACAAATATACAGAACAAGTATAGAATTTTAAGAGTTGCAGGAGAAAAATGGCAAGTAACATTTAGAGATAAGCCAATTAGATTTCTTCTGATCTTTTGGCCTGTACTATAAAATCCAGGAGGGCTGGGAGTAATATCTTCCAAGTCCTGAAGATAACATTTTCCAGGAAAGATTGCTATGTTCAGAAAAGCTATCTTTCAAAATTGAGGATAAAATAAAATCTTTCAAGATGGCATAAACTAAAGGAATTCATGCCTATTAAACAATGCTATAGAAAGAAATATTACACGCAGAAGAAATAAAAACCAAACATTAAAGCCAGCAAATGGTTGAATCTCTACAGAGATAACAATCAAATCTGAATTAAACATTAAAAATAAATAAAATTGGCACTGAATGTCAATGGTCTCAACTCACCATCTAAAAGACACAGACTGGCAAAGTGGATTACAAAACAAGACACAGCTGTGTGTGTGTGTGTATATATATATATTTTATTTTATTTTTTTAAAGACTCACCCTATAGGTAAAGACATCCATGGGCTGAAGTTGAAAGCATGGACAAAGGTATACCATGCAAATGGAGACCAAGAGCAAGTAGGAGTAGCTACTCTTATATTTGACAAAATTAATCAAAAAAGAAAGTGAGCAAAGAAGTTCACTTAATACTGGTTAAGAGAACTGAATATTCAACAACAAAATATAATGATTGTAAATATTTATCCTCCAAATGTCAATGCACTACTTAAACAAACTATACTATGTATAAAGTCTCCGACCTCAATTTCCATATACCTATCTCACTGGTAGATAAGTCATTCAGATATAAACTAAAAAAAGACTCTTCAGACCTCAAAAATATTATTAATCAAAGGGACCCGGCAGACATCTATTGACTATTCCATACATCAACTGAATTCACTTTCTTCTCAGCTCTGAATGGAACCTTCTCTAAAACAGACCATATTTTAGTATACACAGCATGTCTTACTAAACAACAACAACAACAGCAATAGATAGTTCCTGGTACTTTATCATATCATAATAAAATGAAATTAGAAATAAAAAATACAAAACACAAACCATTATGCATATTAAATAATACACTTTTTTTTTGTGGTTTGGGGGATTGAACCCAAGACCTTGTGAATGCAAGGCAAGCACTCTACCAACTGAGCTATATCGCCAGCCCCGAATAATCCACATTTGAAAGAAGAATCAGTGATAGAAGAAATTGGGGAGAAATAAGAAATTCTTAGAAACAAATGAGAACAGAGATACAAATATATCAAAATCTCTGGAATAATATGAAGGCAGTATTAAGGGGAAATTTTAAACATTGGATGTCTACCTTAAAACAAACATAGAGATCCCAGTTAACTAATGTTATATCTCAACATCCTAGAAAAGCAATTAATTAATTGCTAATTCCAGAACCAGTAGCAGACAGAAAATAATTAAGATCAGAGCCAAAATTAATAAAATTGAGAAAAAACAATTGAAAGAATAATAATTTAATAATAATTTTCCCCATAAGGTTAGAGCAGTGGGAACACATTGGGTAGGAGTATCAATACTTAGATATTCATCCAGCCTGGGGCACTTAAGGGAAAGAAGCTGTGGAAATAGTTCCTGGCATAAAAGTTGAAGAGATAATCATTCCAGCAGATGGGTAGAAATACAAAGAATATGAAAAAGTAAGGGAACAAGTCATATACACATATAGATAGAAATATATATACATATAGAAAGAAAGAAATATACACATATATATCAGATCTTCCCTTATTTAACAAAGAATTGGTTCTTTGAAAACATAAACAAGATTGATAAACCCTTAGCCAAAGTAACCTAAAAAAAAGAAGACTCAAACCAACAAAATTAGAGATGAAAAAGAAGGATTTTTAATATTTCTGAAAACCAGATGGATGTTAGAAACTATTCCAAAAACTTACATTCTAACTAACTGGAAAATCTAGAAGAAATTCACAAATTTCAAGATTTATATGACCTGCCCAAATTGAACCAAGAGGATATGTAAAACCTAACCACACCAATATCAAGCAGTGAGATTGTCTTCCAACAAAGAAAGCCCTGAATCAGCTGGATTCTCAACTGAGTTCTACCAGATTTTAAAAGCAGAAATCATGTCAATTTTCCTTGAATTATTCCATGAAATAGAAATGGAGGAAACTCTCCCAAATTCATTTTATGAAGCCAGTATCACCCTGATATCTAAACCAGATAAAGACATATGAAGGAAATAAAATAATAAATCAACATCTCTCATAAACATACACAAAAATCCTTAATAAAATGTTACCAATCCACATTTTCAGAGCATACATTATGACCAAATTGGTTATATCCTGGGGATGCAAGGTTGGTTGGTTCAACATACCCAATCAATACCAAATCAATAAATGTAATTTCCAACATATATGGAATTAAGACAAAAATCTTGTGGTTATTTCAATAGATGCATAAAAAGCCTTTGACAAAATCCAGCACCCATTCTTGGTAAAAACACTGAAGAAATTTGAGACAGAAGGAATAAGCCTCAGTATCATTAAGGCTATATATGACAAACACAAAGCCCACATATACTGAATAAAGCAAGAATGTGCACTCTCACCACTCCTATGCAATGTATTTCTTGAAACTCTAGCCATAGCAATGAGTCAAGAGAAGGGAACTGAAGGGACACAAATAGGAAAAGAAGTCAAATTACCTGTTTGCTGGTGACATGATTCTATATATACAAGATCCAAAAAACTCCACTAGAAAACTGCTTAGAGATGAAAAATAGCAAGATACAAGATCAGTATGCAAAAATCAATGGCTTTCTTATACTCCAATAATGAATCTTTTGAGAAGGAAAAAAGAGAAACAATTTCATTCACAACTGCCTTAAAAACAAAAACAAAGAAGAGAAAACCAAGGAGGTTAGAAAACCCCTACAGTAAAAATTACAGAACACTGAAAATGAATACAAACAAGACCTCAAAAGATGGAAAGACCTCCTATGTTCCTGGATAAATATAATGTATATTGACAAAATGGCTAAAAGTGATATACAGATTCAATGTGATCTCCATCAAAATACCAATGACAGGCTTTATGAAATTAAAAAACAATAGTGATAAAATTCATATGGAAGAATTAAAGACCCAAAATAACCAAAGGAAGAAACCATGCTGGAGGCATCACAATATCTGATCTCAATTATACTGCAGAGTAATAGTAACAAAAATAGCATTTTACTGACATCAAAATAGACATGAAGGCCAATGGAATAAAATAAAAGACACAGAGAAATTCACAAAAATACAGTCATCTGATCATTGACACAGGTGCCAAACATACCATTGGAGAAAAGAGCTGTTTTAAGATATAGTGTGGGAAAACTGGAGATCCATTTGTAGCAAAATGAAACTAGACCCCTATCTCACTCTACACAAAAATCAACTCAAAGTAGATCACAGACTTAGGAAGTTGAATATAAACACTTCAACTGCTAAATGAAAACACAGTGTCAACATTCCAACATATTGAGGCAGGTACACAGACTTCCTTAACAAGACTCTTAAAGATCAAGAAATAAAACCAAGAATCAGTAAATGGGATTGCATCAATTTAAAAACAGTCTGAATGGCAAAGGAAACAATTAAGAATGTAAAGAAAAGTGTAAAGAGTGTGAAGAGTGTGAGAGAATGGGAGAAAATCTTTGCTAGCTACTCTTCTGACAGGAGGTCAATACCCAGAATTCATAAAGAACTCAGAAAACTTAATATGAAATAACAAATAACCCTATCAATAAATGGGCAAATGAATTAAGTAGATGTTTCTCAAAAGAAGAAATACAATGACCAATAAATTTATGAAAAAATAAACATTCTCTTAGCAATCAGGGAAATGCAATCAAAACTATACCACAAGAAGATGGTAAAGATGTAGGAAAACGGGCATACAAACGAATTGTTGGTGGGACTGCAAATTAATATAACCATTTTGGAAAAGCAATATGTAGATTCCTCAAAAAACTAGAAATGGACCCACCATATGGCCCAGATAGCCCATTCCTTGGTATTTATCCAAAAAAACCCCTAGGAAACTATGGTGATACATAAATACATACATACAAATGTTTAGGGCAGTGCAACAACAGCCAAGTTACAGAACCAGTGTAGGTGTCCTTCAATAGATGAATGGATGAAGAACATGTTTTATACATACAATGGAGTTTTACTCAGCCATAAAAAAGAATTATGACATTTGCTAGTTAATAGATGGAAATGGAGAACATTATGCTAAATGAAATAAAACAGATTCAGCAAGTCAAGGGTCAAATGTTTTCTCTTGTAAGCAGCAGCTGGAGAGAAATAATGATTTTTTTTTTTTTAAAAAGTGCATCTTAAAATAGAAGTGAGAATAGTCAAGTAAAGAAAGGCAATGAGAGGGAGGGAAAAGACATGGGAAAGAGAACTATGAAAACAAATTGGCCAAATTATGCTATTCTACGTATGACAATATCACAATGAATTTCACGTTTATATACAACTATAATGCATCATATTTTTAATATATTTACTTTATTTATTTTTAAATGGTGCTGAGGATCAAACTCAGTCTCTCACATGTGCAAGGCAAGTGCTCTACCACTGAGCTATAATCCCAGCCCCACCATATATATATTTTTTTCTAACAAAAGGAAATGAACAGAACAAAGGGGGTCAAGGGGAGGGAGGAGGGAAATGAAGGAGTAATATTGGGCACTGAAATGGAGCAAATCATATTATATGCATTTATAAATATGTCAAAATGAACCCACAATTATGTAAATTATGTAAGCTACAATGCACTGAGAGGAACATAAATTAAAAAAATAACTATCTAGTCTGTATGAAATGGTATGTCAAAGTGGCTTAAATTTGCATTTCCCAAATGACAATGATGGTGAAGACATTTTCATGTGCTGGTTTGTCCATTTGTATGCCTTCTTTGGAAATATGTCTATAATGTCTTTTTGGTATTATTTTAATTCAGTTGTTTATCTTTTTGTTATTGAGCGACTTTTGTGATTGTGAGACTTCTCTATCTTAAATACTAGAGTCAACAAATATATGAATTGCAAGTATTTTCTTCCATTCTATAGGTTAATTTTTCACTTTCTTGGCAGCATTCTTTGATGCACAAAAGTTTTTGATTTTGATGAAGACCAATTTATCTTTCTTTTGTTGACTGTGCTATTGACATCATTTATTTTTTTTATTTTTGGAGAGAATTTTTAATATTTATTTTTTAGTTCTCGGCAGACACAACATCTTTGTTTGTATGTGGTGCTGAGGATCGAACCCGGGCCGCACGCATGCCAGGCGAGCGTGCTACCGCTTGAGCCACATCCCCAGCCCCTATTGACATCATTTATAAACAATTGTTGCTTAATCCATGGTCATGAAGAGTTATACATGTTTTCTTTATTCTTTCATTTTGTTCTTTGATATTCAAACTCAATTTTTATATGTGATATGAGGTAAGAGTTCTGATATTTTTTAATAAGATCAAAGTATCAATTATATTGAAATTATTATTTATTGAGTATCTAGTATGTGCTAAGTTTTGGTCTTGCTTTTGGACATAGGGCAGTGAACAAATTTAGAACCAATATCAAGAGTGTATACATCTAATGTTTACCCTGCTCCAGGGTCTTTACTAAGAGCTTTAGATATGTTAGGTATTATTACTATTACCTTTTTACATAATGGGGAACTTCCACATGAATAAAGAGGATGAATTACTTGTTCAAAGGCAACAAATTTAATAAAACATGGAGCTTAGAATTTGAATCTGGATAGTCTGATTTCAGAGCATGCATTATCAACCATAGGCTATATACTTCCTCTATTAGTAGCTTTCCCTATATTTTGGAGTGTAAAACAATAAATAAATGAACAACTTTATAATGAATAGCATGATAATAAATAAAAGGTAAGAAGGCAGAGGCTCTCTTTTAAGAAATGTGGTCAGCGGTGGCCTCTCTGATAAAGTCAAAACTGATGCAGATAACATAATTTTGGGTACAATTTTACATACAATTAACTGCAATTGAATATAACATACTACCACAGATAGTATCTAAACAGATATGATATCATCTATATTTAATTAGTAATCTTTCAGGACCATACTGATGGTATTCCCCAGATCATGAGAGTAGAAAGAGCACAAATATGTTTATAGATTCAGTAATATTTCATGGAAATATGAAGGATCTTGAGGATCTCTAATTTAATCTTGCTTCATTTTTCACATGTATATAATTTTATTTCTGAAATAAGGAAGTAAACATATTTTATAATATTATAAGAGTAGATTTAAAGATTAAACATAAATTAGTGCCTAGCTTGCAGAATCTATTTCCATGTGGAATTGTCTAAAAATTGTTTTTTCTCAATTGCCCTTTTCTGCATTTAATAAAAGATCCTTGATATCAATTAAAACATTTTATGATTGGAAGTTTGGCTAATATTAGTTATAACAACCTATCAGCATTATATACATAACCACTGGTCTATTATGCTGTTTAGTATAGTAAGCTCTAGGTACATGTGGCTATTTACATTTTAACAATTAAAACTAAATAAAATGAAAAATTCAGTGCCTCAATCACGCAAATCACATTCCAATAGGCTTATGTGGCTAATAGTGACTCTCTATTGGACTGCTGTGGTAGAGAACATTTCCAATATCACAGAACCTTCTACTGGTCAGAGCTGGTTTAGAAAATGAAAAACATATCCTTTTTTTTCACTAATCACTTTAAATTGTTTACTATCTATGGTCTACAACTGTCAGTGACACACCTTACACTGACATCAACCAGAATTTTGAAGCAATATTGCAACTTACTTAAAATTAAAATCATAAGAAAAATATTCTACTTTTCAATAGTCAAAAAAGTTATGTTTTCCTTCACATCCCATCCTTTGCACAATTAATCAAATAATAGATAATAAACTTCCTTGCTGTTTGAATATTGTTATTTGTGTATTTTACTCTGTAGTTTTAGTATTTTCCCTCATCCTTTCAATTATTTAATACATAGTTTGTATAATACGTATTTTTATGTGCTGATTCAAATTATTTAAGAAAACAAGCTATAAATGCTTTAAACAACAATTTCCTAGTTATCTTTGTGACTTAGATATATAAAAATTCAATACAAATTTTATCTAATAAATGTCAAATACACAAAAATATTTTGACAATTTTATTTTCACTCTATCTTCTTGTATTCAGAAATAGTACCCAATGTGGGCAAGGAGGCAAATGGCTACAGCGCTAGTTACTTTGAAGGCTGGGGTGGGTGGATTGCTTGAATCTAGGATTTCACGACCAAACTGGGTAACAGAGAAAACCCCATCTCAAATAAATAAGTTAATGAATTAAAATAAAAAATAAGTACTCAATTATCCTGTAGAAATTAATACTTATTGAATAAATGTTTAACCTACAAAATTACATACAAGAGGAAGTGAGGGGAAAGGGGAAAAATAATACAAGGGGGAGAAATGAATTACAGTAGAGGGGGTAGAGAGAGATGAGGGGAGGGGAAGGGAGGGGAGGGGGGATAGTAGAGGATAGGAAAGGCAGCAGAATACAACAGACACTAGTATGGCAATATGTAAATCAATGGAAGTGTAACTGATGTGATTCTGCAAATTGTATACAGGGTAAAAATGGGAGTTCATAACCCACTTGAATCAAAGTGTGAAATATGATATATCAAGAACTATGTAATGTTTTGAACAACCAACAATAAAAATAAAAAAAATAATTAAAAAAATAAATGTTTAACCTAAAAATGTATAAGATATAGAAACATGATCAATTAACCTACCATCTGAGAAAAATCAGTGTAAACATATTTGAGTATTTCCCTCCAGGTTTTCATAGTGTGTGTGTGTGTGTGTGTGTGTGTGTGTGTCTATAGTATACATATTATAAAATACCTATTATCCATTATGCTAATTATATGTTACTAGAATTTATGTTTTAACTTATAGTGATCATTTTCACATTTAATCATTCCTCAAAAAAAAAAAGATTTTCAATGGCTGTAAAATGTAACATTATTTGCTTAATCAAAATTCATCATCTCTATTGTTGAACCTTAAGCGTGTTTGTAATCTCAAAAATGCTATAAGCATAGATAATCATAACATAAATGCTCTTTTCATCTCACATTATTATTTCTATGATATATAAAACTTACAGAAAAAGCTAGAAATAAATAACATAATAAACACTCCAGTTTCTACAACTTGACTATAACATCTTAATAAGTGACATACTTTAAAAACAAAATGGAAATTTCAGCAAACAAGAAGCAACATTTGTGTGAAAACAGAGGATTGTTTCAAAGATATGTGAAGGGAACCTTAAGAATCACAGGTCTTATTTTCCCCTAGAGTCAGGATGCTCCTCACTCTGTGCAAGAGAAAAGGAGAAGTCAAATCAGATACACTTTGGAAGAAGGAGTTCTGCTGGGCAGAGATGAGACAAGATATTGAAGATAGGTAATTATTTGAAAGCCTTCATGCAGCAGAGTGAGACAGACAGAGTTGCTTCCCTCTGCTAGGCTACCAGAAGGTCAGAAGCCATTCATTTTTTTTAAATTTATTTTTTTTAGTTGAACATGGACACAAAATCTTTATTTATTTATTTATTTATTTATTTATTTATTTATTTATTGTGGTGCTGAGGATTGAACCCAGTGCCTCAAGTGTGCAAGGCAAGCACTCTACCACTGAGCCACAACCCCAGGCCTAGAAGCCATTCTTAAATAGAGCAAGAAGACTGTATATTAGGAGACTGGAAGATTCATCAAAGGGGAAACGAACACGATTAAAAGACAAAACTGTTAGCTCAATAGATAATCTTAATCTTATAATAAACCAGGTAGCCCACACACTCTGTGCTCCAAAATACAGCACTTCCAATTACTTTTCCAGTCCACCACTCTTGAATATGAATGGATGGGAATAATCAGATATTTTAGAAAAACATCTAATACAGAATTCAAGGATCAAGACAAGCAGGAAACAGAAATAATGCCAGGAACAAAAACTTCAAAAAGAATAATAAAAAAGGTTATAAGATGGTATAGAATAATAAAAGAATAATAATTCAGTAAAAGGAAATAATAGGAAAAATAATAAGGTTTATAGAAATTACAAATGTAATAGCAGAGTTGACCAAAAAAATTGATCTGAAGTGCTGGAAGATCAACTTGGCCAACTCTCTTCAAATCAAAGAACAAAAGAAATGATAACAGCAATAAGAAAAAAAAAGTTACAGTAGATAATAAGTTTTAAAATGCTTTCCAAGTGCCAGGCACTATTCTACAAATGCTACACAATATTTAATTCTCAAAACGATTCTATGCAAAAAGCACTAGTATTAAACTCATTTTACAGATGAAGAAATTAGACCACAACTTGTCCAAATTCACAAAGTAAACAGCAGCGTCAGAAATCAAATATGGAAAGTTTCATTCATTTTCTTAACTATGTTATATACATTCTTAAAGTCATAAAACATGAGAGAGAAAAGAAAATATTTAGAGGATTTGCAAGGATTTCTGGAAAAAGAAAGAAAATATAGCAAAGGAAAATATCAAATAAGTAATCCAAAAGATATTCTCAGAACTAAAAAAATAAAAGATTTTAGATTTAGAAATCAGGAGGCAGAGGAAAGAAGCTCTCAAGTTCAAGGCCAGCCTCAGTAACTTTGTGACACCCTAACCAACTTAGTGAGACCCTGTTTAAAAATAAAAAATAAAAAAGGGCTGAAGGTATGGCTCAGTGGTTAAATGCCCCTGAATTCAATCCCCAGTACATAAAACAACAACAACAACAACAAACACCAAAAACCCCTCACAAGTACTAAAAGTGTGACTGGAAATAGACTGCCAACAGGGAACATATTTCTGACAGTACAGAACAAGAAGGATTAGAGAAAATCTCAACAGGGTACTGGGAGGGAACAGATCAGAAATATAAATGGTATCAAGCTTTATAACATCAATTTAAAGAGAAAGTTATATCTAGTCTACAATTCTATATTTAGCCAAACTAATGTTAAATTTCAGGGCAGAATCATGAATTATCTGGCACCTTGATCTTGAACTTTCCAGTCTCCAGAACTGTGAGGACACATTTCTGTTGGCTAAGCCATCTAATTTATCATATTTTGTTATGGTTGTCTAAGCCAAGACAAATTTTAATATCAAAAAGTGAGGTGCTACTGTAACAAAACCCTAAACATGTGGAAGTAGCTTTGGAACTCGTGGATAGGCAGAGAAGCTGGAAGAGTTTTGAGGTGCATGCTAGAAATATAACATCAAGGACAATTCTGGTGAGGTCTCAGACAAACATGTACAAAAGATGACGCTTTGTTATAAAGTGACCAAGAACTTGTGTTCTGGTGTTCTGAAGACAGCAGAACTTCCAAGTGATGGAACTGAATATGTAACTGAGATTTTTAAGCAAAGAATTGAAGGAATAGCTTGGTTCCTCTTCATTGCTTATGGTCAAACGTGATAGGAGAGAGATAATTGAAAAAGAAACTATTAAGCATAAAAGAACCAAATTCAAAAATCAGGAAATAGCTTATCCACATAGACAGTGATATAAAGAGAACACAAATGGTATAGCTGAACAACCATCGAAAGAGAAAGCCTGGGTGTAACCTGAGGATTTAATCAGTCATCTCAGCAGAACAGAGATGGGGTGAAAGAATGAGGCAACACTGCTGGATTTATTGGATTTTATAAGTTGGTATCATAGATTTACTGGCTGCAAATGTGTTATTCTTCAAAAAAAAGGGGGGGAATGACCCCTATTGTGATTTAAAGATCATCAGGGGTGCCACTCCACCACAGGCCTGGAGAGTACAGGTATAAGAGGAAGGCTGTCTCCACTTTGGTTTCAAAGGATGGAACCACGCCCAACAATGCTGCACAGGCTCTTGCAGAGATCCAAGTGAGTAGTACCCTCTAAGCTGAACAGGTGAGTCTATGGCACCCACATGTGAGGGCAATACTACCAAGGATTAATATTGAGCCTTACATCTAATGGAATTTGCCTTGTAAAGCTTTGCACTTCCTTGGGACCCATCACACCTTCTTTCATCCTCATTTCTCTTTTGGAATCAGAATGTCCATCCTGCATTTGTCAACCATTATGTTTTAGAAGCACTTGTCTGGTTTCACAAGTTCATAGCTAGAAATTTTGCTTCAAGAAGAATCATACCTCAAGTTTCAATCACAACTGATTTTGGTGACATTTAGATGCAACTTTAGATTTCAGAGTTGATGCAGGAATAAATTAAGACTTTGGGGGCTACTGAGATGAAATAAATGTACAGTCATCCCTCTGTATTTGCTGGTGATTGGTTCTAGGTCCACACACAGGTAACAAAATCTGGATGTTCAAGTCCTATTTCAGTCAGTTTTATTTTTTCCTTCTGTGACCAAAAGACCTTGGAAGAACAATTTTAGAAGAGGAAAATTTATTTGGTACTAACAGTTTGAGATATCATAGTTCATAAGATGACCAACTCCATTCCTCGGGGCTCAATCTGAGTCAGAACATCACAGTGGAAGAGTGTGCTGAAGCAAAGTAGCTTATGGCAATCAGGCATAAGAGAGACCCCACTCACCAAATACAAACTATATACCCCAAAGGCACATACTCCAATGATCCACCTTCTCCAGCCATACCTTACCTGCCTTCAGTTACCATCCAGCTAATCCCTATGACTAGGTTAAGGCATTCATAACCTAATAATTTTACCTTTAAACTTTCATGCATTGTCTCACACATGAGCTTTTGGGGGGTCACCTAATACTGAAACAATAACAAGTCCCTTCTGTAAAATAGCATATTATTTACATTTAACCCCCATACATCCTCCAGTATACTCGAAATGATCTTTAATATAATGCAAATGATGTGTAAGTATTTGTTATACTGTGTTGTTTACGGAATAATGACAAGAAATACATGTTTAGGCATCAATATATGGATAATATGATGGATAAATAAATGATGGCTAATAAATCTATTTCTAGTCATTCTCCAAATTCTAGTCTTAGATCTTTAACCGCCCGCTAGATACTTTACCTGAATATTTGATTACATATCAAGATATATAAATTAGGTTATCATCTTTCATTATTCTTTTCTCTCCTTTACTGAACTCTGTTTTCTCCTTACTTTCTCTACAACTATTTTCTCAGCCATCCATGATTAATTTTCTCTCCTGGTTCCTGCCAGAATGCATCCAGAGTGCCCTCAGTTAATCCCTTAAGTAGAGTACCAAGAAGATATGACTACACTTTTATTCTTATTTCATACTACTCTCTTACAAAGTAAACAATACATGGTTACTCAGGAAATCTTGAGTTCTTTCACCTTTGAATCTTTACTATTAATATTCTCTTTCCTTTAAGTGGTACTGTACATTTGGATATTCATAAAAATTCACTTGATGGATAAGAGGAGGAAATTTCATCACAATAGGGATTACAAAACTCAAATATTTGTTATTTTTATCCCTTGTATGTTTCTACCCAGGGAGTTCTACATTTAAAAATTAAACAGTAATAGAGTGCAGTACACAAACCAGTTTACATTCAGCACTTTCAAAATTGTCATTAGGGACTGAGGATGTAGCTCAAAGCACTTGCCTAGCATGCACATTGTCTAAGATTTATTCCCCATCAATGCAGAAAAAAATTATTAGAATAACATTAAAATGAAACAAATTCATAATAATACAGAGAAAATATACCATCAACGGATCATAAACTAATGAACTTGAAGATAACAATAGAAACTGTTGAAAACAAAAGACAGAGGGAAAAAAGAAAAACAATTCCTGCATTTTTTTCATATAATTGTCAAGCTGGATTAAAAAATATTTATGGAAATGCAAAAAGCTTATAGCCAAAACAACTTCAAAAATGAAGATTATTGGAGGACTTAAAATCTCTGATCTGAAGACATTGTAAAAGTAGAAAAATCAAGTCCATGTAGTATAGACAAAAGGGGGAATGGAACAGACAACTGAGAAAGAAGCAATATATTTAATTAAATGATTTTCTACATAGGTTACAAAGCAATTCAACAGGAAAAGGACAATCTTTTTTTTTTTTTTTTAAACTTTGGATAATAACAAAAGAGAAAAATGTTAGTATTTTCAGAGTATCCTAGGGTCAGAAAACTATGGCCTGTGGATTAAATCCAACTAACCAACTAAGTAAACAGAGTTTTACTGGAAAACAGCTTGGCCTATTTGTTTAGAAATTGTCTATGACTGACTAACATCAGTAACATCAAGTGGTTCCAACAGAGACCACATGACCTGCAAGGTGAAAAATGTCTACTATATAGCCCTTTAAAGACAAAGTTTGCTAATATCTGGATTATTCAAATAATTCTTAAATTGTACAAAAATATAACATAAACTAGAAAATAAAAACCTGAGGTTTTGGACTTCATAAAAATAAAAAGACACTTTAATGAAAACAGAGGCAAGCCAGAGACTAGAAGAAAATATTTGCCAAAATATTTATAGGTAATAGAGGATATGTATCCAGAATACATAACAAACCTTATAAATCAATGATAAAATATCCTTAAAATGAATAAAAGAGGTTAACTAGCACTGCATCAAAAAAGATATATGAATAGCTAATAAACAAAAAGATGCTCAATATCATTAGTGATTGGGAAAATGCAAATTAAAAACCACAATTAGATATTACACATGCCCACCAGAATCTGTAAAATAAAAATTTAAAAGTGACAACTAAATGTTAGAAAGGAAGACCAAATGGAATTCTTATACACTGTTGGTAGGAATACAAAAACGTACAGTTACTTTTAAAAAGATTTGAAAATTTCTTTAAAAATTCTACATTAATTTTCTGTATGACCCAGCAATTCCTCCTCGGTATTTACTCAAATTAAATGAAAATGTATGTCCACATGAAGATGTGAACATTAATGTTCACAGCGGATTCACTTAATAGTAAAGAAAAAAATGGAAAAACCCCCAAATATCTATCAATTGGAATGGTTGATAAAAGCAGCAAAGGAAGAAACAACTAATACATACAGAAATAGGCTAAGTAAAAGAAGCTGGAAACAAAATACTATAAATTCCATATATACACACGTGCGTGCACACACACATATTTCATATATATATATATATATATATATGAAATATGTGAAATTATAGAAAAGGCAGACTACTGAGATGTAAGCTGATTAAAGGTTGCCATAAGTCAAGTCATGGTAGGAGGAGACTGAGAGAAAAGGAGTACCATTCTGAAGGGATATCAAAACTCATAAAATTATACATAAATGATGCTGAGAAATATCACATGCATGAAATAAAAATGGTTTATTACATATATGCATATGATTCTTTTTGGGGGGATAAAACACACACATCTTCATAGAAGTTAATTCCTTTGAAGGTGAGAGAGGAAGGTAAATGGAATTTGAAGCTTGTCCATTGAACCTCATCTATGACATAAATTACAGAAAAGAGAATGTACACTATTTATGAATTTCTTATGTAATTAAAATTTAATTTTAAGAAGCAAAAGGAACAATTAGAAAAAAATAATTATTGAACTAATGATACAGTTTTCCAAATTGAAGAAATATAATAAGGATGAAAGAAAAACAGACCATAAACACACACTGTAATGCCATTTCATAACTCCAGGGATAAAGGTAGGACCCTAAAAGCTTGAGAGAAGAAAAATATACTAACTACAAATAAAAAAGAATGTAGATTAGATAATATCTCAGCAATACTGGATTTTAAGACACTGGAACAATGTTTTCAAAGATTGAGGAATGCTGATACTGAACAAGCACAAAATGCAGGCATTTTAAAGGCATATGGTATTTCAAAAGTTTACCTACTTACAACTTCTAAAATTATTCGAAGATATGACTTAGCAGTATAAAGAAGGAGCCCATTAAAGAGGAGAAAGCATAAAAATAACTGTAGCTCCTTGTAATACAATAATATTACACACACACACACACACACACACACACACACACATATATAATGGTGACAGATATTTGAGAGTGGGTAATTAAAATACACAAAATTCAGGTTAAAAAATGAGGCATATATTCACTGTATTTCATTGATTCTATGGCTGATTTTTTTTTCTTCACACGTTGCCATCTCTGAAGTCAGGATCCATTTTACAATTGATAATATGTAATAATCATTAGTCAAGTAGAAGATACTAAGTTATCATTGTCCGCATATGTAAAAACTTGTTTGTTACTCTTGGTGTGCAAGCAGCCAAATGTAATTCTTCAATGTTTTCAACCAACAGTCCATGAAAGGGTCAACTAAAGAAGAATATGAACAATGACCTTTAAAAATTTTCCCACTGATACACTTCCTGAGAAAATCAAGAAAACATCTGCAACAATACTTATAGGATAGATATTAATGTTTTGGGACAAAACCTGGGTGCAATGTTGCAGCACATTTAAGAAGTACTGCTTCGCCAGTGCTCTTGATGATACAGAGAAAAGTATGCAAAAAGTGCAAGTGTAAAGATCCAAGAATGGATGTCAGTAACAGTCAGAAAGTGATGCAAAACAATAGTATTATGAATGTAAAGAAGTCTAAGAAAACTTTCAACAAGAATTTTAAATAACTGTAAGTGAAAAGCAACACTTTGTCCTAGTTTATGTAGTATCTTTTTTCCTCTTAATGGCACAAAAAATAATGATGTATATAAAAGCATGGTATCTTATAAGCATCTCAGGTCTTATAAAATATGGCATTTCTTTGGTAAGTGAGCCAAATTCCCCTAACATTTCTGTTTCTATGCACTACATCAATATTTAACAAAACTTCTTTCTCATATGGTATGCCTAAATGTTCTCATTCTAGAAATATACATAGCTATAATCTATGTGCACATCTGGTTACTCTTCAGTATTTTTACCATCCTTTAGTCCAAAAATATAAAGAAAAATACCTAAAATTTGGTCTATATAAATTAAGAATTATCAGTAACAGGCTGAAAATACCATCTTATTGGTAGAGTACTTCCTTAGGACACATGAGGCTCTGAGTTTGATCCATACCAGTGGGGGAAAATTAATCAGTAATGTGGTTTTAAAATCTTGAAAGTAGAGACCTATACTAGAAACTGGATTTTAACATTTCAGTATTAGATCATCCTGCATCTCTGAAAAAGAAAATGCATTATTTGGAAATTTGATTTTAATGGTTTCAATATTAATATTTATAATTCAAGTGAAAACAACAGAAATGATACCTTGAGGGGACGAGAAGAATTATTGAGGTACTTTTGTTTTATACTATTCAAAGATTTACTATGTAAGAGTTTGTATGCAATAAGTTATCATATTTGGAAACACTGAAACTTTTGAAGTATGCCAATATTATCTATTGTGCTTACTGTTTACTCATTGCCTCTATCAGAGATGATCACTGGTGTCATTTTATATCATTGTTACAATGTTTCTAATCAAATGAAACAGTTATTTTGATTAAAAATCTCTATTATAACAGAATGCTAAGAACAATGTTCAACAATTACAGCTGTCAATCACATATAAGGATTGACTCTCACACTTCAGAAAATCCCAGCCTTTGATTTCTAACCCAGAGGACAAACAAAACTATAATATGACTGTTGTAGCCTCCTTTCCTAAATAAGAGTTTTAAAATTTTGGTTCTCGTTTGCAGAAAAGTGCTTTTAGCTCTCCTATTAGTAACTAGGAATAAATAAAAATTTAAAGCAGATTTCATTTCATAAGTTCCATACAGAAGATAGGATGGAAAGAATAAAATCTCTCTTAATCAAGTGAAAAAGGTTAGAAAAATAATATGAATAAAGAAAATGGCATGGCTCTGGGCCAAAAACAACAGCTTTTCTAATTAAAAAAAAAAATAAAAACAACTATATGAAACCAAACTACTAAAACCTGCCAATGTCAGAATATACTCCAGTATGGAAGTGTATTTATTTTTTCACTAGAAACATTTCTCTTTATCCATAACATGCTGTAAATGTATTTCTTTTACTTTCAATTCAGGTCTTTCTGTACTTACTGCTATATTATTTTGTGGTCTTTGTTTTGGCAGATGCACAAGCAAAATCTGATTCCAACAGTTTGACCCTTCTCACTTTTTATGTTCTCTAGGGCATAATAAAACCCAAGATACAATCCCTCAGCAGTTAATGAAGCTTAACCTCACACCCTCTTAATTACCAATGCATTACACCAACTATGGGCATCATACTCCTCTCTAAGCTATTTTACAATTCAGCAGAAGTACTACTGAGCTATTATGTAGCAACATAATCCATGCAGCATGAGAAATCCTTCTTAAAAATAAAATCTTTTGATCCTTGCAGGTTTTGGTAACTGTATAATTAATACTACTTAAGAATTATCCATGTATCAGTAAGTATATTATTTTGTATCAGTAAGTATATTACTTTGTTGATTTTGGAGGTTTGTTTTTGGCAACTTTTATTTTGTTAATGTTGGAAACAAGAAAAAAATCCAATGATATTAATTACCATGATTTAAATATATAACTGTTCTAGATGTCTGAGTATCCACATGTAAAAGGTTTATTTTCTACATTATTTTCATTAAAAATATTTAAAAATACAAAGCAGTGATGATTTTAGTTGTTAAGAGCATTCAGAAAAATGTCATACAATTGCACAAAGTCAAAAGGTCTGAGGTTGAGTTGATGTTGCATAAAAAGATTTTTAAACTCACAGATTTTAAGATTACTAATTATCAAATTAACTTCTTTCCATAAAGAAGTTAATTTCCATGCATAACTCAAACTAAATTCAATATAGATCATAAAACATCTTAATTTTCTTCTTAAACAAAAATGTGGCAAAATTACTGCTATTATAAAAAAAGGTGAAAAACACATCACTTGGCACACAAAATTGTTTAAATAAAACTCCTAAGCTATTGACAAAAGGATGCTTTTTATGTGATAACTACATCAATTACATTAGTCTAAAATTAGAAAAAGAAATCAGTCATAAAAATGTTGTTCTTGATTTTTTAAAAATTGATTCCTATCACATTTCTCTTTAACATGTAAATAAATACTGTGTTAAGAAAATTGGATAATCTTTTGTTTTTTTTTCTTCATTGAGGTAGAGGAAAGTAGGAAGATAACATGAAGAATAGAAAAATGGAAGTTTGCATAAAGTATGCAGAAATTAAGAGGGAGAATTATGCTAAATAAGAAAGAAAATAGTATCTTCATTTAAACATGCATCATAATCTAATTATTTAAAAATATTTCATTGATCAAATGTTTTTTATGTATGAATATGAAACCCATCATTTTATATGACTGAGATGACCACTAAAAAAAAATTACATTCTAAAAGTTACATTCTTAAAAGTACCAATCCCAGAAGGATCTCAAATCACTTTACTCTCATTAAAAATATTACGGAGTTCTTTTCAAATCTGGCAGTAAGGTTGGGAAAATGAAGCAGAGATGGATTTATATTCCTTATCTGGGCCTAGCAACTATAAATACTAAACTATTATAAATAGCAAAACTTGATTAAGGCACATGATTTTAATATAGGGACATGAATGGCATTGGCTTAAAAGAAGGTTGAAGGGAATTTGCACTGCATTTGTTGGCATTCTGATATTATTGGCGTCCATGTTATTTTCTTACACATATAAAAATTAAAATTATCAAGGTTTAAAAACAACTTTCAGGTAGTTTATATTCATTATGTTAATTTTCCTATATATATATATATATATATATATATATATATATATATATATAATATAAAATCTGTATTACATATTGTTTTAAAAGATCTTCAAATAAATTCCTTAAGAAGAGTCAGAATAGCAGCTATTATGAATTCAAACAATAATATGTGTTGGGGAGGATGTGGGGAAAAAAGCACACTCATACACTGCTGGTGGGACTGCAAATTGGTGCAACCAATATGGAAAGCAGTATGGAGATTTCTTGGAAAATTGGGAATGGAACCACCATTTGACTTAAAAACAGAGTACCACAGGGACACAGCCACATCAATGTTTATAGCAGCACAATTCACAATAGCTAAACTGTGGAACCAACGTAGATGCCCTTAAATAGATGAATGGCTAAAAAAAAGGTGGCATATATACACAATGGAATATTACTCAGCAATAAAAGAGAATAAAATCATGGCATTTGCAGGTAAATGGATGGAGTTAGAGAAGATAATGCCAAACAAAATTAGCCAATCCCAAAAAACCAAATACTGAATGTTTTCTCTGATAAAGGAGGCTGATTCATAGTGGGATAGAGAGAGGGAGCATGGGAGGAATAGACAAACTCTAGATAGGGCAGAAGGATTGGAGGGAAAGGGAAGGCACATGGGGTTAGAAATGATGGTGGAATGTGATGGTCATTATTATCCAAAGTACATGGAAGGATAACCCATATCTCAATAATAACCCTAAATGTTAATGGCTTAAACTCACCAATTAAGAGTCACAGGCTAGTAGAATGGACACAAAACATGACCCAACAATATGCTGCCTACAGGAGACGCATTTGATAGGAAAAGACATACATAGACTGAAGGTAAAAGGTTTGGAAAAATCATATTACTCATATGGACTTCGGAAACAAGCAGGAGTGTCCATACTCATATCAAATAAAATAGATTTCAAGCCAAAGTTAATCAAAAGGGATAAAGAGGGACACTACATACTGATCAAGGGAACCATACACCAACAAGACATAACAATCATAAATATATATGCCCCAAACAATGGTGCAGCTATGTTCATTAAACAAACAAACTCTTCTTAAGTTCAAGAGTCTAATAGATCAGCATACAATAATCATGGGAGACTTCAACACACCTCTCTCACCACTGGACAGATCTTCTAAACAAAAGTTGAACAAGGAAACTATAGAACTCAATAACACAATTAACAACCTAGACTTAATTGACATATATAGAATATACCACCCAACATCAATCAGTTACACTTTTTTCTCAGCAGCACATGGATCCTTCTCAAAAACAGATCATATATTATGTCACAGGGCAAGTCTTAGACAATATAAAGGAGTAGAGATAATACCATGCATCTTATCTGACCATAATGGAATGAAACTGAAAATCAACGATAAAAGAAGGAAGGAAAAATCATGCATCACTTGGAGAATAAACAATAGGTTACTGAATGATCAATGGGTTATAGAATACATCAAGGAGGAAATTTAAAAAATTCTTAGAGATAAATGAAAACACAGACACAACATATCGGAATCTATGGGACACACTGAAAGCAGTTCTAAGAGGAAAATTCAATGCATGGAGTTCATTCCTTAAAAATAGAAACAACCAACAAATAAATGATCTCATATTTCATCTCAAAATCCTAGAAAAAGAAGAGCAAAATAACAGCAAAAGAAGTAGAAGGCAAGCAATAATTAAAATCAGAGCTGAAATTAATGAAATCGAAACAAAAGAAACAATTGAAAAAATTGATAAAACTAAAAGTTGGTTCTTTGAAAAAATAAATAAAATCGACAGACCCTTAGCCATGCTAACGAAGAGAAGAAGAGAGAGAACTCAAATTACTAGCATACGGGATGAAAAAGGCAATATCACAACAGACACTTCAGAAATACAGAAGATAATCAGAAATTATTTTGAATCCTTATACTCCAATAAAATAGAGGATAGTGAAGGCATCGATAAATTTCTTAAGTCATATGATCTGCCCAGATTGAGACAGGAGGATATAGACAACCTAAACAGACCAATATCAACTGAGGAAATAGAAGAAACCATCAAAAGACTACCAACTAAGAAAAGCCCAGGACCGGATGGGTATACAGCAGAGTTTTACAAAACCTTTAAAGAGGAACTAATACCAATACTTTTCAAGCTATTTCAGGAAATAGAAAAAGAGGGAGAACTTCCAAATTCATTCTACGAGGCCAACATCACCGTGATTCCTAAACCAGACAAAGACACTTCAAAGAAAGAAAACTACAGACCTAAATCTCTAATGAACCTAGACGCAAAAATCCTCAATAAAATTCTGGCGAATCGGATACAAAATCATATCAAAAAAATTGTACACCATGATCAAGTAGGATTCATCCCTGGGATGCAAGGCTGGTTCAATATACGGAAATCAATAAATGTTATTCACCACATCAATAGACTTAAAAATAAGAACCATACGATCATCTCGACAGATGCAGAAAAAGCATTCGACAAAGTACAGCATCCCTTTTTGTTCAAAACTCTCAAAAAAATAGGGATAACAGGAACATAACTCAACATTGTAAAAGCAATCTACGCTAAGCCCCAGGCTAGCATCATTCTGAATGGAGAAAAATTGAAGGCATTCCCTCTAAAATCTGGAACAAGACAGGGATGCCCTCTCTCACCACTTCTGTTCAACATAGTTCTCGAAACACTGGCCAGAGCACTTAGACAGACGAAAGAAATTAAAGGCATAAAAATAGGAAAAGAAGAACTTAAATTATCACTATTTGCAGATTACATGATTCTATACCTAGCAGACCCAAAAGGTTCTACAAAGAAACTATTAGAGCTAATAAATGAATTCAGCAAAGTGGCAGGATATAAAATCAACACGCATAAATCAAAGGCATTCCTGTATATCAGCGACAAACCCTCTGAAATGGAAAGGAGGACAACCACTCCATTCACAATATCCTCAAAAATAATAAAATACTTGGGAATCAACCTAACAAGAGGTAAAAGACTTATACAATGAAAACTACAGAACCCTAAAGAGAGAAATTGAAGAAGATCTTAGAAGATGGAAAAATATACCCTGTTCATGTATAGGCAGAACTAACATCATCAAAATGGCGATATTACCAAAAGTTCTCTATAGGTTTAATGCAATGCCAATCGAAATCCCAATGGCATTTCTTGTAGAAATAGAGAAAGCAATCATGAAATTCATATGGAAAAATAAAAGACCCAGAATAGCAAAAACAATGCTAAGCAGGAAGTGTGAATCATGTGTTATAGCGATACCAGACTTCAAACTATACTACAGAGCAATAGTAACAAAAACAGCATGGTATTGGTACCAAAACAGGCGGGTGGACCAATGGTACAGAATAGAGGACACAGTAACCAATCCACAAAACTACAACTTTCTTATATTTGATAAAGGGGCTAAAAGCATGCAATGGAGGAAGGATAGCATCTTCAACAAATGGTGCTGGGAAAACTGGAAATCCATATGCAACAAAATGAAACTGAATCCCTTTCTCTCGCCATGCACAAAGTTAACTCAAAATGGATCAAGGAGCTTGATATCAAACCAGAGACAAGGCATCTGATAGAAGAAAACGTTGGCTACGACCTACAGACTGTGGGGTCGGGCTCCAAATTCCTCAATAGGACACCCATAGCACAAGAATTAATATCTAGAATCAACAAATGGGACTTGCTCAAACTAAAAAGTTTTTTTCAGCAAAAGAAACAATAAGAGAGGTAAATAGGGAGCCTACATCATGGGAACAAACAAATCTTTACTCCTCACACTTCAGATAGAGCCCTAATATCCAGAGTATTTAAAGAACTCAAAAAATTAGACAATAAGATAACAAATAACCCAATCAACAAATGGGCCAAGGACCTGAACAGACACTTCTCAGAGGAGGACATACAATAAATCAACAAGTACATGAAAAAATGCTCACCATCGCTAGCAGTCAGAGAAATGCAAATCAAAACCACCCTAAGATATCATCTCACTCCAGTAAGATTGGCAGCCATTATGAAGTCAAACAACAACAAGTGCTGGCGAGGATGTGGGGAAAAGGGTACACTTGTACATTGTTGGTGGGACTGCAAATTGGTGCAACCAATTTGGAAAGCAGTATGGAGATTTCTTGGAATGCTGGGAATGGAACCACCATTTGATCCAGCTATTCCCCTTCTGGGTCTATTCCCTAAAGACCTAAAAACAGCATGCTACAAGGACACTGCTACATCGATGTTCATAGCAGTACAATTCACAATAGCAAGACTGTGGAAGCAACCTAGATGCCCTTCAATAGACGAACGGATAAAAAAAATGTGGCATTTATACACAATGGAGTATTACTCTGCATTAAAAAATGACAAAATTATAGAATTTGGAGGGAAATGGATGGCATTAGAGCAGATTATGCTAAGTGAAGCTAGCAATCCCTAAAAAACAAATGCCAAATGTCTTCTTTGATATAAGGAGAATAACTAAGAACAGAGTAGGGAAGAAGAGCATGAGAAGATGACTAACATTAAACAGGGATGAGAGGTGGGAGGGACAGGGAGAGAGAAGGGAAATTGCTTGGAAATGGAAGGAGACCCTTAGGGTTATACAAAATTACATACAAGAGGAAGTGAGGGGAAAGGGGAAAATAATACAAGGGGGAGAAATGAATTACAGTAGAGGGGGTAGAGAGAGAAGAGGGGAGGGGAGGGGAGGGGGGATAGTAGAGGATAGGAAAGGCAGCAGAATACAACAGACATGAGTATGTCAATATGTAAATCAGTGGAAGTGTAACTGATGTGACTCTACAATCTGTATACGGGGTAAAAATGGGAGTTCATAAACTACTTGAATCAAAGTGTGAAATATGATATATCAAGAACTATGTAATGTTTTGAACAACTAATAAAAAAAAAAAGAATTCATCTTTTCCTCAAGACAGGTATTTCTTTCTTCATGACTATTACCTATCTGGCATGTCATTACAAAAAAATATTTAAATTTAATTTGACAACCAATCTTGGTAAATTATGAAATAACATTTAAATTTGTTTCTGAAAATTATTTTGTTTTTCTAATTTATAAATATTAACACATTCCATCAAAATTATAACATAAAATCTTACCATTTTCAAGTTCTAAACAAATGGGTGTACATATATGTATGTCATTTTTATTCCATACAAAATCACTCTACTGGGAGGTATTTAAGTATTTTAATATAAAATGTAATTTTTTACTATTTTAAAAAACATTCATAGAAAGTTTTCTTAGAGAATACTCATCACTACATTTGAGATGATTAGAAAAATTTCTTTGGATAAAAAAGTTAACTGAAAAATACTTATATGTGTTCTTAAAAGCTTTAACAACATCATGTATATTGTTCTATAGGATTTTCTAAGGGATGTAATTTTTCAATGTTACATCTTGATACTGACTTCTTTAAGAAGCTTTGACTACAATAGGCATGAATATGTTTTCAAAGGATGATGGATAAATTGCTGGGTGGTTATATAATGTATTGTAGGCAGCTGATGGGGTTTTTATCCTTTACTTGTCTTTTAGTTATACAGAATTTTAAGATAATTATGGTCTCTAAGATTGTCTTTTCCCTTTTCTTGTACCAGAAATATTTGCCTTGGTTATAGGTTCTACAAATCTCCAATTATATATCATAAGATTAAAACTAAGCAATTATAGCATTTTTTTCCTACATTGTATCTTTAAACATTGTGAATGCCTTGTTTTTGGTCACTCATTGTTGAACCCTTTTAATAAAAATGAAATTTTAAGCACAACCATTATTGTGTTGGATATATCAAAAGCCTAGGTAAATATTATATAGAAAAATCTATTTATTTCTAGTAGTATTTAACATCAAATTTTATATAACAAAATTGCTTTGTTTATTCTTCTCAGAAACAAACTAGAAATGTCTTTGGACTGGTATTATGAAGAATATGAATAATTTAAATTTTTATCAGTCATACCTTTCTAATCCATTCTATTGTAAACATGCATAAATACTAACTGGACCACATTAAATATGTATGTTAACATCTCTTTGTATTTTTTCACAGGAAAATGAGAACGAGAAGACTGTATTAAATTAAGTAGACATGTATTCAGAGCAGAGCTGAATGAAATACAAGCCATGAATATTTAAAAATGAATTGCTAAATCATTTTATTTAAGAAAATGTATGTGTACATAAGCTTTGGTCACTTTCAGTAGCCATCTATGTGATTTTATTCTAAAGGAAATAAGGGCATTAAAATCAAAGGAGATGCATTATTATTATTATTATTATTATTTTGGATATTGGGGATTGAACCCAGGGGCCCTTTACCACTGAGTTGTATCTCCAGCACTTTTTGAAATAAATTTTGAGACAGGGTCTTCCTAAGTTGCTGAGGGCTACATTAAGTTGCAGAGGCTGGTCTTAAACTTGTGATCATCCTGCATCAGTCTTTTGAGGAGCTGGGATTACAGGCGTGTGCCCTTCTGCTTGGCAGAAGATAGGGTTTTCATGAAGATCACACACTGAACTTTATGGTTAATTTAAGATTTAATTTTATTGAATATATTATTTATAAATATGTAATTATCATGTAGAGCAAATTTTTTAGTTAAAATAGAAACAACATGTTCTAGGCAACTCATAAAGAGAAAAATAAAATTTTAAATGCAGTATGAGATTTGCAATGTTATATAAGTAAATCTACTGCTAAAGAGCATTATGTTTTTATGGCAGCGATTATAATAGCTTTGATGACACATTCTAAGTGCACAAGACAATGCAAATGGATGTGATGAAGTATTCCTAATTCAAAACACTTATGGTAGAGGACGGTGTTATGAGGGGTTAAAGAGAGGGAGAAACGAGGAAAATGGTTAAAAGGTACAAAAATTTTAGTTATAAAATGAGTTAGTTCTAGGGTCTAATGTCCAGCATAGTGACTATAGTTAATAATACTATATTGTCTACTTAAAATTTACTGAAAAAGATTTAGTGTTCTCTTACATTAAAGATGTAACTATGTGAGGTGATGGGCATGTTAACTTGACTGTTGTAATCATTTCATATTGAATACTTGTTATCTTACATCTTAAATATATATATTTATTTGTCAATTACATCTCAGTAAAGATCAGATGGGGCAAGAAAGCCATAGAAAAATTAACAACTAAAACAAACCAAAAAATATCTATGCTAGTCCAGAGCAAGACATTAAGACATTAAAAATTATAATAGAATTCTATAGAGAATTTGTGTACATTTTTATATGTATATTCAGAGATTTACTGTAAGAAACTAGACTCAATGAAATTTATGGAAACGACTTGCAGAGTGAGTTAGTTGGCAGGCTAGAGACCCAGGGATCAATGGTATGGTTCCAGTTGAGGTCCAAAGGCCAGAAGGCTGGGACAATGAAGATGTAGATCCAAACTGAAGGCTGGCAGGCTTGAGATCCAGGAAAAACTAATGTTTCAGGTACAGTCAGAAGGCAAGAAATAGCTAATATCCAAGTTCAAAGCCAGTCACACAGAAAAATTCTGTTCTATTCAGAGAGGATCAGCACTTATATTTTATTCAGGCCTTTGACTGATCAGATGAGGACCAATCGTATTAAGGAGGCAAGCATCTTTCCTCAATTGATCATATTGAATTCATCCAAAAAACACTCTGAGAGGAACAACCTGAATAATGTTTGACAAAATACCTTGGCACCAAGTTACATTAAAATTAACTATTACTATTAAAAAGATATTGTAATTTTATTATTTTCCTACACTAAGGAAATAATATGCAATAAACATTTACTTGCCTATCCCATTGTAAAAGGCAATAGAAATATAGCAATGAATAAAACAGAGGAAAGGCTCTGTCTTCAAGGTGAATACACAGTTAACAAATATATAAGTAAATTATAAAGTATAGGTGATGGTAGGCTGTGGAGACAAATAAAGCAAGCAAGAGAACTAAAAAAATCTGGGAAGTGGGATTAGGGAATTTCAACCTTGTTAAGGTTAGGATCTGCTGAGATAGCAACATTTGACCAAAATCTGAGAGAAGCAAAAGAGTTCTTAGTAAAGACAACAGCAGATACAATGACTATAATTTTGAAGCATGCCTATCAGGCAAGGAAGCTCATACACACAGAATAAAGTTAAGAGATATTAAGCAGTGAAGGCAGGTACTAAATGGGGAGGTGAGAGCATTTTAGTTAAGATCTTGGAAATCATTATAAGGACTGGGGTCTTTGCCTTCTGGAGAGTTCTGAGTGTAGGTAACATGATCTGACTTACATTTGAAGATCACTCTAAATATTTTGTTAAAAAGACATTGAAGAAAAGAAAAAGTAGAAGCAGGGAGGCCAAAAATAAATAAATTAGGCTCAAAGTAATGATAATTTAGGTTAGAAGTGGGTATATTTGGATTTCCTGAAAACTGGTTGAGAAGAGCAGGAGAAAAAGCATTAAGGATGAATCAATGGTTTGTGGCTTGATCAAATGGAAGAACTGAGTTGCCATTAATTGAAAAGGGGAAAGATTGAGCAGGATATGGTGGCACACACCTGTAATCCCAGCTACTGTGGAGGTTGAGGCAAGAGGATTGCAAGTTCTAGGCCAGTCTCAGCAATGTAGTGAGACCCTGTCTGAAAATAAAATGAAAACGAAGAGGCCCTGAGTTTGAAAAAAAAGAAAGAAAGAAAAATTAAAAAAGAAACAGGTTTGGGAAAAATAGGAGTTTGGTTTTAAATAGGTAAGTTTCAGATCTCCAATAGACATAAATAAGATACATAGTAAGTGGCTGGATATACAACTTGGTTAACAGTTGGATATGCAATAAGCAGTCAGAATACAGGGTCAGTCCATGTAGATAAAAATTTGAAAGTAAAAATGAAAAAGAAGAAAAAAATCATCAATACACAAATAATCTTGACAACTTTTGAACAGGATGTGTTAGCAAGATAATGAAAATAAAAAAGAGTTCTAAGGTCTGAGTACTGGGACATTTGCACCCTAAAATTGAGAAGATAAGTAGGCACTAACAAAGAAGACTGAACAAAAAGTAGCCAGTGAGGTAAGAGGACATCAACTGTGGTATTCTGGAAAACAAGGGAAGAAGTGTATCAGGGAAGAAGTGATTAATGACATCAAGAGCTATTAGTAAGCAAAGTTAGATGAGGTTTAAGAAATTACAAGAGTAATCACAGTCTTTTAAATAAATTATACAAATATTATCCACATCAGAATTGGCAGGGAAACCAAAGAAAAGGGAAAGAAGTACGATGACATTTTTCCTCCCAAAATTAGAAATCTGTGTCCCAACCAAATTTCACATCTGTTAATCATAAAATTGGGATGACTGCATATTTTAGACGACTTTCACAGGGTCAGGTGTTATTCTTATTTCGTGAAAGGGAAACCAAGGTACATAAATATTTAAAAATAGTGAGACATGAATCATACGTTTTTATTAATCCTGAAATCTGACTTTTGTTTTTTGAAATAGCTTTATTGAAATATAACTGATACACAATAAATTGTCCATACTTGAAGTGTGTAATTTGGTAATATCTTAGATATATCTCTCTGAAACAATTAACATGATCAGGATAGGAAATGCATCCATTACCTTCTAAATTTTGCTTTATTATCTCCTTCCACCACTAGCCCACTTGCAAAATTAGAAACAAAATGTTTTCTATTTACTCACATAATGACTATTTCCAGGGCTCTTGATCTCTTTGTTTCAATACAAATATCCCCTTGATATAATTTTGCTTTAATGTGAAAAACTATTCTTAAAGTATAGGCTTGAGGTGATGAATTCTTTCCGATTTTAACATCTGAAAAAATATCTTTAGTTTGCTTTTGTAATCTTTGTTTTTGAAAGATGCCTTTGCTAGGAAAATTCTGAACTGTCAGTGAACTTTAAAAATATTATTTAAAAGACTCCTATTCATTGTTTTCTGGCTTGCATTGCTTATAACCAAAGTCTAACATCATTCTCATATTTTCTTCTGTCTATGTAATGTCTTTTTTTTTCCTCTAGCCACTTTCAAACTTTTCTCTTTAATACTCATTTTAAGCAATTTGATTATGATTTGTCTTGATGTTGTTTTCTCTAGAACTTTTTACACCTGGGGCTTGCCAAATGCATTAGAATTATAGGTATACATGTTTCATTGTCTTTGGAAATTCTTCATTCCTTATTTCTTCAAAAAAATTTTTTTGTACTATTTCTTCCAGGTTCAAGTGCTCCCAATCACTTATCAAAGCACTTCAAGTATCCTATTGCTCAGTGACACAATAATTGCTTTTTACAATCTATTTTCCATGTTTCATTAGGATAATTTCAAATGGTGTGTCTTCAGGTTCCCTGATCTTTTCTTCTTCAGTGTCTAAAATGTTTTTAATACTTTCAAATATATTTTCATTACACATTATAGCCTTCACCTCGAAAAGGTCAACTTGTACTTATTTTTATATATTCCATGCTAAATTATTTCTCTAGCTTACTGAATATTTAAAATACAGTCATAAAAACTTATATTCTTATTTATAATCCTATCATCTGTGCCCATTTCTTTTGTAAGTTGACTTTTATCCTTATTATAAGTTGCATATTCTCTTGATTCTTTGCATGCCTATTAAATTAAAAAAAAATTTTAGTTGTCAATGGACCTTTATTTATTTTTATTTATTTATATGAGGTGCTGAGAATTGAACCCAGTGCCTCACACATGCTAGGCAAATGCTCTGCCAATGAGCCACCATCCCAGCTCCCAATTAAGTTTTAACTGGGTGCCAGATATTGCATATTTTGGGGTGCTGAATAATATTATATTGCTATAAATATTTTGGGGTTTTGTTTTATTAGGTAAGAACAGAATAAAGTTTATAATCTAAATGGAAGCCTTGGAATTTATTTATACGTGCTTATGCTAAGCAGAATGGTACAATATTAAAAATATCCTATAATTTGCTGATTATACAGAAACCATTGTATCTTTTGTTCCACTATTTGCTTTAATTCATACAGTGATTTCCTATACCTTTATCTAATATTTTCAAGATAAAAGTTAAAATTTCAAGTTTTTTAAAAGAAATTCTTAAGGACAACAGTTAAGTCATACTTTGTGAGCACTCAAGAAAGGATTACCTTTGAAAAAATCTGCTTCAGAAGTAGTAGTTAATATGAAATAGATTATGTCAAAATGAGAAAATCACAATTAGATAAAAAGAATTAGAGGATATTTCTCTCCTTCAGTAAGTTGTTTAAACTGGATTTTTTTTTTAAACTATTAAGCATGACTTTTTTGAGTGCCTGGTCCAACAATTTTACTTAATGTGTTTTAAACAGTTTATCTTGATATGGATTTTAAGTTAAAAAATTGTCTAGGAACACTAATTTGCTTGCATAACATATTTTGCTTACATATAAAATCAATCTTTTGTGAAATATCCAAAATGCAATACTGAATTAATATATTATACCTGTAAAATGTTAGCAGGGTCTTCTTTAGCAGATGCAACCAACAAAACATGCCCATTGATGAGTCCTTCTGCCAGAAAATACTTGAAGAGCAACGATGAGTAAACATCATATTTATCCTCCTCTGTTACAAAGAAAAAAATTATTGTCAGAATCCTATAACACATCAAGAACTCTTACATTTGTCTGCAATGCTTTCTCTCTGAAACAAGTATATGAGATGGGGCAAGAATTTATATCTTCCTAAGACAGAAGACAATTAGACAGACTAAGAGACCTGTGAACACACCCAATGAGAAGTAGATACTTCTAACAGAGACTTTTTGACTTCAAACATCATTCTCCAACTACTACATCACTTTCATAGCCACAAAATTTAGCGGATTATGTATGATTATATCAAAAAAGGCAGAGATATTTTCCTTTTACTGAGATACAGTGCATTTTTTCAGGCACTCTGCCTCTAAAATAGCTATTATTTCCCACCAGTCAGTCTGTAAACTTACTTCAATTCTTTCATGTCACAATAATTAAGTACTTAATATACCTATCCTGGTGATTATATTTATAAAATTTAGAAAAATACTATTATTCCCATTCTGGTTTTGGATTTAAAGTCCAAATACTTTGAAATTGAAGATTTTAATTTGACAGAGTCCTTAAATTTGCACTAAATGCTTTCCCAGTAAACTATCTTTTTGCTTTTTGTTACTTACTTTTCCTTCCTTATTTATGAATTTTAAGAATTAAATGATGATTCAGGAAGTTTCTTGGACACAAAACTGTGTTATATTTTTCAGATTTCATTCTAAAGTGAAAATAGATTCAGTATATCTTTGTTCTCTTAATATTGTTGATAAACAACATGCCTACACTTTTATGTCAGCTTTCTTTCCTTTAATAATTGAACACAATACTAACAAGAAATGCAGGCAAATTTATTGCACTGTCTTAAATGAGAATAGTCATTAATAACTTTTTCAACAAATATTAATTAATTGAATTCCCATAATAGACTAGGTATCACTAATATCTGTTAAACTTACACTATGAAAACAATTCTAAGGAGATTGGAATTTGTGGTAATGACAGAAGAGGTCATTGTGCAAAATCACCTACAACTGTAATTATAAACCCTGGACAAAATTCCATTAAAAATAGTCATTAGAAGCCGCTGAGAAGCAGGTACCAAACCACAGTAGAATTTTGTTTTGAAAGACAGTGATCCTGACATGCAAGAACTTTTAAGCTTGTGGCTTTTTGACACGATGTTCCTAATTTCCCTTGGTTCTGGCCATAGGATAGAGTTTAGATTTGTCCAAACAACTGGAAAGCTCAGGGAAAAATCCTAAAGTAAGAAAGCTCAAGGACAGACACAAAAATATGATTATCAACCATGCTCAAATCCCTGACTGAACACTAAATTAAGCATGAGTGAGAGGAAGAAACAATAGGAAGAAAAAGGAACACAGGACAAATACAAAAGATATAAGTCTATCACATAAAATTGGCATGTCTGTAACTTCTCTGAAGGCACATGTTCCCCCAGTCTGAAATCAGCTTGGACTGTAAAGTTGTATTGCCTTGAGTTGTCAGAAGACAGAATTCACTGCTGAAAAATCAGAGAAAAAAAATAGTCTTCGAAATCTGAATGTGAATTCTGTTCAAATATTTAGCTGTCCTAAACTAAGCAAGTGCATGGGGGAACCCTATGTAACCAGATCAAAAGGACAAACTCTTAAAAGCTGGAAAAACTGGGCAGAGATGTTATCTGCTATATAATATACTGAATAGATGTCATCTGCTCCGTTAGCATACTGAAGTTAATCATTTAAGTCTAGGCAAGTTAATTATTAAACAAGCAGAAAAAGGATCAAAACAGAAATCCTCAGAAAAACACAATAGATTGGAAGTCACAACCAACTATGCAATATTTTCAATGTTCTAATTTTCAATACAAAATTACTGGATATGACCTCCTAAGGAAAAATAGTCTATAGAAACCAGCGCCAAACGAACTCATGAGTTGAAATGAACAAAAAAAAAAAAAAAAATACTTCACGGAAACTATTATACGTCCAAAGCATAAAAGGAAAATATGGTATCATTAAGTGAAGAAAAAGAGAATATCAACAGAAAAACAGAAATTATAGGAATTAAAAAAATATATTTGGAGATTTTATTATACTGTTCTTAATAATTGGCAGCACAATTAGAGAGAAAAATCATTAAAGAAGTAGAAAGTACAAATTACTACATCAATTACCTTAAATAATTAAATACAACATATAGATGCAGAATGTATATATATTCCTTTGTAGTGCATCTGCGATGTGAACTAAGATAGACCATATGCTAATTCAAAACACAGGTCTCAATAGATATTATAGGTGCTGGGGACTGAACCCAGTGCTGCATGTGTGTTAGGCAAGCACTCAACCACTGAGCCACAACACCAACCCAACAATAAAATATTTAGAAAAACTCCAAATATCTGGAAATCGAAGCACACATTTTTAATTAACTGTGGCTCAAACTTATATGAAAAGGGAAATTAAAAGATATTTTAAATTAAATGATTATAGAAATAAAATATATGAAAAGTGGGATTAGCTAAAGTGTATCTTAGAAGAAAATAAAACAACTTAAATCTATTATCTAAGCTTCCATTTAAAAAAGTTAGACAAGGGGCTAGGGATGTAGCTCAGAGGAGGGGTGTTTGCCTAGCATACATAAGATTCTGGGTTAATCCTCAGTACCACTAAATAAATAAATGGAAAAATAAAAAGCCAGACAAATAAGCTCATATAAAATTTAGATAATGTTAATGATGAAAGTAATTAAGAAAAATCAGTGAGAAGAAAAACTGGGCTAATAACAAGGAGATATAAAACCAAAGACACAAAAAATTAGTTTCATGAAAAGATCAATAAACTTGATATACTTTCGACTAGATTGACCTAGATAAAAGAAATAGGCAACAAATAATCAGTATTGGCAATGAAATGGGAGTTTCTTTTTTTTTTTTACCAAAGATCTCACAGACATTAAAAATATTAAAATAGGTATTATGAACAAACAACTTTATGTCAAAAAGTTTCATAACTAGAAGAAACAGAACAACTCCTTGAAGTTTTCAGGTAATTGAATACAATAAAAAAGCAGTAAGCCAGAATTAAATTCATATTTAAAATTATCTTCCCCCATGCACACTTCAGACACAGGGAACTTCATAAATAAAATATGAAATTTTTAATCAAACATTTCAAGAAAGAAATAATACTAATACTTAACAAACTCAGTAAGAAGGAAAAGGAAATAATTCCCAACTTATTTTATAGGCACTTTATTAACTCTGATAGAAAAACCAGAAAAAGTAAAACAAACAAGTAACCATTATCTTTATTTACAGAAGGTATTATAACAAATTCTATATGTACTCTTTTAGAAAAAAAGGAAAGAAACTCTTCCAAATTCATTTTATGAGATCAGTGTGACCCTAATACTAAAACTAGACCAAGACATCACGGGAAAACTACAGACTAATGTGCCTCATGAATCTATATAAAAACAATGGTTTTAAAAGTATACAACTAAATCCAGTAAAAGAATAAAATAATATGGGTATGATTAAATGAAGTTCATCACAGATTTGAAAAATTCATGTATCACAATAACAAATTAAAAAACTAAAGCCATATAATAATTTCCATAAAGCAGAGACATTTAACAAAATCCAAAAGCAATTCATAAAAACTTTTAGCAATTTAGGAATAGGATTGAAACTTTTCAACCTAATACACAGAATTTACAAAAATCTATAGGTAACCTCCTAATTAGTGGCAAAATGGAATGCGTTTCTCCTGAGATTAGAAATAATTGAAGTATATTCACTCTATGACTTCTAATTGATGTTGTACAGAAGGTTTTAGCTACATAATAAGCCACTAAAAATAAATAAAAGTTCTAACACTTGGAAGGTTATCATACACTTAGGAAATCTTATGGCATCTACCAAAAGTCTAGTAAGATAATAAATCAAGGTTATCAAGGTTGTGGCATGGAAGGTTAGTATATACAAAGCAACTGTACTTCTATATAGTAGTAACAAATATTAGAATCTGACAATTTTAAAATTCTACTTACAATTGATTCTCAAAACATAAAATATTTTGCAAAAATTTACCAAAGTATATGCTTGAAGTACTACATTGAAAAATACAAAAGATTCAGAGAGTAAAAGAAGATCTTTAAAAATAGAGGGACAGATCATGTTCTCAGAATGGAAGATTAAAATTTATTTATAGATTTGATGGAATCCAAATGGAAATCCTAGTAAGGTTTTTAGAATATAGACAAACTAATTTAAAAATTTGCATAGAAATCTAAAGGTCACAGGGTAGCCAAAAGAGTTGAAAACAAACATGGAGGATTTACTATCTCATTCCAACACTTACTATACAGTTACAGCAATGAAGTCAATGTGGAATTGGCAAAAGGGTTAAAAATATAGATCAACAACACAGAATACAGAGTGAAGAAATGAACACGTATAGAAACTGAGTTTTTAACAAAGGTGTTAAAATAACTGTTTTTCAACAAATGGCAGTGGAATAACTGAATAGCCATATACCAACAGCAAAAAACAACGAAACCTCAACCTTACTTCTTACTACACTCAGTAAGAAAAACTAGGATCTTACCTGTTAGACTGCTACTCAAATGTTAACCAGAAATGGATCACAGACCTAAATGTAAAAACTTGAAATAAACTATTAGGAGAAACCATAGGGGAAATCTTTGCAACTTTGACACAGCAAAGGTTTCTAAGGACATGAGAGTAAGAATCAAAAAGGTAGGGGGAGATTAAACTTCATGAATAATTTAAAAAATTTGCTCTGAAAAGATGCAATTATTGGGGCTGGGGTTATGGCTCAGTGAGTGCTTTCCTAGCATGTAAGTATATATATATGTAAAAAACAAGCCACAGAGAAAATACTTGCAATCAATATATATGATGCAGGATTGGTATTATTTATTTATACATATATTATATTATATATACATATATAAATATATATTAAAAGCATACTTTTAATTGAATAAGAAAAATATTCAAATAAAATATAAAAATGAGCAAAAGATTTGAACAAACCCTTCACAAAATAAGATACATGAATTGCCAACAAACATATTAAGAGATATTCACCAGAGTGAAACAGGAAAAAAGGCAAATTTAAAACATTGAGAAGCTATTACATTCCCATTAGAATAGTTAAATTTTAAATACAAATGATGATAAGGATGTGAAGCAAAGTAAATATTCCTTCATTGCTAGTGGCTATGTAAAACAATATGTTTTGGAAAAGAGTTTGGCAGTTTCTGATGAAGTGAAAAGTACACTTACTATAGGACCAAGCAATTTCATTTCTGTGTATTCATCCATTTACAAAAGCAACCATTAAAATGGAGGTCAGTATGAATCAGTAATGTAAGGAATAAACCAGATACTAACATTTTTAATTTCTAACATTTTTACAACCTAGAAAATTTAAATTAAAAAAAATTCACCATCCTCACAGAATCATTTTTAAATTTTTTTCTTATATTTCCTTTCAGTACTTTCTTTGTGTATGTTTTCTTCCATTAGTTATAATTATTACTAAATTTTATATTATGCCTTTTTAAATTTAATTTCACCTGCTTCATAGTATCATGTTTAAACATGGAAATATAAAGGTGTCTCAAACTTGATATGTCCAAGATGGAACTTAGTAACTCATTATTTTCTTTCATCAAATGTGGTCTTCTTTCAGTTTTCGGAAAGCCATGATTTATCCTTATACCCACCCGCCTTTACCAATGCAAGTCTTTCCTCATCCTAAAATTTCTATTGAATTTAATTTCAAAGTATTTTTGGATTTGTATTACTTTCTTGCTTATCAATGTTTTTCTCCTAGATGTGCAACTACCAACTGTTGCCTGGATAATTGCAATTGCTTTTTATTTCTTTGCATCCATTCTAATCCTCTTTCAACTTAGTACAGTAGTTTTCCCCATTATCTGCAGTGGGCATTTTAAGAAATCCAGTGAATGCCATAGAAAGTACCAAATCCTGTATGTGTTTTCTATACATACATACCTATCACAAAGTTTAATGTATAAATTAGGCAGCAAGAGATAAACAATAACAACTAATAGCAAAATCAAACAATGATTGCAAAATATACTGTAATAAAAGTTACATAAACATGGTCTCGGTCTCTCTCTCTCTCTCTTCTAAAATATACTATACACTCACATAAAGGAAGTATTTTATGGCTACTTGTTGGCATATCCAAATTGCCAGTATTAAAAATGTTATACCTTGGGGCCACTTATTAAGTAAAATAAAGGTTACCTGAACACAATCATTGTGATACTATAATAGCCAATTTGATAATCTAAGTGGCCACCAAGTGACAGATGGCAGGTAGTGTATAAAATATGGATACATTGGATAATATCTGATGGTTCCTCTCCTAAGCAGTAAGGAGTGAATGCAGCACATGATTCTATGATGCTACTCAGAATGCAAGAAATTTTTAAAAATATGTTTATTTATTTCTGGAATTTTCCCTTTAATATATTCAACTATTGTTAATTGTGGCTCTTTGTATAGAAAGTAAAACAATGGGTATGGGTGGTTTACTGTAGTGACTTTTCTAAAATAAAAACCTGATCATTTCATTTCCTTACTTAAAACGTTTTGGTGATTTCTCACTGCTCTTAGGAGAAAAAACTAAATCCTTTAACTTGGCCTACAGGATCTGCATGGTTGTGGCCAAAGTGTAGAGTTCAATGTAAATAAACAAAAATATTTGTCTTAAGAGTGGTATAGTAACATTGCTATTTGCCTCTTTTAAATGTACATAACAGCTATTTAACAACTTTTTAGTAAAGAACAAAATAAACTAATTAGAAAAACAAAAATATCTGTAAAGGTAAGGGCATATATCATAAAACCCCTAAACAAAGCAGTTAAGCCCCTCTAGATCTTGTGTTGCCTCCTTTCTCAATTCTTCCCTTCTGTATGTTATACACCCCAGGCACAGCAAACTACTTACTGGTACTGGCCATATTGCTTCTTGCATCAGGATCTTTACATACATTTCTTAACTGTTTTGGTAACTTATTTGTTCAAATTCTTCCACAAGAGTCTTCTGAGAGGCTTTCCTTAAGGCTATATGAGAAAACTAGCATGCTCTGCAACACATTGAAAACCTCTACATAGCTTCTAATACACAATATTGAAATTTTTGCACAAAGATAAAAGATCTACATGGCAGAGAATGCATCTTATTATATTCCTAGTGCTGGGCACACAGTATACATGTATTTAGTATTTGTAGAATTAATTAAGAAAACAAAACAAATGAAAATATTCTCTTACAAATCAGTGAATATCATTTCTTACTACAGAAGTCCAAATGAGTACCCTATTACTTCAAGACTGACTCAAAGTCACCTATGACTTTTTTACTTTTTCGTACTGGAGGTTTAACCCAGGGGTGCATTAATACCTAACTATATTCCCAGCCCTTTTTAAATTTTTTAAATTTTGAGACAGAGTCTCACTAAGTTACTTAGAGCCCTGCTGAGTTGCCAAAGCTGGAGATCTTCCTGTCTCAGCCTCCCAAGCTGCTGGGATTATAGGCATACATCACAAAAACCAGAACCAATGACTTTCTAATTGTCAATTTTCTGGATATTTAAAAATCCTTATCTTATTTATGCATGGCAGCTATTACCATAGACAATTTTCTTCTTGAAACCCTCTTCTTTTCTACCATTAATCCCCAGTTTTTATAGTACCCTTCCCCATTTCTATAGCAAGTCCGTATATATATAAGAAGAGTTTATATGGAGCTTTCAATTTTTGGCATATAAAATTTGTATGTTTTTGCCTTCACTACTTGAAACTATACACCAAATCTTCTTACCCCTTAATGAATCTGGCACTTGTATGATTTTCTTACCAGTGTAAGTTACTAAAAGTTGGAAAAAATCAAATTTAAAACTTCAAAATTCAATGCAAAGCTTTCCTCCTCTTTCAGTGTAGACTCAAGGCTTTTGGCTTGAAAGTCTTAGGAAGAGCAAGGCAGGTAACGAAGGAGATCTGAAGTAGCTCTTTCCCCAAGTGCTCTCTCCAAGCCCTAGCTCCTGTTATTGAGAAACTAGAGAAAAAGAAGGAATAAGCTATGTATAATTGCTCGTCTTGCAAAAAATGGGAAATGTCCCTAACCTCACTCTGATTTGGTCCAATTATGTTGGCTATTTGAAGCCTAAGAAGTGATGGTGGTTTCCATGTAGGTGGTAAAGCAGTGTTTTCATGAGTGGTACTGCTTCATACTGGCCACATCTGTTACTACAGAAGAACCCCTCAAAGAAATAGAATCTAGTATTTTGGGAAGGTTATACGCAAACTCTTCTTTGGAAATGTTAGCTAACACTATCATTATTATAATCTATTCCAGCAGGCAGCCCTCTTTTTTTCAATATTAGAAAGAAGAAACAGGGGCTGGGTTGTGGCTCAGTGAGAGTGCTTGCCTAGCACATGTGAGTCACTGTGTTTGATCTCCAGCACCACAAAAATACTAAATAAACAAAATAAAGGTACTGTGTCCATGTACAACTAAAAATATTTTTAAAAAGGAAGAAAGAAAGAAAGAAAGAGGAAACAGTCTTAATGTTTCAGAATATCAACAAATCCTAGGAGATATGGGCAGTCTTCCCCAATAACTCTTTTATTCTGCATAATTAACTTTGACAGGCTTACAGGTTCTGGAGTTTAGCAAACAAGCAGTCAGGAAACAAGAATGCCAGCCACTGCTGCTTTTAAGCACCCTCAATATCATGGCTGATGCCCTTAGAGTTGTAGTCCCTTACTTGCCTCACTTTTTGTCATGAACATTGTACTCATGCTGTCTCTAGTCTGTGACTTATTTCGCCTGGTTCTGGTAGTGAGGATGGTGAAGTTATCAGAAGTGGTTGCTAGTTCTTTGGGCCTGTAAAGAAGTATCTAACCCTAATATTGGGAAAGGGGAACCTTAAAGCTTTGTCTTCCTTTCTTCACTGTGGACTATAGTTATCAGTGCTGGGGTACTTGATATCCTGTTAAAAACTGAAAATAGCTCATTTTATTGAACACTAACCATATGCTAAAAACTTCAATATACTTCTCATACATTGATTTACTTAATCCTCATAATAACCATGAAAGATATATGTTATTCGCCCTTTTCTTAAAGATAAAAAGTCTTAGACTGCTCAGAATCAGATGCAAATTATACTTTAAAAATATAAAGTTATATACAAATTTGCATGTAATTTCGAAGAATTAAGAGATTCCTTAAAGTTCTATCCAGGGATCCTCAAGAATAAGCCTGAGCATTTTGATACAGACCCATGACATCATTAAAATGTTCATCATATAAAACAGCTAAATAATGTTGAGAAATCCTAAATCTTTTTATCAATCTTAAGTTTCCTTCCTTGTCTTCCTCTCTGACTCCTTCCTTCCTTTTACTGTGGTAGGAATTAAACCCAGGGTCCCATACATGCTAGTGAAGTATTCTGAACACTGAGTCACATTTCCAGTCCCTCTAGCCTAAATTTCATACCAAATATCCAGCTGTTTAGGTGAATGACTTGGGTTTTCTACTGGTACCTAAAACTCATTATGTTTAAGCTGAATTTGATATTTGCTCAATTTTTTCCTTTTCTGACTTCACCTAATGCTATTAATTCCAAACATTTCCAGGCCAAAAATCTGGGAGTCATCCTAGCTTGTGGCTCTCCTCCATCTCCCACAAGTATAATGTAGCACAGAGGTAGAACTCGACTTTCTTGGGAGGAATGTATGAAAAAAAGAAAACTGGAAGGAAATGGTGTTTCGTATCAGAATAATCTAAACATAATTAGTTAAAATTCAAAATAATATATATATATAAAAGATGAAAAAACCAGAAATTGTTATTCCACAAAATATGTTATTCCACAAAAATATGGTTGTAAATTTTTGACTAAAGTATTAAAAGTATGGTAACAAACATCACTTTATGTTTAAGGCAGTAAGTAGTTTTCATAACTTCAAGTTTTATTTCTGTTATGCGTCTTCCACTATTCTTTCTTAATTAATTGTGCAATATATTCCATGATCACTTGTTTTACAACTATAAATTAATTGTCTTTAGCAAGTGTTATGGTATAGATATAAGTTGTCCCTCAGAAGTTCATGAAAGACAGTGCAAGAAAGTTTAGAGGTGACATGATTGGGTTATGAAAGCCTTAATTAGTGCATTAATCCCGGGAGGGATTGAGTGGATGATAAATATAGGCAGGAAGGATATGCTAGAGTAGGTGGGTCACTGAGGCATGCTTTTGGGGTATATATTTTATCCTTGGTGAGAGAAGTCTGTTTTCCTGTGAGCATGAACTGAGCCACCTTCCTCCACCAGGCTCTTCTGCCATGATGCTCTGCTCACTTTGGGCACAAAGCAATGGAGTAAGCTGTCTAAGGACTGAGACCTCTGAAACTGTGAGTGACAAATAAACCTTTCCTCCTCTAAAATTGTTCTTGTTGGGTGTTTTGGTAACAGCAGCAAAATAAAGCTGACTGAAACAGCAAGCTTTTCACATAAATCATTTATTCATTCTGTCTCTTCATGATTCCCATGATCAGAGTTCACAGTTTACTAAATAAGTTAATTTAAATAAAGTATAATAAGTACTTGATAAGGAAATAAATACAATAGAACTATATAGAAGGAATACTGAGAGTGGGCAAGTAGAAGAGGAAAGAAGTAGCAGTTATAAAAAAAGACTTTCTGGAAAAGAGAGTGGAGATCTAAAAAATAATTGAGTTAGGAAAAGAGGAAAATAAGAAGTAGCTAGAAAGAACATATGCAAAGGTATGGAGAGAGAGAAACAGAATAGCACTTACATAGAATTAAAAGCTTAGGGTGATAAACACAAAGCTTGAGGAAGGACTGTAAGAGGATGAGAACAGATAAGGCTATGGTGATACTGAATCAGCAGTGTCAGACTGGTACAATTTAAGGAGATTGGAACTTACGTTAAGATAAGTGAAGAGCACAGAAAGTAAGTCCAAATATATCATGATAAGATTTTCATATTAGTTCATTCTGGCAACAGTATGATAAGGGGCTGAAGCAAAGGAAATACTAGACACAGGGAAAACTTAAGAAAATGTTACAATAATTTCAATGAGACATACATATATGATTATAATACCACAAAACCTGCTCTTCTGTATAACAATATGCTTACTAAAGAAAGAGAAAAATAATTTCAGTGAAAGTTGTTTATTATGACCCAAATTAGGGTAGTAGTAATAAGTATGGAGGAAAATGGAGACTTACACAATAAAGTAAATTGATGAATGATTAAAGGTAAAAACCATTAGCATTTAATGATTACTGGATATTTACAGTGTTAAAAATAAACACACCACTCCTATCTCTGGCACTATCACTTGGTAGGTACAAAAATCCAGGGATCACAGTAAAAGCAATAGATTTAGAAAAATAGGGTAGAATTTGGAGATAGGGTAAAGTTGTGAGTTCAGCATTAATTTTGAGATGCCTATAATGTATTCAATAGGAAATGCTGAATATGGAATTGCATATGCCCTTTGCCTTTCTCTATGAATCTTATCTAGAGATAGTGATAAATTTTATTCCCTGGTCATTTAGTTATGACAGGGACTGAGACCACTCAGGGAGAGTATGAAGCACTAGAAGAAGGAACAGGATACCAGTATTTTAAGTAAAGTGCAAGGAGTCTTTTAAAACATAAACAGAGCCAGGCGTGGTAGTACTCCGTATAATCCCAGAGACTCAGGAGGTTGAAGCAGGAAGACTGCAAGTTCAAGGCCAGCCTCAGCAACTTGGTGAGGCCCTAAGCATCTGGTTTCAAAATTTAAAAAAGGGGTGGGTGGTTGAGGATATAGCTTGTGGTAAAGTGCCCTGGGCTCAAACCCTAGTATCCCTCCCCTACAGCCAAAATAAGCAGTAGAGTAGAAGAAAAATCAGAACAAAATGTTAAAATGAAATTCAAAGAAAGGGAGTGCTTCATGGGGTGATTATTTGCTCCAAACCAAGAAGGAAATGGGCTGAAAAGGATCTGATGAATTTAGCAATGAGAAAGTCATTTATATCTGACTATGATGTTTTCAGTGAAATGGAGCTACCTAAAGTAAACTGAAGAATGATTAAAATATGAAAACATATATGTATACACTATATAAGAGGCTTGACTAAGAAAGGGAAGAGGAAAAGCAAAATCAGGGAAAAGTGGGGTTAAGTGGGAAGAACTCTGGTGAGGTCTTTTGACCATTGGAGACATGTTTTTGAAGGGGACTTTAGCTCTTCCTCTTCCTGTCTTTCACTGTTCACCATTGATTAAATTTAAACCTATTCCACACCTCTTACATTTGCATAAACATCTACATGTTATATATGTATTGTGTGCAGTTATTCCATGTGCAACCAACATCCAGTTTAATTTCATAAAAGGTACAATTAAGATTTTATTGCATAATAGTGTGCAACACATTGTAGAAACTTAACTAAAGGTAAGGTGGTTTTACTAAAGAACTGCTCTGGTAGAAGGATATCCTATTTCAGTTCTTTAACAAAGTTGTACAGTACTACTGCAAGATAAATTAAGAATATAAAATATTAATATAGTTTAGAGATTGGTAAGCTTTTTAAAGAAATATCAGAAAATAAATGTTAGGCTTGTGGAACAACCATAGTCTCTTGCAACTGCTTAACCTTGCCCTTAAAGCATGAAAACAGCCATAGAAATGTTTGAATGAACAAGTATGCCTGTATTCCAACAGATTTTATTTATAGAGATAGTGGCCAGCCAGCAGTCTGTAGTTTGACAATTTCAGCATAATAAAATACTCAAAATTTATTACATAATGTAGAAAAAAATATAGCTCAGCAATTTTAAAAGGGATGAAGCAAATTGATAAGAAAATGTCATATCCTATGAGAGAGAACCTGAAAGTGCTTAGTGTTTACTATCATACAAAAAATAATAAAAATTACGATTATTGTCATATTCCAGTAGTGTCCGTTGTGATAGTTCCTTTTTCATTGTGAATTTTAGTAATTTGAGTTTTCTCTTTCTCTTTGTTAGCTTGACTAAGGGTTTATAAATTTTACTGATTTTTTTTTTTTCAAAGAACCAACTTTTTATTTTGTCGGTTTTTTGGATTGTTTCTCTTGTTTGAATTTCATTGCTTTCAGCTCTGATTTTAATTATCTCCTGTCTTCTACTGTTTTTGGTGTTGTTTTTTTCTTCTTTTTTCAAGGGCTTTCAGATATAATGCTATGAAAAAAGTGTGGTGGACATGTTCTAAGGTGATCCCCATGATTCCTGCTTCCTAGTATTCATGTCTTTGTGTACCCCTGGTGCAATAGAAACTGTGACTTGCCTCTAACCAAGAGCAAAGGTGATGGGATGCCACTTCTGTTACTAAGATATCTTGCTAAGAGATACTCTTCCTTGCTGGTTTTGATGAAATAAGAAGCCATCATGTGAGCTACCCTAAGGGAGGACAGTCTGGTTGACAGGCAGCAAGGAAATGAATATTGTTAACAACCATGTGAGCCCAGAAGCAAGATTCATTCCTTGCCAAGCCTTCAGATGAGAACCTAGCCCTGGATAACACCTTGACTCCAGGCTTATGAAGGACTCAGCTAAGCTGTGTGTAGACTCCTGAGACACAGAAATTATAAGATGACAAATTTGTGTTGATTTAAGCTAATAAATGTGTTCAAATATTGTTAGGAATAGATAACATACAAAAAGCCCATCAAGAGAACAGCCTTAGCTTATAATGGTTTGACTTGATGGGTATATTTATTGGATGTAAGTTGAGCCATTTGTAACTAATTTTCCAACAGCACATCATTTACTGCTATTTCTAGAAGTAAAATTAAGTAACTAATATGATAAAAACAATATATTCGTAAATGTCACACAACTTGCATAATTAATGACAACTTCTATTAAACCTGTTTGATGGTCCATATCTCCACAAATGGATGAAGATCTTTGATTTGCCATCACTTTACTTTTGGTACTTTTAATTTACCTATGTAGCAGACTATCAGAAAGCAAATTCAATATAAAATATCTCAAAGCCAATTTCACTATTAAAGAATTAAACATTTTTAAGAAATGTCTATTTTTCCATAATTTACTTCTCAGAGAATGGTCTTTCATTTTTTTTTTTTGAGAGAGAGAGAGAGAGAGAGAGAGAGAGAGAGAGAGAGAGAGAATTTTTAATATTTATTTGTTAGTTTTCTGCGGACACAACATCTTTGTTTTTATGTGGTGCTGAGGATTGAACCCGGGCCGCATGCATGCCAGGCGAGCGCGCTACCACTTGAGCCACATCCCAGCCCTGAGAATGGTCTTTCATATATTCACATTTATTTATTTTGAAATATTTCTAAGGTATAAAGTAGACTTTTTCTGGTTTTCTGGTAGTGTTCACTAGATCTAGTTTCCATGGTACATTGCTACTGAAATTGTAAATATACTATTCTGAAAGGTCACAAATAAACTGAGGTATATACTTACATATATAACTGCCTTGGTAAATAAATAATCTACTTCATGAGAAAATGGTTAAAAAGGTGGAAAATTATAATGAAAACTTAATACAGGTAAACTTTATGCTTTAATTTTCTCTTACTTCTGGAATAAAAATAGTTTTTCAGTGATGAGAAACATAGCAGTGCTCTAGGATCCTAACCACTGACCTTAAATTCCCATATTTAGCCTGTGTTTTATAACTGTTCTTCCATTTCTGAAGGCAGATTTATTTATAGTATAAGTCATATTGACTTGGGAACAGAGGAGAGTGAAGAGCCTAGCAAATGGGACACCGAATCTGCTAATTTAATCTATATATTAAAATGTGTGATAATATACAGTGTTGTGAAGTGTGAGATGAGAGTTATCTGGTATTCCAAGAGCCACACGAAAGTTAATGATTAACTGAAAACAGGAACAAAATTATTAAATAGTATGATTTCAGAAAGTTAATTTATTATATTTTATAGTCTCACCATGTTGAGTATGTCAAATTAAATTTGGAATACTATATTCAGTTCTGGATATGATTAAAGAGACACTGTCAGTCTAGGAGGCCCATCAAAAGAACAGTGAGGAGAATAAGGAGTGTGAAAACAAAATTTCACAAAATCCAAGGAAAGAAATGGTGTCTATTTAGAGAAGATCTGAGGTGATGAAATAGCTATTTTCAAATATTTTAAGTGTGTATTGTATTTTAAGTGTGGATTATTTTATATTATATCAGAGTATGAAACTAGGAAGAATAAATATGTTTCAGGTAAATAGATTAAATATCAATAAGGTGCTTTGATCATGTAACTACCAAGGTTTATTTCACTTCCAAGATTCTATGATCAATACTGAAAAGTAAGGAAACAGGATTATATATTTAAATGAGAATTCTCATCACTTGAAGCATGAAAAAAATTACAATTAGTTTGTCAGCTTTCTTTCAATAGAAGATAATGATGATAAAATCTGTGATATATACCATATCCGTGATATCCATATACGTGTGTGTACATAAACATATACATTCAATGATCTCACCCTAAATACTGAGATTCTTCAAATAATTAATTGACTCTAAAATGGGATACAACACACTATGAAGATTTTTTTTTTTTTTTTTTTTTTTTTTGGTACTGGGGATTGAACTCCAGGATACTTGGCTACTGAGCCACATCCCCAGCCCTATCTGTTTTTTATTTTTTATTTTATTATTTTTTTGATTTTATTATTTTTTTAAAATACAAGACAGCAGTGGAATGCATTACAATTCTTATTACACATATAGAACACAATTTTTCGTATTTCTGTATATAAAGTATGTTCATGGCAATTTATGCCTTTATACATGTACTTTGTTTTTGTTCTTTGCATTACAATTCTTAATACATATATATACCACAATTTTTCATCTCTGTTTGTATATAAAGTATCTTGACACTCAATTCAAGTCTTCATACATGTACTTTGTATAATGATAACTATCACATTCCACCATCCTTGCTAATTCCCTGCCCCCTCTTTTTCCCTCCCACCCCTCTTCTCTATCTAGATCTAATCTAATCCTCCCAAGCTCTCCCTCCCTACCCCACTATGAGTCAACTTCCTTATATCAGAGAAAACATTAGGCATTTTTTTTTGCAATTGGCTAACTTAGCATTATCTTCTCCAATGCCATCCATTTACCTACAAATGCCATAATTTTGTTCTTTTTTAATGCTGAGTAAAATTTCACTGTGTAGATATGCCACATTTTTTTTTATCCCCAGCCCTATTTTGTATTTTATTTAGGGACAGGGTCTCACTGAGTTGTTTAGCACCTCGCTGTTGCTGAGTTTGGCTTTGAACTCATGATTCTCCTGCCTCAACCTCCTGAGCCATTGGGATTACAGGTGTGTATTACCATACATGGCAACTGGAAAGATTTTTAAGTTACATTTTCAGATATACTTGCCTAGTTCATTTCAAGTTCAGATCAACACTAAATTTAAATTAGAATTTAAGGCATTTTCTCTGTAATTCACCTTAACTTCTGTAGAATTAATACTTTAAATATTTAATTTCAGAATGAGAAAAACCATAAAAACCATGACACACAACAGAAAACTGATGAGTAGAGCAAAGCATGTATTTTATACTAACCAATCAGAAGAACCGTTCCAACAGCTAAACCTCCACCTGGAAATGAAATAAACCACGAAGAAAATTAATCTACTGTTTGCATTATCTTTAGCATAAAAGTTAGGCTTTTATATATAGGACAGGTACTTCAATAACTTTAAAACTGCAGTTGTGAACAATATTTTTAATTACCTTTGCAATAGTTTGCTAAAGGTACTATTATGAAATAATTACATATTACATGTAATTATATACCACACATTACAATTATTTTCATAAAATACCGTACTAGCCTCCTTTCTCTTGCAATAGAACCATGCGGCTTTCGACATAACTGGTTAAGCACTCCAAAAATGTTATATTTAGCAATTGCTATTAAATTAACTCAATAGCAAAGACCCAAATGTGCACAGTAACGTAACTACTACAGAAGAACAACATAGAAAAGAAAGGCTATTATAATGGAAATTTGAATTTAATATTTATCCTCAAATTTAGTAAGTCTTGAAGAAAATTGATAATTAAAACTAATTACTAAAAATATGAACAACATATACACATTCTTGACATGCTTTAAATATATTTAGAATTTAAAATTCACAGTATTTTTACCATTTCAAACAGAAAATGACAAATCGCAAAATACATTTCAATATTACCAGAACTTTTTTTTACATATCAAATCAAGAATACACAACTCAAACAGTGAATCATTTAAAATCATTTTAAGTTTTGGAAAACTAAAAGTATACCAAAAATTTGAGATAGTTCAATACTTTGTTCTTTGATTTGTAAAATATAGTATTTATGATTAATATCTCAGATGTGATCAAATTAACTTTAAAGTTAAAAATATGAATGTTAAAGAAGAGAAATATATTTAAAGTAAAATTTAAAAAGAAATTCTTCAAAATTGTTGGGCAAGAGAAGACAATATTATTAGTTTTTTGTGTATATGTATGTGCACAAAACTGTGAAAGAAACATTTAGAATACCAATAAAACACTTTCCCTGAAAAAATTCTGTAGTGGAAGACATCATGTAGAAAAACTTAACTTGACATCTGGTAACATAGGTATACCCAAAATAAAATGAAATGTGGTTTATGCAGACTGAATTACACTTGAAATAAATTTTAAAACAATATGTAGAACATTTCATATTGTGAGAGAAGAAAAATTTAAAAAATTAGTACATTTACATATTTTAAGTTTAAGTGAATTTATTATAGAACTGAGTATATATTTTAATTTCACATCTAGGCACATTTCTTTATTATACCTTTAAAAGCTACACCAGACTAAGGAACTGTTCGGATGAAAATATTCACCTGAAATGCATGTGATGATAGCATTCATAAAGTATCAGAGCAAAAGGGTTTGCTTTTACAAAAGATTGGACTGAATAATTTCAGAGTTTGTGGCACATAGAGATCACTACTAACATTTTAAACATTTTACATTATTTTTCAATTGCTTACTTTCCTACCTTTTATTTGGGAAAATAAACATTTAATTTCCCTAAAGCCATTTTGTATAAGTTTAAGAAGATGAAATAAACAACAGAAATTGCAGTATCTAGGCTAGGGTAGGTAATATTTAAAAGTTCGCTGCCTTTCTTAATCTATTTCCTTAACCTGTTTAGTTTTTTTTATATAACCTCCACTGAAACAGGACTTTTGAACATTCAAGGTAGGATGATAAGTTTCCTAATTAAATGAGGTAACACAAAGGACAGGTGTGTCTCCCAGAGAGGTATTCAATACAAGCCACCCTTGCCATTCTGGTAATTAATTTCAGATTAAAGATACCACTAAAAGTTCATTGTTATTTGATATATGGTGATCTCTATAATAGTAATAATTACTAAGAATACGTCTCAATAATGAACTGGTTAAGTATAACATTATACAAACCTGACTAATCTAGGAAAATTATTTTCTGTAAAAAAACAATCCAAATGATCCTCTGTTCCTGAGTTTTCAGGAAAACAACACTCAAAAATCTCATAGTCATAAAAATTGTCATGTTTAGAAAAATTGAACATTACTTAAGATAACATAAAAATGGGACCTATCAAATGACTTTTTATCAGCCAAAATAATATCTTATCAGGACTTCCCTTATAAAAAGGCAAGTTTTCTTTTTTCCAAATGAGTTCTATTATGTATATTCATTCACTTGATTCAAATTTAAATTGGGTCTAGTAAGAGTAGGTCACTTTGAAAGCTGGTCATTGGGAAAGTTGTAACTTAAAATGAATTTAAAATAAAATTAATTTAAAACTTTGAAAATCAAGCTTATGGTTTTTAAAATAGAAAAAAAGATCTTGTGCTTTTGTTCTAACTCTAATGGGGAGAAGTTAATGATTTCAGTACTATTTTAAAGGGAGCAAAATAAATTCCACATACCACCCCAAACAAATTTCTAATTAAACTATAAAATTGGATAAATGAGGTCAAATTAATACACTAGAATATGGACCAGAGTGATATTTCAAAGTCAGAAGTGACAATACTTTATCCCAGTATTTTCCTCCATATAAAGAAATAATTTTGCTTAAAATTATAGAAGGACGATTTTGGGAAAATGCAACTTAAAAATTAGTTCATATCTTTTCTTTAGTCCACATTAATATCCTTAGGTACTTAAATCCATGCCACATCTCACATTTAAGTTGAAGTTATTTTGTTAGCATGTCTACCTTTTCTTTCCTAAGAGTTATGAAACATCCTGATGACAGGTGATGACACAGTTATTGTCTGAGCAATATGGGAATCAAAATAAAGCTATTAACAGTGTTAATATTCTGTAGACTAAATCACATGAAACAGTTTTACCTAGTAATACAAAGGAAAGCTGTCTATATCAATTTCTAAAACATTACAACCAGGATTATGCTAAATATATAGTCTACACTCAAGGCATATTATTCCACACTACGATTAAGATATAGTAAAGGAAAGATCACTTTTTGAAATTGGTGCTGAAAATAGAAACTGTCATAACAGGCTTCTTCCAAAGAACTCTCCTTGGATTATTATTTACCTCGAATCCCTACCTGCCATTTTCTTGACTGTCAATTTAATAAATTTGAACAAAAGAGTGGTAAGCTAGCCAAACCCACAATCACCATTCCTCAAGCATCTTCCGGGTTACACATACTTTACTTGCTATAATCTTTCATTGGAAATTCTTAGAAGAGAAATGGAGCTCTATCTAACCCAGACCGTTTTATTTTCTGAAATATATGTGTGCTATTTATATAGTGTCCTTAAATAACAACATAAATGTCCTGAAAGGGAGAGGTTGAGAAATTGGATTAAGAAGTCTAAGAACTTAAAAATTTTAAGTGTTACCAACTTGAGAAACAAACCCAAATTTGACAATAAAGTGTCAGAACAAAAACAATATGATGACTAACAAACATTCAATTAGCCTGTGTGATGCCTTTCAAGTGTATCATGCATCTATACTTAAAATTACAATGATGTCATAGGGGCTGTAGTAAAATGTCCTTTCACTACGTGATTGTTCTAAGATAGTATTTACTCGTTACACAGTAGTTACACAATATATTTAGGCAGCAATCACAATGTCACAGTACAGTCTCATCTTTCTGATAACATCCTACTACCATTACATTTTATTACAATATGGCCATTAAATTAGTTTTGTCATAATCTGAGTAAAATACTATATTAGAATAAAAATATAGTTTAAATTGCTTATACTTGTGTGTATACATATTAGTAGCCAAATATCTCACTTTCCAAATCATATAAAATAAATCTGAAATGTTTGCTCTCAGGACCACACAAAACAGAAAATCAAAATACAAAAATGTCATTAATAAACTAACAATAGAAATACTTCTAGAGAAATTATTATTACAAATGTAGTATTCCTATTATCCCAACTGTTCAACTTCTGTGCATTTTGAGAATGAATTGCATCAATGTAAAATATATTTGAAAATATCCAAAAACTTATACAGTTTCAATCATCCTAATGAACATGAATTTTTGCATAAGCTTGTATTTTAGCATAAGCTTGAATCCTAGGGTTCTCCACACCACAAACAAATCTGGAATTTTAAAAAATTACTGTTCAAGTTTATATTTTTGTAGAAACACATGTGGAAGGTACTTTGAGTTCTCTTTTTTGGTGGGTGCTTGAAGACTATAATTAAATCACTGTTAGATTCAATGAATGGTCAAAATTCCTTGAAAACAAGTCCTCAAAAATATGAGATAGATATTAATTCAGAACACTACATTTGAACCCTACAGATCAGCTCACATTGTCGCAAGTTATGTGACTGTTTATATTACTCCTAAATTTGCTTTTAGAAGTAACACCTAACTCCATCATATGTGTTTCACAATCTCTTGTATGTTTTTTCCTGACAAATTATTTTTCTTTTAACAAAAAATTTATGAAGAAACTACTAAGTTCCAGGAAATTTGCTAGGTACATTTTGTTACTTTAATGAGGAATTGAAGGCATGATGCCACATCTGTGGCCTTTTTATTTGGAGAGTAATAGTCATCAAGTGAATGAAACTGCAAATTTCCATTGAATTAAAAAATATACATATAAAATGACTAGGAATAGCTTTGAAGCTTTAAGTTCAAATATAGGAGGCCACCAAGTGAGGCTCACAGGGAGAAAATGTGAAATGAATAGTTGCTAACTATATATTTTGAATTATTTCTTTTTGAGTACCATTGAAACTAAAGAGGACAATAGGCTTGAAACAATTAAGTGAAAATACTTAAATTTATATAGAAATACTTGGGATCCAGTTAGTACTCAAAATAACAGAATCGAGAAGCCATACTCTTTTTCATAAGTTGCTTGTCTTGTTATGTTTCTGCACTAAATGTTTGAAAAGCTTACCTTGCGGGGTGAAGGGGAGGGGCGGATTATGGAAAATGTCAAGTAGCAAGATAAGCAAATGCAGGGGCAATATATTACAATACTGCACCAGATATAGCAGACACATACAATGAAAGCAGTAATGAAGTATAAACAGACCAATTTTAACAAGGCAGCATTCAGACAGAAATTAATCAATAAACTTTATTAACACAGTATATACGTCCTACCAGGCTAATGTGGTCAACACTTTCAACATAACACTTATTAAACAAGCATACTCTTCAGTAGGCTTTTCATGAAAACTTCCATAAATTATAAAGGAAAGTCTAGGAAACTGGACTTCTTCCCGTTAAGATGTGCATTAAATTAAAACCTACCCGTTGGTATTTAGCAGCAACCAACTCTGGGAAGCAAAATGTATATAGAAAAAAAAAGTTTTAAAAATGCACATATTTAATGCAAATAGGAATTGAACCATCAAATTACAAAAGATGGCTTTAACTACTGAGTCAACATACATCTTTCATATACAGTCTTTTAAAAGCCAACCTGGTTTAAGATTTAAGGAAATAAGCAGCCTGGTGGTGAATGAGTGGGAAATACATTTTTCAGCATTTTTGAATAAAGCTCTTCTCTCACAAGGATAAAAACTTTGTACTTCAGTGCGAGCAGTGAGCTACTTGAGGTTGGCAGAGAGAGGGGTGTACTCACATACCATGAGGGAATCCTAGCTGAAAGCCTAACCATTTTCCATATAGTAAAGCTTCTCTTTCACTAGGAAGCCTGTAGGGATCCCATCTTAATCTGCGAATGGGCTAATGGACAGAAGGCAAGAAGAGAGTAGGGGATTAAAACGGGTTTGGTTAACAGCAGAAATCTTACATCCCTTCCTCCCCTCCCTCAAGCCAGGCTCTCCTTTCCACGTCTCTGAGGGGGAACACTTGAGGGCGGGGATCAAGGTGGCTCTCCCGACAGGCCCCCTCCCTAAGTTTTCCCTCCGGTGAGCCCGCATCCGTTCTGAACCGACCTAAGAGCTGGTCCAGGGCGGGGAGCCCGGTTGATACCAGCAGTTGTCCATTCCGCAACGACGGTCGCGTGCCGGCAATAGACACCAATCGAGGGCCGCTGCTCTCAGTCCCACCGGCTTTAGGACCCCTCCTCTGGAAACTGGTGATGTTGCTCTTTCGGGCTGCCTCTGCCACAGACTTGGTTCTCGCCGCGCCCGAGCCGCAGGTTGCCTCTGCCGCCATCTTGGAGGCTCGTGCGCTGACCCAATAGGAGCCCTGGGAACTCAGGCAGCCGGCCTGTCAGAGTCAGCGCCTAACTCCCGCCTCTTCGCTCCGACCGTCGCTCCTGTAGCCAGTAAGACTGAGAGGTCCCTCACGAGCCAACCAATCGCAAGGCGTATTGCTGAAAAGTGCGCAGACGTAAGGACGGAGGACTTCTGCCGGACCCAGGTGAGAAAGGCCCACCTGAGTCTTGGGTGAGGGTCTCCCCGGGTTCTTTGGGGCCAGAGGTGGGTAATGTCGTTCTCCTTTCTTCTGGTATTCCTTGCTTTCATTCACGTTGAGTTAAAGAAAAGATTGGTGAAGCAAGAAGCCCTAAGGGTTTAATCAAGCCACTGATTAAGCTGGAGTTTACGTCTACCTTTCTCGATAGTAAAAAGGGGAGATATTTCTCCCCACCACCACCCTTTCTCTTCTGATTTCTAAAGGAAGATCCGTTCCGTTCCTCATGAGGCTTTTTTCTTAATGATTGTCTTATCTCGAAAGGATTGTAACTGTTAACGAGTTGCTTGCTGACCGTCTGGGGTTAGTTCTTTAGTACTTAGTAATAGTCGGTTTGGATGTTTGACTTTAGAGTGAAAAACTCTTGAACTTTGAGACGATTTTGTTTTCCTCTGTCTGATAAAATATACATCTTTGAGAAGTGCCCGCGAGAAGCTTTTGTTATTTTTAATTAGTGCTTCTGGAAATCTTGGAGCGTCTTTCTATAAGCGGTGTGAATGACAAGTGTTACTCTGACAACCTTGTTCACACATTTAATTGTGGTTTGCTGTTATAAAGCAGCTGCAGATAATAGAAAATACTTCAGTTCTCTTTAAAAAAAACCCTGATATTAGATGTGTAGTTCTAGTAATTTGTGATCTCTAGTAATTTGTGAATCTTTCTTATTACAGTGTAAATTTTATATGTAAAAAAACCATGTAATTTAGAGCTATGTCTTGGATTTAATTTTTTTTTAATTTTCAAATCAGATGTGGGGGTTGGGAGTGGGTGTTTTTAAAAGGCATTCATGATTGACAGATGGCCAAACTTTAAAAAGAACTCCAAAATCACACCTGTACCACTGGTTACTCTTAATTCTGACCAATGATCTATGATAACTTTTATGTGTTTTCTTTTACTTTGTTTTGAGGGTCAAGGATCTCTAACAAGTTGTCCAGGCTGACCTCCAGCTCTTGGGCTTAAGTGATTCTCCTGCCCTCAGCCTCCTAAGTAGATGGGACTTCAGGCTCTTACCACTTCATCTGACCAATGGTACCTTTTAAATACATCCAAACTTCACGGAAATACTTGCCTTTGAATTGTTTACATCTGGATGACCTGTTGAAACTTTTTTGCTCATTTTATTTGATAAATTGAATTTAGTATTGCTAAATAGGGACTGAAGTTTTTCATTTGCAGGATTTTTTTTTTGTCTTTTCTTTTTTTTAAATAACCAGATTTAGAGGGAAAAAAAAACCTCCTGGTGTTTAACATTATATTAAATCAGAAAGCTTTGATCACAGATGCTTTTATTTCAAAACTTTCACCAGTACAGATGTTTAGTCTAAATTTCTCAGTCACTGAATGATTACTGTCTGCTTAAACCTAATCTTGTCATTCCATACTATAGTGATAAGAATGGTCTCATTTTGGGATGGGGTGGGGTTAAGATTGAATCATAGACACAGCATCACTCTTAAAAAGAACATATTAAGTAGTTTGTGCTAATTTTGTGCTGTAGTATATAAGCAATAGGGAAACCAAAAGAAAAGTGACAAAGCATTCCACTATCAAATAAACACTTGAGTATTTTTGATAATCTGAAAACTTTGAAATACTACAGATAATTTTATAGGCTTCTTTACTATACAGTCTTTTGATTCCTATTGTATTTTCTTTTGGGGGGGAACTCAGTGGCGCTTGACTACTGATCCACATCCCCAGTTCTGTTTTATATTTTATTTAGAGACAGGTTCTCACTGAGTTGATTAGCACTTCGCTTTTTGGTGAGGCTGGCTTTGAACTCTCAATCCTCCTGCCTCAGTCTCCTGAGCCACTGGGATTACAGGAATATGCTCCCAGACCAGCTCCAATAGTATTTTCTTAATCTTCTAGTTGTCTTAAGGTAACAAGTGGTGTTTTGTTTGTCTCATTACTAGCATGGAAGAATTATTTTCAATCTTTGACTATAATTTGGGAAGCATGTCATACATACGTATCAAGGCAGTCAAGAAATTAGGACATATATGTGGTATAATAGTATTATAGAAAAATTTTGATTTAATCTGTCTTCTTTTTAAAACTAACAAAAACTTCACTTCCAAATAATCTCATGTACTTGAATTTGTCATAGATGTTAAAATTTAATATAAAGCATTGGAATAAATAGAGAAGAGTTAAAAAGGTATGCCATTAATCAAACAATTATTTATTCAGTACATACTGAATTTGAGGGCGTGTGCTAAGCGCTTAGGTTGCAGGAAAAAATAATTTAGTCTCTGCTCTATTTGAGTTTACATTTGGGGGAGATATATGGGTAAACAGTAAGTGTTATGAAGAACAGATTGGGCTGTCTAACTCAACCTGACAGAAGGGAGCTTTAGTAAATTTCTCATGAGGAGGAAGCTTAGTCTGAGTTTTGAAGGGTATAAAGAAGATATAAGCATTAAAGAGAATGGGAGCCATTACTGAAAATTGGATGAATGTTTCTTCATTAAGTCTGTTTTCATACTACTGTGGGATTATTACTCATGGTCTGTATAGGTGTTCTGAGGACTTTGGAGAAGTTAGGCAAAGTTCTGATGGATTTTTTTTTTTTTTTAAATTGTGGATTTATTTTTCCTTAAAGAATAATAGGGACTGGGAATCATTTAAAAAAATATAAAACAAAAATGACATCATCATTCTCTTTGATCATTATGGTATGGCTAAATGTGTCTTTTAAAAATGAGTGTCTACAAGTGTGATTGGGATTTAAGCGATTACTCCAGAGGGTAGAGTTGACATGAATAGGGAAAGTTGAGGGGAGGAATCAAAGGTAACCCATATGTTTTGCCTAGTGCAGCTTTGTGAGTTATGGAAGACAGAAAAAAGGAGGAGGAGCAAAATTTTGTAGTTGTGATGTTGGTTGTTTTAGGTGAAGAGATCATAAATTGGGTTTTTAATTCTGTTTTGAACATGTTTATTTTAGGTACCAATGGAGTATCCAAATGTGGATGTCTAGTATTTAGTAGATTATGTGTTTATCATTTAGATAAATGATAGAGATTTGAAATTATTAAGTACATGGTGATGATTTATCACAAGGCATAAGATACCAAGAAAATTTGTGTGTGTGTGTGTGTGTGTGTGTGTGTGTGTGTGTATGTATGTGTATGTATTTGGTTGTGAAAATGAATCACAAACTTTGAGGAATATCAATATTTAAAAGATGGGTAGAGAAAAAGTAAAATAGGGATTGGAAAGTTCATTTGATTTAATATTATGGTTTATTTTATGAGTATTAAAGGCTGATTTTTCTGGAATAGCAAACTTAAAAGTCAAATAATTGTATTGAGAAGTGAATGGAAAGTGATGTTTAATATAGCATAATAATAGATTATTTTAGGCCAGGCTTGGTGGTGTATCCCTGTAATCCCAGTGGCATGGGATCATGGGTTCAAAGCCAGCCTCAGCAATGGCAAGGCACTAAGCAACTCGGTGAGACCTATCTCTAAATAAAATACTGAATAGGCCTGGAGATGTGGCTCAGTGGTCAAGTGAGTGCCCTTGAGTTCAATCTCTGGTACCCCCCACAACCCCCCCCCCCAAAGAAAAACCCAATAGATTATTTTACATTTGAGAAAGCTTTGCTGTGAAGTAGAACAGAGGAAGATGGTAAAGGTTTGGGGAAAGGGTTTTTTTTTTATTCTTTTTATTCTAATTTGTTATATATGATAGCAGAATGCATTACAATTCATATTATACATATAGAGCACAAGTTTTCATATCTCTGGTTATATACAAAGTATATTCACACCATTCATGTCTTGATACATGTACTTTGAATAATGACGTCCATCTTGTTTCACCATCATTTCTAACCCCATGTCCTCTTCCTTTCTTTCCCTTCCCTTTGCCCTATCTGGAGTTCCTCTATTCCTCCCATACTCCCCCTCCCTCCCCACTATGAAGCAGCCTCCTTATATCAGATAAAACATTTGGCATTTGGTTTTTTGAGATTGGCTTTGCTTAGCATTATCTTCTCCAACTCTATCCATTTACCTAAAAATGCCAGTGTTTTTATTCACTTTTTTTGCTGAGTAATATTCCATTGTGCATATATACCACAATTTTTTTTTATCCATACATCTGCTGAAGGGCGTCTAGGTTGCTTCCACAATTTAGCTATTGTGAATTGTGCTGCAGTAAACATTGATGTGGCTATGCCCCTGAGGTATGCTGTTCAACAACTATATGAAAAAGTGTTCATCATCTCTAGCAAGTAGAGAAATGCAAATCAAAAGTGCTCTAAGATTTCATCTCACTCCAGTCAGAATGGCAGCTATTAAGAATACAAACAACAGTAAGAGTTGGCAAGGATGTAGGGAAAAAGGCACACTCATACGTTGCTGGTGGGACTGCAAATTGGTATAGCCAATATGGAAAGCAGTATGGAGATTCCTTGGAAAACTGGGAATGGAACCACCATTTGACCCAGCTATCCCTCTCATTGGTCTATATCCAAAGGGGAAAGGTTTTGTTGATGTGTGTAAGAAAGTGATAGAGAGGAAATAGAGTATGTAATGGTACTGGAAAGAGATTCTATAAAATTGATAAAAGGACCTGAATGAGATAGAAGGAATGGAATTGAATCATGAGAGAGATCACTGTTTGAAAAGAGGAGGCACAAAGGTATAACTGAAAATAAGATTTTTTCCTCTTCATTTCTGCTGTTAAATCTTGAGTCCCTTAAGATCATTTTCTCTTTATTTTATATTCTATTTCATTTAACCCCATTTCAATCACCATTTATTTGTTAATGATTAATATATTTGTAATGCATTTCAATTCTCTGACCTACAGAATCAAAACTTTCAGGCTGGGGTTGTGGCTTAATGGTAGAGCGCTTGCCTAGCATGTGTGAGGCACCACATACTCCATGTACTTTCTTTGTCCCTTGAATTGGTGGGATCTCAAACTCATAATGTCCCATCTGAATCTCATCTAGTGAATTTTATCTCAGTAAGTGATAGAAGAATTAAAATTTAAAAACCATTGCATACTCAGACTTTGCACTGTTAAATATAATAAAGCAGATGTGCCAAACAATAAACATCCTTTGGTTCTAAAAGATTTGTCAAGTCAGTGTATCTATAAAAATGATAAAGCTGAAAAAGACAGTTTAAATGGTATACACTGAAAATTTTTAGTGGTTTCAAAAAATAATTATAAAAGTAGAATGGACTAGTATTCATAAATTTTTAATCTGAGATTTTTCTTTATATTGTACAATGAGAAATTAAACAACAACTAACTGGTACTCCTTTTACATGTCAACTTAAATCTCGTAGGCATAAAGCTACTGTGCTAATCTTAGCATGTGCGATGTTCTAATTATTGTGGACATTTCTGCTGAAATGTTATCCATTCCCCTTCAGTTTGAATAATTATGAGAGCTCAGGAATATGTCAAGTATTTAAAACCATTTCGTATGAATCTTTTATACGTCACATTTCCTGAATTTGCATGAAGAATCCTACAGGCTAGTAAAGATTTCCTTTGAAGAAATATATAATCATGGACCATTGGATAGTATTAACAGAGAGTAATATATTATTTTGACTTCTATTTCTCAATTTAGAGTCTGGCTATGAAATATGTTTGTGATCAGTCTTTGAAGGATGAGATATAAATGAGAAATTGTAAGAAACATTTTCATTAACCAAATTGGAGCTGTGTACTACACAATTAAAAAATATAATTCATAGCTTTTCTTCTGTATAATTATTCTACCTCTCTTTGAGTTGTGTTTTCTTAGGAAATGCTTTTTAAAATTATTTTAAAATTCAATATCATTTAATTGCATTGTCAATATTGAATTCTTTTATAATTTCTTCCATATTGTGGTGATAGTTTCTTATTTGTAATGCTATATCTTTGATATTCCCCTCAATTCATGTTTTTCCTTTCTGATTAATTTTGAGTTTTTAAAAAGGTCTGTTTTAGTGGTATTTTCAAAGAATAAGGTGTTAGATTCATGCATTAATTATTTTAATTTCTAATGTCAATAATTTTTATCATTTTTTGAATTTATTTCTTCTTCTCTCCTCTTAAGTTTTATTTTTTACTATAGATCTTTTAAAAACAGTAGTTAAACTGCAGTCCCAATACTTTTTTGTGGTAATTCCAGATGAGTCCTGTTTTGTAGAACTTCTTGAGTTGATGAAGAAGTCTTATATCTTCATTGTCCAGTAAATACCATTGATCATGCATGGCTATTATGCACTTGAAATATAACTACTGTAAATAAAGAACTGGACTTTAAATCTTGTTTAATTTTAATTATCCAAATTTAAACATCTGTTTGTGGCTAGTACTATATTAAAGTGCAGTTTAAAAAAAAAGATTTGGCAAACTTTTTCTGTAGAAGTCAAAATAATAAATATTTGGGGTTTTGTAATTCATATGGTTTGTGTTGCAGCCCCCCACAAAAACAGTCACACAATGTATAAACAAATGAGCATAATTGTGTTGTAGTAAACCATGTGTATCACAGCAGGGTTTGCTGGATTTGGCTTCTGCCCTCCAGTTTGACAAGCTGTGCTCTAGATCTTAGATGTGTCTGCGCGTCTGTGTATTTTTATTTTTCTACTTCTGTATTCTCTGGGTTCCTTCAGTTATTTTTTCTTCCTTTGTTTGTGTGAGTGGCAGGAGCAGGGTGGATAGATTCTGTCTCTTTTCCTGTAATTTTGTTTTTGTTGACAGACTGTTGTTTTATTTATATGTGGTGCTGAGAATTAAACCCAGCGCCTCACACATGCTAGGCAAGTGCTCTACCACTAAACTACAGCCCCAGCCCTCCTGTAACTTTTTAAGGAAGATTATTACTCCTTTCAATTCCTCCTGTGTGTTTTTTCAAATTTTCTTCCAGCTTTTCTATTTTTTGGTATATTGGTGGAAGTGGCACTCTCTATTAAATTCGATGAAACTCTTATTCTCTTATTCTATTCTAATCTCTTTTATTCTGTTCTCTCATATGCCTCTAGTTTTATAAATGCGACATCTTTCCAGAATCTCTGAACATGGTAAATAATTCTTTTTTTTCCTATTTTTCTCCTTTTTGAATTTCTTTTGCTTTCTCCAAGGTTGCTTGTTTTTATCATAAGCATTCTTTTTCATGATTGTGTTTTTCCTGAATGTTGATGATCCTTGGTTATTCATTCATGTTAATAAATGAAAGACCAATTGAATGATATGGGTAGCTGGAATGGGTTTTCTCTTCCTCGTTTTCCCAAGAAATCTTAATTTAAATGGGAAAGAAAAAAAAAAAAGACTGACAGGGAGTTGTTTATTGGTTGGTAGGTCTAATTTCTTGGTATGCTTTGCTCCAAAGTGGATAAGCCGGGAAGAAACAGGCTAATTCCTTCTGTAATAGCTAAATAAGAAAGACAATCTTCTAGTTTTCCAACCTTCATACTTTGCAGACCAAATTTCTTTCAGACCAGTTTTCTGTTTAGACTACTATCCTCCCTTATTCTGAACTAGCACAGGACCTCTTGAGGCCATGAAAAGAAAAGTTACACCTTCCCTGAAATAGTATCATGTATTTGTGTTTGGCATAAGTAGGCACACTTTTCTGGGACCAGATAGTAAATATTTTGGGTTTAGCAACTAATGAGGTCTTTTTTGCAACTATTGAACTTTGCTATGGGAGAGCAGCCATAGACAGCATTAGAAAATGAGTAAGTCTGTTTTGAAAACACTTTATTTATGAATGCTAAAACTTGAATTTCATATGGTTTTCACATGTCACAAAATGTTCTATTTTTTTACTTTTAGCCATTTAGAAGTGTAAAAAACTATGACTTTTTTTTTTTTTTTTATCTTGACATAAAAAAGTAAAAGATGTGCCAACCTGTGTACTGGACTATTGTTCTCTCCACTCTCTTACTCTGATTTCATATGCTCTATCTTGTTGAAAGCCTTCAAAATCTCTAGTTCATGATTTTCACATTCCTTTTCAGTATTTATTTCTAGTTATTTTTTGAAAATTTGCTATCATAAAAGAGAAGACTGGAGGTGACAAGGAAATTACTGCTAGTGGGCATTGATTACAATTTTGGGGTGACAAAAATGTTTTAAAATTTATTGTGGTGATGATTGCATAACCACAAATATAGTAAAGTACATTGAATGTTACACTGCTTTAAATAGGTGAACTGCATGATAAATGAAATGTGAATTATATCTCAATAAACCTTTTTTGGTGGTGGTAAATGTATCATCATTTCAGTTCAATTTTTAAACGGAATAGTGGTAAATTTATGTCATTTTGAACTAAAATTCTCATTAGACTTCAAACTGGGTGGGGTGTGGGAGACAAGTGTAAAGGCAAAAATGTAAAGTATCTTTAGAATCTTTTTCAGTAGCTCCATTCCTATACTCATGAGGTATAATTAATAATAATAATTGTTTTGCAGAGGGTATATTATGACTCAGATAATGTTTTTAATATTTTAATATACAATGCCCACACGATTTTACAGATGCATAAGTTGGGGAATTAACTGAATCACATAAAGGATAAGTAATTTGCTTTTGGTCACCATAGCTTATAAGTTGTAAAGCTAGGATTCCCAGTAGAGAGAGCTAGTCTGTCTGGCACCAAATCCATTTCTTCTCCACTATTCCCTCTGAGCTCAAACTCAGCCTTAATTCCCTTCTCAAAGTAGATCTTTGTTTAGCCAATTTATGACTGTTAGCATTACATGTATTTGCCTTGCTACATAAGGTATATATTCAGAATGATTAGTATGATGAGAAAATATGAGGTGAAAGCAACTGGGGTAGTAAGTGGGACATCTTTAGCCCAGAAGTGAATAATGCTGACCTTTTTAATCTTGTGAAAGAGAAATTAGACCTCTTTGTTTCTCTATGGCAAATGATTTTTTTCTTTATATTTTTGTTTTTTTCTGTATTTTTCATTAGTGCATTATAGTCGTACATAATGATGGGATTTGTTATATATTCTTCCATGCACACAATATAATAATATAATTTGAACAATATCATTCCCTGTCGGGCTTTTTAGTCCTGTTCCCTCCCTACCTGCAGGAGATATAGGGAGAACACCACTCGGCCAGGAGGAGCCAAGAAAGGAGAGGGCCGACTGACCGCTGGCACCCAGCTCTTCCTCACCGCCTAAGGGAGACCAGTCAAGGCTGGAGCTCCTTTATTGAGGAAGCACACACAGCTAATATAAGGCACAGGAGCCAATCAGGATAAAGGTCAGCAGGGTGAGGGGAGTTCACGTGTACACCCATTCTACAGGCAGTAAGGGGAGATAGGAGCTGTCCACGAGGGCGGAAGGGTTCTGAGCCTATCCTAGAGGTAGTCGGATTTTTCCTCACAATGCACGGTATTGCCTTCTGGCTGATTGCAAGGCGCCATCTTAGCCATGTGTGGCCTCAAGACCAGGAAGAGAACATTAGTGTGCTAGTTAGGTTTCCTTTTCTCCATCGTAGGTTTCTATTTTAATGATGTGACGTGCCCTACAATTCCCTAGTATTTCTTCTTTCCCTATCCTCTCTCCCCTGACCCCATTTCTAGAGCAGAGAAATTTCAATTTCAACTCAGACTGAAGAACTTTCTATTAGGGTGGTTTAGCACTAAAATTTATGTTGATGATAAAAAACTCTTTAGAATTTTAATTTTATGATTTTACTTTTTATATTTTTCATTCCCTTAAATGAAAGGTTTAAAACACCTTTAAAGGCCATTTTATTTTATAATTTCCATTCTTCAAAAATGTGAGATTTGGCCAGGTGCGGTGATGCACGCCTGTAATCCCACTGGCTTGGGAGGCTGAGGCAGGAGGATTGCAAGTTCAAAGCCAGCCTCAGCAAAAGTGGGGCACTAAGCAATTCAGTGAGACCCTGTCTCTAAATAAAATACAAAATAGGGCTGGGGATGTGTCTCAGTGGCCAAGTGCCCCTGAGTTCAATTCCCGGTACCCCACCACCACCAAAAAGCGAGATTTTAAAATTGCTTATTTATTTATTTATCTATCTATCTATTTATTTATTTATTTTTGCATTGCTTCTGATCTAACCTAGGACCTCACACACATTAGGTAAGTGTGGTACAACTGAGCTATAACCCAGTCCTTGAAAATAATGTTATGGTTAATTTTGTATTCTAAGGCAAAAAAATTTTTAAAAGGAAAACAAAGCATATTTCCTTTTTCTCTTTACATTTCCTAAATAAATTCACCTGAAAATTAATGAATTGCTATCATATATGATGAATGTTTTCCCTCAAGGAGTGTTGGAATATGTTTACTTTAGAGCTTACCAATAGTTTTGATTCTCTAATTGAAGAATTTTTGTCAGCTCTTTGAGCTTGCTCAAGGTCTTGAGTCCCTTAAGGAAAAATTTTCTTTTGTGAAAAAATACTCATAAAATCCCCCCTTTTAATAATTTTAAGTGTACAGTTCAGTGGCATTAAGTGTATTTATAGTGTTACATAATCATTGCCATTATTCCCAGATTTTCATCATCCCAGTCAGAAACAGTATACTTAATGAGTAAAAACTGCTTATTCCCCATTTACCCCAACCTCTGATAACATCTATTCTATCTTCTATCTCTTGCTGGATCATATGAAAATTCTATGATTACCTTTTTAAGGTACTACCAAATTGTTTCCCTTAGAGATTTCCCTTAGAGATGCACCATTTTGCATTCCTACCAAGATAGCATTCAAGTTCCATTTTCTCCATGTCCTCATCAGTATTTATTTTCTATTTTTTGATAATAGCTTTGTAATGATGGTCAAGTGATATCTCATTGTGATTTTAATTTGCATTTCCCTAATGAGTAAGGATGTTGAATATCTTTTCATATGCTTATTGACCATATGTATGTCATCCTTAGAGAAATGTCTTTTCTTGTCCTTTATTTACTTTTTAATTGGTTTTGTTGTTGAGTTGTAGGGATTCTTTACGTATTCTGTTCATTAATCCCTTATCAGATAATGATATGTAAATATCTGTTTCCATTTTATGGGCTGCATTTTTACTGTCTTGATATGGTATTCATTGATTATCAAAAGATTTTTAATTTTAATGAAGTCTAATTTATTTTTTCTTTGGTTTTTTGGATCAAGGAAATCACTGCCAAATCCAATGTCATTGAAACTTTGCCCTGTGTTTTTTCCGAAGAGTCTTATAGTTTTCACTCTTAGGATTAGGTTTCTGATCCATTTTGAGTAAATTTTTATATATATTATAAGGTAAAGGTACAACTTCATTCTTTTGCATGTTGATATCTAGTTTTCTCAACACCATTTTTTGAAAAGACTGTCCTTTTCAACAAAAAATTATTTTGGCAACCTTGTTGAAAATCCTTTCACCATTTATCTTAAAGCTTATTTCTGAAGTCTTTATTCCATTGGTCTGTAGATCTGTCATCATAACTTCCATAATTAATAGAATTTTGTATTAAAATTTAAATCAAGGGGTGTGAGTTGTCCAGATTCTTCTTTTTAAGGATTGTTTTGACTATTCAGGGTCTTTTGACATTACTTACGAATTTTAGGATGCATTTCTATTTTTTACAAAAATACCTTTGGGATTGGATGGCAGTTATATTGAATTTGTCCATTACTTTGGGTACTATTGTCACCTTAAGAATCCTAGTCTTCCAGTTCATGAATGTGGGATTTCTTTCCATTTATTGATGTCATTTTAAATTTCTTTCAGCAGTATTTTGTAGTTTTCAGTGTACTAGTCTTTTACCCCCTTGTTAATAAGTTCATTCCTTAGTATTTGGGTTTTTTTTTGATGCTATTATAAAGGATTTGTGGTTTTTTTTAGTTTCATTCTTGGATTATTAATTGTTACAAGTATAGAAAAACACCTTATTTTATGTGTTGAATTTTGTCCTGCAAATTTTTGGATTTATTAGTTCTACCAGATTTTTTTTTAATGCTTGTTAAGGATTTTCTACATGTAAGGTGATGTCATCTGCAGAGATAATTTTACCTCTTCCTTTCCAATTTGGATGCCTTTCATTTTCTTTTTTTGCCTAATTTTAATGACTAGAATGTCCAAATTCTGTGTTGACTAGGACTTGCAAATACTGGTGTCTTTGCCTTATTCTTGATCCAAAGGGAAAATTTTTTAGTTTTTCCCTATTAAGTGTGATGCTAGCTGTGGTTTTTTTCATCTATTGCTTATGTTGGAGGAAGTTTCATTCTATTCTTACTTTGTTGAATTTGTTTTCATGAAAGGGCATTGAATTTTGTCAGATTTGTGTGTGTGTGTGTGTGTGTGTGTGTGTGTGTGTGTGTGTGTGCGCCTATTGATATGATTTTATGGTTTTTTTCCTGTTGATGTGGTATATTATACTGATTGATTTTTGTATGTCAAAACAAAATTTGTATTATGAGAATTTGTATTGTGAGAATCAGTCATACTTGATTATGGTGTATAAACCTTTTAATATGTTGCCAAATTTGGTTTGCTAGTAGTTTGTTGAGGACTTTTGTATCAATATTCACAAGGAATATTGGCTTGTAGTTTTCTATTCTTTTTGTCTAATTAGCTTTGGTATTAGTAATAAAGGCTTTGGGAATGCTTTAGGATGTGTCAATGTGTTCCCTCCTCTTTAATTTTTTAAAGATTTTGAGAAGTATTGGTATTGTCCTTCCTTCCCCCACTTGGCAGAATTCACATACAAAATTTGGTAAAAGCAAAAGGGTGTATAGAACTTTACATTGTTGGGAAGTATGCATAAATTTTTAATGAACTCACTATAGGCAAACATTGTATTTTATTTCCCTGTGTTATAGGTATACTTTCATTTAATTCCGATGGTGAGGTATGTGTACTATTTTCCTAGTACTGCTGTCATAATAAATTATCACAAATATGGTAACTTTAAAAAGTTCACAATTGTGGAAATCAGAAGTCTCAAATCAAGGTGTCAGCAGAATTTATTTTTTTTCTGGGGACAGTGAGAAAGAGACTATCCCATGCCTCCCCCCTAACTCCAGGGTGTTCTTTGGGTCATAGATACCTTTCTCCAATCTCTGTGTATTTGTATACTCATATTGACTTCTTCTTTGTGTCCTTTTGTATCTCTTGTAAGGAAATTCTCATTAGATAGAGGACAGAGCTATCTCAGTATAGTTTCATCTTGTTCCTTATCTTAATACATTTTCAAAGATTTTATTTCCAAGTAACATTATATTCCAAGGTTTCAGATAGACACAAATATTGGGGGAACCCAACCCACTACACTTCACTCTTCGCATTCTTAAAATTCATATACATGTTGATTTGGATGTGTACATTCATTTCATTACAGCATCCCTCCCAAACACATTTCAGCATCAATTCTAAATCCAAAATTTCATCTAAATATCATCAACTTGAAAAGTACCAAATTTCATCATCTAAACTGTCTAAATTAGGCATGGTTGAGACTATGAATGTAGTCTATTCTAGGACAAGATTTCTTTCTGTATGTGGATCTGTGAAACTAAAAAGTAAATTATCTGCTCCCAAAATGAAGTGAAGAAAATGTATACAATAGACATTCCCATTCCAGTAGGAAAAAAAAAAATGAAAGGAGTAAAGGGTTTACTGATCCCAAATCCAATCCTACAGATATCATTTGGTTTTAAGGTCTGAGAATAATTCTCTGAGGCTTCATGGTCCAGTCCATTAGGCTCTTCCGATGTTCTCACCCTGCAGGCCCCTCAGACCATTCTGCTCTCTTACCTCTCCATCCATGGTTCTACAAGTTATTTTTTCCCCTTTTCTTCTTGAAGAGTAGTACATGTTTGTAGAAAAGTAACTCTATCAGTCCATTTTCTCCTTAAAGAACTTTGGGAGTCCTACAGCTTTTCATTTCATCCAGTTTTTTTCTTTTTTTTTTTCCTGCCAAGATGGCAGTGTTTCTACTAACATAACATTGTCAAAAGTCTTATGTGTCTTCCATGAATGTCAGGGGGTACATGCCATACGACCACAGGGTTCTTCACATCTCCTTCTTGGATAACCTCATTTCTATTTTTGGCTTCTGCTGAGATGGTTGACTGAAGCCATTAGTATCACACCTCATCTCTTCAGAAAATATTTTTTTCTGCAATACTTGACCACTTCTTCATAGTATGCTTTAGCTGATATTTAGTTCTTGAAAACATATGTGAAGGGAAAGTGATCACGACACTTGGAGTGACCAAGAGATCTTTATTGTGGCAGTGTCTGATTACAGGGAAGGAGGAGAAAAGAGAGAGAGGAAAGCACAAGAGGGGCGGGGAGAGCAAACTGCAAGAGAGAAAGAGAAGAGAGAGAGAGAGAGTGAAAGCAGAGAAGAAAGAGAGCACAAGAGAGGGGGGGGGGCCCGCAGGAGAGAGTTTTTATAGCCAAAATTTAATGGGGTTTTTGGGTCTGCAAGCTACCTTGTTGGCATACAGTGATTGGATCATACTGTAGATGCTAAGGTTGTCTCTTCTGCCTTCAGGCAGACAAGGCAGGGTCAGATTTGGGTTTCCTTTGCACCAGACAGGTGGGGATCCAGTGTTCAGCCTTGATTGGGGTTGAGTGTTCAGACTTGAGGCAAACAAGTGATAAGGAACCAGACGGGTGAGGGTCCAGTGTTTGCCCACCCTGTACCCAACAATTGTTCAGCCTGCTCCGCAACTAACAATATGTATTTTCTTTTTTTTTTAATTGATTATTTAAAGCATTACATAGCTCATGATATATCATCTTTCATACATTTGACTCAAATTGTGTTTTGAACTCCCATTTTCACCCCAAATACAGATTGCAGAATCACATAACAATATGTATTTTCTAAGGAGTAGCAGCTTTGCTGTCTTCCTCTTTACATCTTTACAAGCCCTTCTCAGAATTGCCTTAATAACTTTATTTCTACCAACAGTCTCTTCTAGGCAATCTAGGCTGTTCTGTTTTAGGTGTCTATTAAAGCAACACCTCACTACCGCTTACCAAAATCTGCACTAATTTCCTAAGATCGCCATAAAAAATTACCACAACAGAAATTATTTTTTTTACAATTTTGGAGGTCAAATATCTGAAATCAAGATGTCAGTAAGTCCATGTTCATTCTGAAGACTTGAGGGAAGAGTCCTTCCTTGCCTTTCAGTTTCTGATGACTCCTGTTATTCCTGATTCTGGCAGTATAATTCTAATCTTTGCCTCTATTTTCACTTATCCTCTTCTCTGTATCCCTGTATGTTCTCCTCTGTCTTCTATGAGGACACTCTCATTAGATTTAGGCCCTCTCTAATCTAGTATGATCTCATTTTGATCCTCAACCTTAATTATACCTGCAAAGACTATTTCAGTATAAGGTCATGATCTAAGGTTTCAGAAGGACATTAATTGTGTATGGGAGGATGGCACCACTTAACCTACTACAATCTCGTTTTAAGTAATTATATTATACATTTATAATTAAATATGTTGTATTTTATTCAAAACTTGTGAATAATTATTTTTATGAAGTTATTTCACAAGATAACTAATACCCTTAATGTTAATATTCATATTAGAGAGTGCTAAATAGGAAATCACTTGTCAGATTTTATAATATATTTTGAAATAAGGGGTTTTAGGAATATTGTATATGTGCATATGTGTATTGACACATATGATTAAACAGCATTAAATTTCTGTTGACTTAAAGAAGTTTGTTCCTCAGTATTTATTCACATCAATGTAGTAAGATCCTAAATTACTATTTTTTTTAGGACAGAGGTGGTCTCCAGTTGATTGGAATGAGTGAGTGAAATTAGATTTCCTTGAGATTTTTTGGTGATTCAAATTGGAATCAAATGTTTAGTGAGTTTTTCAATATTTAAATAATGAATTGCAAAAATATAATTGAAGTGTATTTACTTGAATCTTCCAGTTAGGTGAGATTGTTAAGATCATGCATAATGTTTGTAAATAGAAGAAAGCATATATTTAAGCAAACTGCTGTTACAAGGACAACTCATTTTTAAAGGTCCTAATATAAAAGGGGAAAATGTGGTCGCTTCATAAGGGGAAGAGTAAGACTAAAACAAATTTTGGAGTTGATCTAGTAATCCACTACTAGAGTGGAAATGGCATATGTCTTTAATCCCAGCTATGCAAGAGATTGAGAAAGTAAGATTCCAAGTGTGAGTCTGCCCTTGGCAATTTAGCAAGACCCTGTCTCAAAAAAAAAAAAAAAAATGCTGTGGATATAACAGAGCTCAGTGGTAGAGTGCCCCTGGGTTCAATTCCCATTGCCTCAAAAAGGAAATATATATATATATATTTGTGTGTGTGTGTGTGTGTGTATGAAATCCATTATCAAAGAGAGAGAGGATAAATCAACAGAAATGAGGAATATCAGAAAAGTGAAGGGCACAAAAGAAAGGCCAAAGAGAGGATAAAAGGAAACCTCTAAGGGAAGCAGAAAATGAGGTATAATACAATTAAAATATTAGAATTTATTTCAACTTTAGTCAAATTAATGATAATTACTGGAGTCAACATATTCTTGGTATTATTCACTAAAGTCAAGCTCATGTTATTTTGCTAGAAGAAAATAGTAAGAATCATTTAACATTATTTAAGCTTTAAATAAATATTTTATTATTAAGAATATTTTCATGCATCATATATATTATGTAAGGCATATGCAGTCATATATACTTAAAAGTAAATATTATTATGTTACCTTCTTTTGAAAGCAGAAATTTGGTTTTGGTGTGGACACTGAAAATATAATAATAATATAATGTTTGCCTTTGTCTGATTATGACTGGTGATGAGATTTTTCTGCAATGTCATGTGTAGTCATCATATTCGTTAAGGATCTGACCAATCAGTCTTATATATTAGTATTATAAACTACTTCTCTAACCTGTTCATTCTCAAAATTAATCTCATCATGCTCACCTGTAGAAGTAAATGTTTATATCCTCTCGATTGTTTGCTTGTAAATTGTCAAAGTCTAGAAGAGATTGATATATCAGAGGTGTCTATGGTTACCTTGTCATCTTCTTTAACTCTTTGACCACAGTTCTTTCTATGTGGATTGATATCTTATAATTTGTTGTTACCCAATTACTTTCTTCTTATACTCAGCTCTCTGGTGGATAATGGACTTTAATATGTTTTTTTAATTGAAGTGTCATTGAATATCCAAGCTCAAAATCCCATCGACCCACTAAGATGCACTGTAAACAGTTAACTGAGAAACCTTTAATTGAATAACATATTAATTCAGCTCTATCTGGGTCAGAGAACTTTTACTTAATAAAATTTTAATTTCCTGCTTTAGGAATCTTGAAACCATGTATCACCCACATATGCTTTGAGACATTCTTTAGATTTCTTCCTGGAAGCCCTACAACTACCCTAAAAATTGAATGTATTGTAGAACAGACATATGGTAAGTGGGGTTTTTTCCACTCCTTTTTCTTCTGTCGGTTTTATGTTCCAGTTAAGTTTTATGGCTGTTGTAATGCTGCTCCCTACTGGACACAAGGTAATTTTTTAAAGTTGGCACTTAATAGATGAGCAAAGAACTGGTTATAACAGGACCCATGAAGGAACTCTTTGCTATATTCACAAAACAAAACAAAAAAACACAACAGTATACAATGAAAACAACTCTCTTATAATAATAGTGCCATACCACTACCATCATATTGATAATCTATCTAGAGCCTGATGATGGTGTTGATAGTCTTGTTTCCAAATTTCATTGTCTGCTTTCATTTTAGTGTCATCTAAGTTATAGCAAACATAATTGAAAATTTCTTGTAGGTGGTGGGCCTTAATAGGATTTTCGAAACTGCACGTACTTTTTTTGTTATGCAAGTCAGTTGATGATATCTATTTTAATAATTTCAACTTTTTGTGCTTTTGGTTTTCTAAAGAAAATATTTAAAATTGCTTCTGTGTAATGTACATTAGAACATGTTGTTTCAATTTTGAATGAATCAACCTATCTTGCAATTTATACAGTGAACTTTAACTTGTTTTATGTATCTACCCCATAATCCAGCTATAATGTTTTCTAGTACACACAATGATCCATGTGGAACATGGGTTCAAATCTGATGTCTGTGACTGACTGATTATGGACTCTTCCATTGTGTATACATATGCAAGTGCTCCCAATATTGATTTTAAGCATGAGAGTTAAAAGAGCAATTCTTTTTACATTTCAAGCTAATTATTCAATATTTTTTTAGAGTGAAACCTATGTAAAATTATTACCTGGATATAATTTAGAACTTTTCAAAAGTTTAAAATGAGAAAAATGACAGGAGCAACAATGAGCAAATAATTAAATATCAAGAAGGATAACTGTTTTGGGGCTGGAGCTATAGCTCAGTGGTAAAAGCGCATGTGTGAGGCACTGGGTTTGATCCTCAGCACCATATAAAAATAAATAAAGATACTGTGTGTTCTTCTACAACTAAAAAGTGTTAAAAAAAGAAGGATAATGTTCTTATACTTTTGGTTTTGGGGGGGTTTGATAGTACTGTGAACTGAACCTAGGGGTGCTCATTAATGCTTTTTTATTCTTATTTTTTTATTTTGAAACAGGGTCTGGCTAAGTTGCTTTGGGCCTGACTAGGTTGCTGAGGCTGGCCTGGAACTTGCAATCCTCCTGCATCAGTCTCCTAAGACACTGGGATTACAAGCATGGGCCACCATGCCCAGATCCCTTTAAAGCCATTTTTTCTTCTTTCTTTCTTTTTTCTTTTATTTTGCCATTGCAAACGCCTGTGAAATTGTTCTTAATTAAGATTGTGGAAAATCAGGCACAGTAACTCAGTTCTTTCTTATTTAAATATTGCAATAAAATTAGAAATATAGGCCAAGAAAGTAAAATTGTTGTTAGCAAAAAGAGGAATCTTCCTACCTGAAGGAACATATTATTGTTTTTCAGAAAGTATATCATTCCAAACTTTCTATTATAAAATACAAGATGGTATAGAAATATATATATACATAATATGAAGAATAATTATCTTTGTTAACCATCCACATAGCCACAGAGATAGAGTCACTTGAACAGGACATTTAGCAAACTGGGGTTAGAAACCAGATCATCCTGTCTAATGGGAGTTACAACTTAAAGTTGTAATTAAACTTTAAGTATTGCAATAAAAATTAGAAATATAGTAGAATGAGGACTTTTTTCTGAGTTTCCTAGTCATTTAATTGGAAATTTGCCCAACTAGCTTTTAGAAATGATCAAGATCATTAATAATCAATGATCATACTAATGATCCTTTATATCCCAGAAACATTTGATATATATAAAGTCTTCCCTTTCTGTAGAAGTAACTGAACTTCTGCTTTTTGTGGTAATCATTTTCATAATTTTTATGTAATTTTATCACTTTCCTATGTATTCCCAAACAACATGTTTACATTTCGCCTCTAGCTGATTATTGTGAAATTTTAGGTTTTTTCTTGTTTTGCTCAACGTTTTATTTTGAAGAGTCATCCATGTAGCTTTATTTAAACATTCATTTTCATTATTATATTTTATTTCTTTTAGTAAATATGCCTAACTTTATTTAGTCATTCTACTATTGGTAGATAATTGAGTTGTGTCTACTGTTTGGATTTTATAAATGGTATGCTGTAAACATTCTTTAAAAAATACTCTGGTTACATATCAATTTTTAAAAAATTTGTCAGATAACAAGTAATTTATTTTTAGATTGGAAAATAATATCAGGGAAATTGATTACAGTGATATTAAGTGAATTTAAATGACTACATGAGAAACTTGTTTTATTTTGACAGTACCAAATGTTAAATGTTGGAAAGGATTCTGCAGTAGTTATTAACTCTTTTATTGTTGTCCTTAGATATATGGTGAAGAGACAAAAGTTTGAGATAATTTAATATAAAATGTATATATGACCTATGAAGTAATTGTGTGTTTCACTTTATTAGCACATTCATTCTGTTTTCTAAAATATCATATTTTCTATAATTCCTTAACTAAGGAGGGCTAGAGAGATGGAGTCACTTGAATAGGACATTTAGCAAACTGGGGCTAGAAACCAGATCAACCTGTCTAGTGGGAGCTACAACTTAAAGTAAATAAAGTAAAATCAGGCTTTTTCTTGAATTTCCTAGTCATTTAATTTGAAATTTGCCCATCTAGCTTTTAAAAATGATCAAATATTCTTTTGGCTATTAACCAGGATCTGGCTTGGCACAGGCAGTTGTATGCTAAATAACCTCTAAAATGATAATGAACCCATTATGGTTCATCTTCCAAAAGCAAGCCATAGTATATGCTAATTTTAAATAAGAAATTTTACTTTATTTCCTCATTCATTGGGGAAATTTAATTGGCATATTCCTCACCTGTTATTTTTCTGGGTAATTGAATTTTACCCTTATATGTGCTCAATTTGTTTTATATGAATATTTTTCTAAAGTATACAGTTTATACCTGTTTTCTAAAACTGAAATAAATTCAGGTTTTTAAAAAATGGCTCAATATTGTCATTATGAGCATCAAGCATTTTACAGAATTAAAGTGATTTCCTCAGAAACCATTATGACCTATCAGATGCCTACAAAATTGTCCTATACTGATAAGCTTTTTATCCTGGGTGCTATTTGTAATGTTTTTTTTTTTTTAATCTTACCTTTCTTAGGTAATTCTTGCCATTTGTTGTTAGTGCATTGTGTTGATTTTTATATATATATATATATATATATATATATATATATATATATATATATATATATAAATTTTAAAGAGAGAGTGAGAGAGGAGAGAGAGTGAGAGAGAGAATTTTTTTTTAATATTTATTTTTTATTGATTTATATTTAAAGACAAAACATTTGCCTAACATTATACATTATTTAGGTGAAACTTTAAGTATGGTTTTTGTCCTATCTACTAACTGAATGCATAGAATGTGTGGCAACTTTTAAAAAATTTTCTTTGGGGTCATCCACTTTGTTTCAGGGTATTCAGATAACCTCAAAATTGATTTCTGAATGACTGAAATGCAAAATACATTGCTTATGTATTGTTGTATCCTTATTGAAGGAGTAAAGATTTTCATTTACATGTTTTCTGATAAAAACAGTTATATTGAAACTATTTACTTAAGGATTCCTTCAAATAGGAGGAATATCAGTGGATATGTTTGTTTTCTTGTTACTTTGTTAGGATGAAAACTGAAATAAAAATAATGTTTTAGGTGACACTGATTAATGAAAATGGCAATCATAAGATTAAATAGCCCTTGAAATTACAACTTTTAAAGAAAACTATAGAAGTAACAAAGATTTGATTTGATGAAAACATACAAATATTTCAGAAAAACATTTTTGAAAGTGACATGCATTTGATTGCATTCACAATTATAAGCAATTGAATATGAATCTTAAAAAAACTATAGTAGGGAATATATTTATTTTTAGATCACAAGAGATATTGGTTAGAAAAGTAGACAGTTGCTATCCTAGCACATTAAGCATCAACATTGATTTACTGTGCTGATGAAAGTTTTTTAAATTTGAAAATTTATTTGCATTTAAATTTACTAACCCAACAAATTTTACAGATATGTTTGAGAAAAAAATGAATAAAGAGCTTCAGTTAGTCCTTGAAAGCTGCCATATGAACAATGTGTTTTAGAGGTTCATCGAGAGGAAATAGATTTTTCCATGCTATATCTGAGATGCATAGGTAGTGGAAATACAAAATGACACAACTCCTATGGAAAGCAAATTGGCAATTTCTAGAAAAAAAAAACCACATTTGCTTTTTTCACGAGTTTTGAGAATTACAGATATACTTGTATACTTACAAAATGGCATCTGTTTAGGAGTTTTCATTGTAACATTGTTTGAAGTCGCAAAAGATTGGAAACACCCCTAATGTCTATCAGTAGGATACTAGTTAAATGAACTATGTTGTATCTATACAGTGAAATACTCTACAAATCAACACAAAGTGGGGATGTTTTCTATATGAAGATTTGGAAAGCTTCCCTAATATATTGTTATTTGGAAAAAGCAGAATTCAAAAAGAGTAAAGTATTTTTTTGTGTAAATCGGGAAGGAGATTAAAATATATGTTTGTATTTGGTATATTTGCATAAATAAAATCTGAAAAAGCACACAATATCTAAAACCTGTGTAAGGACAGAGAGGAAAATGGAATAGATGGGGCTTCTACTGCACATCTTTTAGATGAGTTTTAATTTTGGAATATGGTAAGGTGTTACTAATTAACAGATTTTATTTATAAACCAATGAAAGTAGAAGAAAGGATAAACCTGCTATATTTTTTAAAAAATATTTATTTTTTAGTTGTAGTTGGATACAATATCTTCAGTTAATTTATTTATTTTTATGTGGTGCTGAGGATCAAACCTAGGGCCTTACCCATGCTAGGTGAGCGCTCTACCACTGAGTCACAACCCCAGCCCCAAGCCTGCTATAAAAAAACTGTAAAATTAGCCATTCGCCATTTTAATTCCCTTTTTCCCCCCAGATCCTGTTAGATAGTAAGCAGGGAATAAATATTTGCTAATGAACAAATAAACTCTATAATCTTTGAGTGAACTATCTTAGTTTATTTATCAAAGCATCTTTTCAGGTTGAGGAAAAAAATCTATAAGTCCTGTATTGATTTCAGTATAGAAATAAGGGATCATATGGAAGTGAATGCTATGAAGTATAGTTCATTATCAAATTATCATGAAGTTTCATTTAATTTATATGATATAAAAGCACAAATTATATTTTTCTTCATTAGAAAAGCAAAATAAAAAATTTCAAGGAATCTTTCATGATGAACAAAACAAAGCTTAAGAAATTTGAGTGCAAGGGAGAAAATGGCAGACATATAGTCCTTGTATTGCCTTATTTTCTGTGCTACTTTAAGGGTAAATATTTGGTCCTATTAAAAAAGTTGTTGTAATAGCAGCAGCAGTTACTCCTGACACAAAGACCAGATATCTCTGAAATATTGAGGGGAGGGGAACAGAGAACATAAAAGTATGAATGACTATTGTTCCTTCCTTTATAAGAATCCAGAACTTATCTCAAGCAATGAATCTTAATTGGAGATTCATATTCTGAACATATAAGGAACTTCTACAAATCAAAGAGATCTATTAGAATATAAATATTCAAGTAGTTATTATAAGAACCCCCAGTTTTCTTATTTAGATTATATAGGTGTCAGTTATTCCTAAATTTCTTGTTTTACAGATTTTGACTATCTTTCAATTTGTGTGTAGCCCTGCCTCTATTTTTCAAAAGCTATATTTACAGAAAATGCACATTATAAGTGGATAGCTTAATAAAATTTTCACAAACCAAATAGACCTACATAATCAGCACCCAGATATAAAAAAAAGAACATCATCAACACTCCAGAAGGTACCTTAGTTATTTCTTCCTGCCATTTTCCCTCTCTCCACAAGGAGAACTGCCACCAGGATTTTTAAAAGCACTGATTAGTTTTTCTTGATTTTGTTTTATGTATAGATTTATACAGTATAGTTTTTTGTATCTAATTTTCTGTGTTTAATATTGTGCCTTGAGATTCCTTCAGAATCTCAGATAGTTTTAGTTTGTTCAGTTTCATCGCTGCATTCCATTACATGAATATATCATAGCCATTATTTATCTGTTCTACTAGTGGACATTTGGGTAGTTTCCATGTAAAGCTACTTGACATTCTATTACACATATACCCACATTTCTTTGGTGATATATCTGGGAGTAAAATCTCTTGATCATAAGTATGTATATACACAGCTTTAATAAATGCAGCCAGTTTTCTAAAATGGTTGTGCCACTTTATAGTATGTTTGAAATCTAGTTGTTTCATATATCCACTAGTACTCAGTTTCTTCCATAATTCATTTTTCACATTCTAGTGGGTATAAAATAGTAAATCATTATAGTTTTATTTTGTACTCCCTGATAATGACATTGAGCACTTTTTTATATGTATAGTAACTCTTTGGTTATTCTCCTTTGTGAAGTGCCTGTTCATCTCTTTTGCCCACTTTTCTGTTGGGCTGTCTTTTTCTTTGATTGACAGAAGTTCTTTATATGTTCAGAATGTAAATCCTTAATTAAATATTGGTGTTGCAATGATTTCTGTCACTCAGAGGTTTACCTTTTCATTCCTTTAATAGTGCTTTTGATGAACCAAAGTTTATGACTTTAATGTAGTCTAGTCTTGTTTCATTTGAGAAATATTTGTCTACTCCAAGGATGTTTTTCTTATAGTAGCATTTTTTTTTACTTTTTATATTTATCATTTTACACCGTATTCTTATTATTTTGGACTGATGACACTATATCTGGAGACATAGAAAAAAGGAGTGGGCTTAGGTTAATGACCATGATTATGTACTTCTTACAAAATATTGCCTTAAGAAAATGGTGTTTATCCATGTTTACCTTATGTGCATCTTTATTGTACTACTTTATTTGTTTGTTTTTCTTTAAGGGTAGTCTGCTGGATAATTCAGGGAGAAATTTCTGGGGTGGGAAAATAAATGTTATGACTTTCAACATTTTTAACAATCCTAGTTTCTGCCAATGTTTATTCTTAAAATATAAAACTTTGTGAAGCATTCACAGTTACAATTCTAGTAATCTCATTTGGATATAGTTTACTTTATTAAAGCTTAGTATATTAAGTATAATTTTTTTTCATTGAGTTAAAAATTAAGTTATGATTTAATTTAAATATAACATGCTGGCTATCATATTTAAAAATTACTTTACGTGCTTCCAGATTATCTTAAGCAGTATTTCTTATGATCATCCACATGTGTATAAGTTATGAACATTTATAAGGCTTTCAAATAGGCTTTTTATTGTTCAGAAATATGTTCTGAGTATGTGGTATTATTTATATTATAGGTGTGTTTTAATACCTTAATGTTTTAGTTTTCATCTTGCCAATTATATATATATTATTAACTTCATGATTATTGTATTACCTAATTTTATATCTGTATTTTGTAATGAGAATAATTGCTTATTTTAAAATGTATTTTGTTTCTGATCACAGTGCTGAAATTAAAGAAAGGTGATTATTCTTGACTGTTCACTAAGCATTTAGATATTTTTCACTTGTCAACTACATTTTTTAGTTTAAAGCATCAAATTAACTATTATTTTATCCTGGCTTTTATTTTAATTCATGCATTTAAAAACTGAAATTCAGATAAAAGATAGTTTCAAAATAAATTCAGTATATTATTTATGAGTGGAGCAACACATTAGCATTGGGTTCACAATAGATCATATCGCTTTTATTCCATCTTACAAGCTTAGCAGCACAAACAGAATAATCAACATATTATTTGGCTGTCATCTGCTGAACAGAAACCAGAGATCACAAGGAGGTTTTCCCTAGCTGTGGTGATGGCCTTTTTGTTCCAAGCCCCCATCTGGGAGGGCCATGGTGTGTTATCATATGGAACGCGGGGTTTTCTGTAATCTGCTTAGCTGCACTGCAGTTTGAATCTTCATTCCATGTTTGTGTAATTTATAATTTTAATGAGACCATGGCTCTTGTGGGCTTTGAAATATATTAAAAGCTCTTTTGTGCATATGCTTTTGTTCTTGCTTAATAGGCTCAGTGTATTTAAAACTGATGAATTTTTATTCATGAATTTGGATGTCTGGAGATTAACTTAGACTGAATATCATTGCACTCATCTATTGATGGTTAGAAAGTTTTTTGTTATTGTTATTATTTTGTTTTGCTTTGTATATGTGCATGTGTGTGTTAATGTCTGTGTGATACATGGAACTAGAAAAGAAATAAACAATTTTAAAAGGTTAGGAAAAATGTGTGACTAAGGTAATAAAGAGTTGACTTAAATTTTATCCATTTAATTGATTGATACTTAAATTTTATCTATAATACTAGAATGTTATATAAATATTATAAAGAAATAATTATGGAAAAAACTTTAAAATCAAGTTAATACCTTAAGTACTTTTGTTTATTTGAAGTCATAGTCTAATATGACAGACCTAATATTTTAATTCTGTATCATCATTTGTCTGTGGTCATTCTGAATAAGTCATTCTCTCTCTTGGATTAAATTAGGCATATGTTACATATTTTAACTAATTTAGTTTTCCTAACTTCTATAAAACCTTTTTAATTAACATATTTTAAAACTCCTTTGAGGAATATGGTGGAAAAACTTATAGCAATTTATTAGTAATTTATAAAATTGATCTTTTTATTTTTAGCATTCTGAAATATTGTAAATACTAAAACTCTGAATAGTTGTTACTTACCTTACATATATTTAAAATTTTTGAATATAAACAATTACATAGCATCACAGAAAAAAACAATCGTGGCCCTTTCTAAATCCAGACATCTTTTTGAAAATGCTATATATTGCACTCAGTTAGGGGTAACAGATCCCAGTGGCCTCTTATGAAGTTACTCAAGAAGGAAAGTTGTTGTTGTTTTTAAATGACCTATATTTGGTGGATTGAAGCATTTTGTAACTATAATATATCATTGTTTTTGGTGTGTGATAGTGAGCAATTTGGAAGATCTCATCTCCTCCCACCACTACCCTTAAGTTAGAAATATGAATGAAATACAGGCTAAAATGATAGACTCTTATACTTTCTTTACTAAGTTTATACTTTCTTTAGTAAGTTTATTATGGAATGTTTGTTCTTCCATAATAACCCTCTACTTCAGTACTTTTATTAGTCATAAAATTTCATTTAGCTTAGGAACACATTGAAAATGTATGACAGTACTGTTTAATTGAAGTATAATATGAATTACATAGATATTACAATTAATCATATATTCAAAATATTATATTATCTTTTTAACATGTAATCAGTATAAAAATGAATGAAATATTGTGTTTCCTTCTTTTTTGTGCATTGTCTTCAATATCCAATGTATATTTTATTCTTACAGCCACATGGTGCTAATGGCTACATTATTAGACTGTCTATTACACAATTATAACAAAATGTCATAACAAAAATGTATTTTTTACATTCCTCATTATTTTTCTGGTAATATCCTAAGGTGACCAAAGAATATTCATGTGCCTTGTATTTTAAATTACATAATTAGTTTTTAATGCTTTGCCAACAATATTGTTTTGATTTATATCGATCTGTTTAATACATGAAATCAGAATTATGTCACCTGACTCCTTTGCACCTATCAGGTGTGTTTAACAATATTGTGATATTGAGAAGATAGAAGCTGATGTAAAGTATATGTAATGTTCCTCATAAATTGAGGGCAAATCAAACTTCTCAAATAAACTAACCTGAGGAGCTTAGTTTTATAACAATCCCATGGTGAGTCTTAATAATTATTTAAAAAATATAGCTAAGAATTCCTTCACATTATTAGAATATATATGAATTTATCTTTTATATAAATTATCTTTTATTTAGAGCTGTATAGCTGTACATTTCTTTGAATAAAAGGTGATTATAAATATTGTTTTCTAAAGACCTCTAGCAGTTTTTTACCTTTAAAATGTTCTATATACAAATAAGAGGAGAGATTCCTTGACTAATGTTTTAAAAACATACAGTTAAGAATTCTAAAATCTTGAATTATAATTGACTGATTTAAATATTTTAAAGTATAGTTATAAAATGATTAAGAGGATTTGTATTGAATATTGCAGGAGTACCTACTTTTAAAAAAAAAATGTAGACCTTGTCATGTGTAATTGACTTTCCTGCTGTAGTATGTGCTTTAGAGAAAACCATATATTCAAAAGACCTTTGAATTTTTCTCATTTTCTAAATTTTGAGGACTCAAACCTAATTTTTACGTAATCTGATTTTTATGTAGATATTAGTCCATGCCTATTGTATTCTTGACTCACTTAAATTTTTATTGACTACTCCCTGTGACTTCTGCATTTAAAGTGTTGGCACAAAATGTTAAACTACTCTTTAAACAATATCTCTAGTTTCTTGGAGATGATAAATCCGTCCATTGATTTCCTAATTTTATTATGTACACAGTCAATTGTAATCCAAGATTACAGCAAACAAGATGTTAATTTCTAGACATAATCTATGTACATTTCAATTACAGAGCATGATTGTTATAGAAGCGCAGAATAAAAAGGAATAACATTTGTGCTATCCTCACAGGAGCTGTCAATAAAAGATGTAATAGGGGATTTAGGAATCTGGAAATGGCCAACTAATTTATGTGAATCTATTTTATTTCAGCTAGAAAGACCAAGCTCTTTTTCGTCTGCATTGCATATTGCACAGCACAGGCTGTCTATACAAAACCAGGCGGCTGCATATGGATAGTCCCTTGATATCATTCACTTGCTGTGTAATCTTATTATGCAAAGTTCTAATCTTCACCTAGAATGAATGCCTCTGGGTCAGAATATAGTCATATCAGGGTTTTTGAGGTCATGTTTTGTGATCCTTAGCTTATTCTTCTAAGTAGGGCTGGGATTTAAAGGGTATTCCCCAGACACTAGCAGAGATAGACAGCAGAACCTGCTGCCTTTTTGGAAGACAAGACCAACATGAGGTCCCTGGTAGGATTAAACTTGATTTGTAGCTGTAGGATTTTTTAACAGATGTATTATTGGACAGGGAATAGGGGGCCACCAGCACAGCAAAATTGAATCATGACTGGCATTCTCAGGGAGTTTGCTGCCTGCTAAAACAGCAGCTGCATGTGGATTTGACTTCTTTCAGGTGAAGCGACTTCCAGTCATTTGGAAAGGATGGGATGAAAAGGAACCTTGGTGATAATTTTGATGTCTGCAAGATTTAGTACCAGTGTAATGGGATTATCGGTAACACCTTCACTGCAGAAAAAGCCACCTGGCGCTATAACTGGCAGCAACTGAGAACTAATCCTTTCCCATCTCTTGGATGTCATTCATGAAGCTCAAAGCAATTTCTACCCTGCTAACTGTGATTAGTTTTATAAACAACAACAAAAAATCAGGTGATCAAGGCAAAGACTATGTATGCTTTGTATTAATTATTTATAGTATGTGACCTTATTTTAAGCTATTTGATTTATAAATTATGTGACAAACTATAAACTGATTCAAAATTTATTAAGCTTTTCAAATAGAAAGGTTGATTAATGATGCTTTTCTACCTACCCTAGTTGAGTGACAGACTATTTACTATTAGTAAAGATTCATATTTGAGATAAAATATTAATTTAAGCACTGTTACATTCTTTTGTATTTAGGGTCATTATGAAAGTAATGAAAATGTGTGTATATATGTGTATATATATATATATATATATGGAATTGAAATAATTTGTGTTGTCATACAATTTACCTATTTTTGACTGCTTCAATTACTGACAATGAAATGGTTTTGGTGAGTCTAACATAATATAAAATATATGGACATATATTTTTGGTAATTAAGGTAATACTGGCTCACAGTGCTGATAAAAGGAGTTTTTTTGAAATTATATGATCTAATTTGTAAAAGTCCTAGAATAGTTAATATTAATATTAAATGACTTATTTTTAAAAATCAGTGATTCTAAGTCAAGATTCTCCTTAGAACATTAGGCTTCAGTAATTTGTGCTAGAATCAATACATTAGTTAATATTTTTAGCATTTTATTTCAGTCAAAAAGTTTATCAAGTACTTTGTTTAGAGGTGTTAATTATTTTAATATTCTTCTCTTACACGATCCAGAATAAACTGAGAGAAAATGAAGTCAAATTATCCCATCAGTCACCCAAACAGTATGCAACATAACTGCCAAGAGTAGAAAAGATAATTAGTGTTGTCAGTGTTATGATCCTAGAGTACTTAATTTAAAAATATTTATTCATAGAACTTGATTTTTATCTTATCCTGTTTTGTGATTTAGTAGCCTTATATTTAATAGCCTTAACCTCAGTCTAAATGTTTTTAAACCTAACATTTTTTAACCAAATATAAATGACTAAAATATTTTCTTGAAGTTATAAAGATAAAATATAAACATCCATTTTACACATGATGTATTCATGTACCTGTAGCCTCTGATTGTATGTAGTACCTTTTATTCTCCATATAAGGTCTTTATTGGAAAAGTCAACAGGCAAAATACAATAAACTTACATAGAGCTCTTTCATCGACTCTTCCTAACTTGTTATTATTAATGTGTTTGGTTTAATTGGTTCCAAGTTGCTGTACTCCAAAATGTTTCTTCATTTTCACTACATTTTAAATGAAGGAATGGGAAAGCTTAAAAATATTTCTCCTGAACTAAATTATTCTGATTTATGAAGGATTTCTTTAGCTTTCTATTTATTGTTTAACTATTAAAAACTATTTAAAATTCTGCAGTCATGATTAAAAGAGTTTACTATGAAATAAATGGACTGACACCTTTTTCTTATCCTCATAATTACTTGCATTTTAAGTCTAAAATATTTGGTTTATGTGTAATTTCAAATTATTTAGCTAGGAAGCTTATTATCTCAGGATAACTTTCTATAGTAGTCAATGTTGTATATTTACTACTTAACTATTTTTTATTTAAAATAATTTTCTGTTCAAAACAATTTGGCATCATTTATTAAACATGGCAAACATTTACTTATGTTTGTTCTTTTATTCAGCAATTAACTGAGTAGTCTTAAAGTTAGTGGTTTTTTTCTCCTTCCATTTTAGGCATCTTTCTTATTTGGTGAGACATTGTTATTTCTTTTGGAATGTTTTGAATAAACTCACCCCTTAATTAAATTAGACATAAATATGTGAGATTTTCTCAATGATATATATTCTTTTCATCTTGATAGAGGTTACTTAAATTTGGTACCTTAACTCATAGGGAATTTGGCTCATCTTGAAAAGCTATATTACTAATTTAATTTGTAACATGAGTACAAGACTCTATGTCAGTAAGAGTTGAGGGTTTTGTTTGTTTGTTTGTTTCGATTTGGTTTTGGAAGTATGAGAATGAAAAATTGTTTAAAAAGAGGTGTAAGATGGAACTGGTTGGGAATATTAGATAATTCTTGACCAATGTGTGATTAAGTCAATTTTTCTCATTTGGTGATTTATAGACTTCATTTCTCTCTAAAGAGCCTACATGAACTGCAGACTGGCAACAGTGTCAGTTAGCCTATGATGATAGTAAATGCTATTTTTTCATTTGAGTTAATACCCTTCCACTATTGCTCATGCAACTACTGTATTCTGAAAAGATGGATCATATAGTGGTTGGGGAATTATTGGTGGATGAATGACATTTGTGAAAGATGATGATTATATTAAAAGTTTTGATCTCACACACACAAACATATTTATAAGTGAACCCAAGAAAATAACATTATTAATGAAATACATTGAAATATTAGCATTCTAAAGTTTAATTTGTGACAATTTATAGAATTATCCCAATATTAACATTCATTTTAAAAACAGTGAATGGCTAAGTTTTATCAGATTTCTGAAAGTGTCGAGTATGTTTCTGTGGTCTCAAATGACAACACAAAGCTCTTCACTGGAATTCCTTTATGGCAGCCTGTTAAAACTATAAATTCTGTGGTGTTGCTCCCAGAAAGTCTCATTCACAAGCTGTGTGATGGGAGCTTGAGAATCTGAATTTTGAATTCTGGTTGGCTTTCACTTATCAAGCTATTTGGAAGCTGCAGTCAGATTTAAAGCAGTCTTCACTTCTTTAAACCTCAAAATGATCGCAGTTATTTCCTCTAGGAATGAAATGGAAAGGTTTTATAAAATCTTCATAGATTATGGGGATCAGAGCACTTTGAATTTGTAGTTCTGAAAAATAAAAAGTAACCCCTGTACAAGTCTTACAGTAGATTTAACATTTATAGATTTGAACAATTCATGAGCAGCCTCTAAGGTGATTTTGAAATGACAGGAATTTGAATTACTTTGATGGAGAGGCTGCTGTGTGAGAGTGAATTATTTAGCTATTGAGCAGTGTACACCACACTGTATCCCTATCTTAATGAGTCTTTGTTGTTCGGTACTTGTCACAATAACTTCCATTTAAGATCTGAAATGGACATATATCTTTCAGTTACTTTATATCCATATTTCTATGGGAAAATATGTTATTGTAAGTATTCTTGAATTTTAATGTAGGTCTTAGAAATGTCAGAATGTATTTTTTCTTGTCCAAATGAAAGTAAATATAGCAAAACTATGTTGTTAATTTGTTTTCTGCTTCCCCATCTCCTTGTTTCTGCTCACTTTTCCTTTATGTGAGCACTTCTTTAATTGCTAAACTCCATTGCTCTATCAGAACAACAAAAAGTAAAGATACTAATCCCTTTTCTCATTGGTTGCTTACTCTTTAGAATGAATTAATGTCTATAAACTGTTTTTAATTAGCATTTGATATATTATACTTTATCTGGTTTCTGAAACAAAATGCCTCCTCTTTCAAAGGAATTTCTAACGTGGACAATCAGGTGGATGTTTTCTTTGTGACTTTTATTAGTCTGAAATTACTCTTAGGTCTATTTCTGTCATTGGATCTAAATCAAGATCTTAGAATTGTATGCCTATGCCCAGTACCTTCTAAGGATGAAGAAATCTCTAATTTCTTTTCAGTTTCTAGTGTTCCCTTTCCTCAGTCTTTTTAGTTGGTTATTTAACATTAGCCCAACCATCAAACTGAAAAAACTGCCAATATCTAAATCTATTTTTTCCCTAGTTGTCATTGAATAAAGCGTTTCAGCTTTTTTATTTAAAACTTTTTTTTAGTTCTCAGTGGACTTTTTTTATTTATATGTGGTGCTGAGAATCGAACCCATTTCCTCACTCAAGCTAGGCAAGAGCTCTACCACTGAGCCACAACCTGAGCCTAGTGTTTCAGCTTTTATCAAAAGCAATCTGTCTACTTTTGTTTGATTCCCTTTCTTTCTTACATTAAAAAAATTGAAGTATCATACATACATACCACATTGTGTATTTGTACATATGCATATACCTGTGTAATCACTCCTAATACTGAAGCTCAGATGCTACTCCCCAAGGTAAACCACTGTCTTGACCTCTGCAGATTAGTTTTGTTTCTATTTGATTTTCATAAAAATTAAGAATATAAATGGAATCATACACTGTAAGCTCTTTTGAGTTTATTCTTTTTATTGATGTGTAGTATCCCAGTGTGTGAACATACTAAAACTTGCCCGTTTTTATGATGATTGACATTTGGGTTGTTTGGTTTGATATATTATGAATGGGCTTGGGGATGTGTCTCAGTAGTAGAGTGCTTGCCCAGCATACTCAAGGCCCCAAGTTTGATCCCCAGCACTGTGAGAGGGAGGGGAGAGAGAGAGAAAGAGAGATTGATTTTGAATAAAACTGCTATGAATATTCTTGTAAAGGTCTGTTGATGAATATAAGCATCTCATTATGTGGCATATGAATCTATGAGTAAATAGTAAATAATACTACCAGTCTTCCAAAGTGGTTGTACAAATTTATTTTTGACAGCAGTTAAAGAGTGTTCCTATTTCCAATTGCTCTACCTTTTTAAGAGCTTGTTGTGTTCCTATTTCCAATTGCTCTACCTTTTTAAGAGCTTGTTGTCTTTAGTTTTAGCCATAGTGGTAGTTTTCTGATAATTTCTCTTTCTGGTTTTAATTTGTAGTTTCCTGAAGATCCAGCTTTTTATGTTTTTTTTTAAACTCTTCTGATTAATCTTGGTTGTTATCTTAACTAATAGAAAGACATTTAGAAAATTAGTAAAGCAGACTTCTAGGTGTGTCTGTGAGGATGCCTCCAGAGACGATTTGCATGTGGACAGTAAACTAAGGGAAGATCTTCTCTGAACTTGGGGTGCTATCCAATAGCTTGGGGGCCTAGATAGAACAAAAAGCGGGAGGAGGAGGAAGGCATATTGTGCATGAAAGATTGATTCTTCTAGAACAGATTGAGGGTTTTTGTTTTTTTTTTTGAATGTGTATATGTGTTTTGGTTGGTTGGTTGTTTTGCTGCTGCCATTGACTAAGAGCATCACAGTTCAGCTTCTTTAGCTTTTGAATGTGAACTCCAGCTAGCATCTTCTTAAGGAGTTGCCAGGCCTTGAAATGGTGGAGGGGTTCCTAGCTTTTTGGACTGAGCAGCTCTCCAGATTATAGATAGCCATTATGGGACTATCCAGTCTCTGATGTGTAAACCAATCTAATGACTGTCCTTTTATAGCGCGCGCACACACACATGCACACAAAAACATACACACATATTCTATGGGTTATATTCCTCTAGAGAAACCTGACTAATACATTAACAATTTGGATGTCCTCTTTTGTGAAGTCTCTGAATTTTGCTTATTTTTTATTAGGTTATCTTTTTGTCACTGATCTGTTGGACTTATATATATTTGTATGTGCCTTTGTCAGATATTTATTTAGATATATTCTTCCAACATGTAGATTGCCCTTTTGCTTTTTAAATAGTATTTTTGATGTAACATATGATTTATATAATCCAGTTGATCAGTCGTTAGTGTTAGTACTTGTTGTCCTATTTAAGAAATATTAGCCTTACCCCAGTGTAATTAAAATAAATAATCCCTATTTTTTCTAAATGTTTTATTGTTTTATCATTTAAAATTATATACAATCCATTTTTTTTCTTTTTTGGCAGCTCTGTGTGTACCCAGGGCTGTGTGTATGCTGAGCAAATGTTCTATCACTGTGCTACAACTCTAGGCCTCAAAATAATTTTTGTGTATGTTGAGGGTGTGGGACAAGGTGGCCGTTTCTTTCTTTCTTTCTTTTTTTTTTTTTCTAAATAGGTGTATGTTGTTGAAAAGATCATCATTTCTATTAGAGCCGTTTTTGTAAATTAGATAATCTTCAATGTGTGGATCTGTTCCTGGATTCTTTATTCCATTGATTTGTCTGAATTTTCCCAATATAATATCTTAATTACTATCAGTTGATTATGAATCTTGATATCTGAAGTAAGTCTATCAACTTTGTTTTTCTTAATGTTTATATTCTGGGTCTTTAGCATTTATTTTACAGTCAGCATTTTATAAAATTTCTACTGAAAATAATTGTCCACTGGAATTTGTAAAATGATTATATTCAATCTGTGGGCCACTGAGTATATGGGATTATAGGAACAGTTAGTGGTGCCAGCATATATGCAATATCTTTTAATTTTATTATTTTTATGATCTGATATTTAAATTCATAATGAAGAAAATGGCTGGGTTTTGCTTTCTTAATATGGTCTGATAATAATAATTATTGAAGTTGATTGATATAACCTCATTATTTTCAACATACCTTTTTTAGTGAAAATCATTATTTTTCATTAGGTAAAACGTGGTCTCTAGAGTTTTGTTGTTTTTTATTTATTGTTTGTATTTATAAATAACCCTTACCAGGCTGCAAAAGCTCTTGTTTAAGTTTATTATGAGTAGATGTTGAATGTTATCAGCTGCATCATTTGAGATGATCACAGGATTTTTCTTTGTGAATTACTTCTTCTTTTTCTTTTTCTTCATGCTGTTATTTTAAAATCTTTGTATGTTAACTTTAATATCTGAATCATTTGTTGGTCTCTTTTTGCTATGTATTTTTTTTCCTTTTGGTTTTAAAAAATGTGGTTCTATATTATAATTTGTTTTAATTGAAACAGTCATTTATAGTATGCTAATAATCTTTGGTTGAGTTAAATTAAAAATTATAATCTAATGTTTTAAATGAGCAAAGGATTTGAATAGCCCTTTTCCAAAGAAGATATGCAAATGGCCAATAAGCAAATGAAAATGGTGCTCAACATTATTTATTATAATGAAAATGTAAATCAAAACCATCCTGAGATGTTACTTTACATTTGCTGGGATGGAAAAAATCAACAAGTATAATATCAAGTATTGACAGAGATATGGAGAAATTGGGACCCTTATACATTGCTAGTGAAAACGTAAAGTAGCCTGCTTTGGGAAACAGTTTGACAGTTCTTTAGCAGTTTAGTAACTCTTTTAGCAGTTTAGTAACTCTTTTAGCAAAAATTTAAACATTTTACAGCAGTACTCTGACCCCACAATTCCATTTCTAGGTTTACATACAAGATAATTGAAAACATATATCCACATAAAACTGGTTCTTAAATGTTTATAGCAACATTATTCATAATAGCCCCAATCAACTCAAATGTGTTTTAGCTTATGAATTCAAACAAAAATGTTATAGTAATGCGTTGGAATACTATTCTTTCGTACAAAGGAATTATATTCTTTTACATACTTCAACATGGATGAACCTGGAGCACATTATTCTAAATGATAGAAGCCAGTCATAAAATGTCACATATTATATTATTTCATTCATATGAAATCTCCAGAATAGGCAAATCCACGGTTGCCAAGAGCTGTAAGGAAGAGAAGGAAGTAATGGAGACAGGCTGCTAATGGGTATAGTCATTCCTCTTTTTGAGATGACAGAAATGTTCTAAAAATAGATGATGATAGTGGTATAGCCTTGTGAATATATAAAAAAGCATTGTACACTTCAAAAGGATGGATTTTGTGTGAATTATGTTTCAATTCAAGTACAATTTAAAAGCACTAGAAAAGTTCTAAATGATGTATTTTTTCTGTGAAAATTAAAGGGTCCTGTGTGTTTCTCCAGTGATAACGTATGAACAGGGTCTTATTCCTTCTTAAGGCTGATCTATTTCAATTTTGCCTTTACTCATAGGAGGCAACTTTATTATCATCCTCACTAATATAGCTGATCATGGAAGGTCTCGAAGTCCAACTTCTGTTTCCTTAACATTGTGTGGCTTTCTTTAGTTGCTAACATCTCTGTAGCCCAAATTGTTAGCTTTTAATCTGCAGCATTTTTGTGGGGATTCTGGATGTCTAATTGCTTTTTTCTCTTACAGTGAGAATCCTGATTCCCAGCTACTTAATATATTTACTCCTTTATACTATCTGAAATATACATAAGCTTACAACAAACTTACTAAGAAAATTTTAAGATTCACAGACATATAAACAAATATATATAGTTTATAATAAGAGAGACAGACATAGACAAATATAGTATGGTAAGTATAATCAGTGTATGCTTAAGGTTGATGAGTGCCTAGGTGCCAATGAAGACTTATCAGGAGAAGAGATATACTGAATGTGTTAGAGGAGAATAAACACTAATAAGCAAAAGATACTGTCCTATGCTGCTGGTATCTAAAATTCTGTTATTTTATGGAAAGACAAGTTGTTGAGAAACTTACTAATAGAATTAATGTTGTGAAGTTATATAGTTAGTATAGCTGATTGCCAAATGAAAAAAAATAGTAACTAACATTTATTTAAATATTCTTCCACACAGATTACATGATTCATCATGTATAATCCTTAATATCCTTTCTGATATCGGTACTGATATTAAGCTCATTTTATTGATAAGGACACAGATTTATAGAGGCAAAATAACCTCCTGAAAGTCACACAGATAAATGTGGTAGAGCCAGTATACAAACTCTTGCACATTTATTCTAGAAACAATGTTCTTAACTATACAAAAATGAACAATAACGACCCCAGGAATCCAGAGGAGAAGAAAAAGTTTACCTAATGAGAATAGTAGCAAATTAGGTAGGTCGTGGCTATCCGCAAAAAACACACAATTTCTTCTACTCACACAACATTTTTGATACCACAAATCAATTCTCTTGTGGATGTTGACTAACTGTCTTAAAATTCAATTCTGATTCTACCTGGAGTTAGTTTCCTGTTCTATAAGTTAGGGCTCAGTCCTACAATACTGACCCTACTTCAGATGCCAATTATAAGTCCAGGTTTCCTGTACCACTGACTGAGTATGTAAGTCAGGGATTCCTAAACCCCCTTCTAGGGTTTGATAATTTGTGAGAATAGCTCACTGAACTCAGGCAAACATTTTACTGATGATTACCAATTTGTTATAAGGGATATTAAAAGGAATACAAATGAGTAGTCAGATGAAGAGGTACATAGGGCAAGATCTCCAGTGCAGGAGGACTTCGGTCTCCATGGAGCTGAGGTTTGCCACTCTCTTCTTAGCCACAGATGCATTAGATACCTGAAAGCTCCTCAAATTTTAGATCTATTTGTCCAACAGCTATTGTTTTTTTCCCCAGAACTTTTGTAGACCTTAATCTCCAGCCCTCTCACTTCTTTCCTAGAGATTGGAGCATGGAACAGCAAGTTCTAAGTAGTAACTAGCTGCTCTTTTGTGTGAGCAGCTCCATATCAGGCTATTTAGAGACCTCATCCAACTCTTAGTGTGACTGAAAAGGGCTCCTGTCAACCAGTTATTCCAAGAGTTTTAGGAGCTTTGTGCCAAGAACAAGAGGACACTTCCTGTTATACCACAAATATCATGAAGAATATTTCAAGCATGGGTATTGGCATAAATAAGTATTGACTGGTCAAAGTTTACTTGAGGGAGAGATCAATATATTTCAACTTACTTAGGAGCATTAGGGAAGATCAGGATGGAATGAGGATGGGAGGGGAGCCATCTGTCCAGATCTTTGAAATAATTGTAAGTAATTTGGCTTGATCTTCTAAAGATCTGTTGGGGTTATGGATTAGTTTAGTAATATGGGAGTCAGCATAACTTAATGATTTAGTTCTTGAGCTCCTCTCATTTACCATCTTTGTAGTATTGAGCAAGTTACTACCACTGGACTCCTTTTTTTCTTATGTATAAATTGAGGATGGCAATAATATCTGCCTAACAGAGGTAGTTTATGTAAAGCCTGATATAGAGTAAGCAAGCACTCAACAACTGTTAAATATTATTGAAGTATTTTAAGAAATTTAATCAGAGAACAATGTATAGTAGCCTAGGGTATTAGTTGAGAATGCTCGAAATATAATTGTAAGAGATAAAGGGAAAGGAACGCACAGATGCTAGATATTTTAAATAAATTATATTAATATTTTAAATTTATAGAATATTCTAATATTCTATATCTTAAAAATATGTGGCACTTTGTGCTATTTTATAATATTCATGTGTTCATTATTATATCAGCAGTTAATAGCGGACAACTGTAAGTAACTATAATTTCCAGAATACTTTGACATATATTGTTGAATTTGATTATCAGAACCATTTTTTGAGATATTATTATTTCCTTTGTTTTGTTGTTTTTTGGTACTGGGGGTTGAACTCGGGGGCACTCCACCATTGAGCCACATCCCCAGTCCCTTTTTGTATTTTATTTAGAGACAGGGTCCCACTGAGTTGCTTAGTGACTTACTATTGCTGAGGCTGGCTTTGAACTCTGAATCCTCCTATCTCAGCCTCCCAAGCTGTTGGGATTATTTTCTTTTTATTTAGCCTCTGACTGGTTTAATTTCACAGAAGATCACATAAGTTCACAAAAGGACCAATTTAAAACTTGACTCTCTACAGCTCTTCTAATGGCTTCTCCATTGTATCACAATATATAATAAACCCAATATTAGTACAGCAAAGAACAAATAGGAAAAACTATTTCTTCTTTGAAAGATTTAATATGTTAAGTGCTTGCCTTAATGCCAGGAAATAAGTGAGACATGGAAGGGAACAGACTAGTTCAATATCTACTAGTTATCTAAATTATAGATAAACTCAGTGACATTTATTTTGTACAATCTCTGGTAGATCAAAATATCTGGTAGCAATTAGCCACTTAAAATATTTTTAACAGAAATTAAAATAAGCTCAATAAGCTCTTGCTTTGTGGTACCAAACTATATTTGTATATTCTTGGTGACTATGAAATATTTTAGAATAGAGCTATTTCTTAAGTGTTTTTGAGTAGTATTGATCGTGAAACTTTTTGAAATTTACATCAGGCCAATGGTGGCAGAGTCTACATAGAACTATGCTTCGTGGTGTTCTGGGAAAAACCTTCCGACTTGTTGGCTATACTATTCAGTATGGCTGTATAGCCCATTGTGCTTTTGAATACGTTGGTGGTGTTGTAATGGTAAGTGTTTTACATTGAAGAATATTCATTTTAAATATATACTTGTTTTTATTTGGAGGAAAATATGTTCCCCTTCATTTAAATTGAAGATATTTAATGAATAACTTATGAAAGTTAAAACAAAATCTTTTAAAATGTTAGGATAGAAGAGAGTGTTTGTATGGACACTAATATGAATATAAGAGCCTTTACATGTGTTCTGTATTCTAACAGGCACATAAGGTCTTCTTACTTGACTAATAATATAATAATAATTGTTACCATTTATTGAATGCTATTAACTGTTTCCAAGATATGTTCAATGTTGTGTTCTTATTAACTCATTTAGTCTTTACACTTCTTGGTCTATTTAATTTAAATAGGTCACACAATAAGTAGCAGATAAGGAATTTCAACACAAATTTGTGCAGTTTCCAAAACTCCTACTCAGAACTACTGAAGTTAAGTGTCATTAAAACAAATGATTACTCTGCAAATGTCAATTAGAATGTTAAAGCTGTCTCTTCATCCTCTAACAATGCTTGTTCTCAGTATTACATCATCAATGTGTCCAACTGACTGTTCAAATCCTTTGTCATGTAATTGGAAGAATATTTGACTGGCCTGTCAATAGGTTTTTCTTTTGTTGTTGTTGTTGTTGTTGTTATTTTTTTATATTATGTTTGCACCAACAGATTTACAGTCAAAAACCTCAGGTTGAGTTGGAGTTATGTAAATAAATACATTTAACTGAAATTTCTCTCCTTAATTTTTCAAAGTTACCTTGGTTATTCTAGAAGTAGCAAACAAACTTTCATAGTATTCTTTGTTATTTCTGCCTGAGTAGAAAGTTTTGAATCAAAATTTTTATTTACAAAAAAGTAGGGTAGATGGAGACTGTATTTATATTTTCAATAACAGTTATTATACATTTCAGTTTTGAGACATAAATCAAGATTATTATTTTAAGACATGCAAATATGTATATCTTTAAAATACATCTCATTATGCCAGTATTTTTCAATAGAAAATATAAATTTGTCCATCAAATGAGTAACCTATTCTCTTTGAAGAGGTAGAAGGATATTGAAAATATGAAATTGAAAATATGATTATACCATTTAATAAATTACCACCATAGTTACTGGATGATATTTAACAAACAACAAGAAAGTGAATCATTCATTTATTCATCCAACAAATATGTACTAAGTATCAACTTTATTCTAAACTCTGTTCTTGGCTTTAGTTAGAGACAAGGAACCTGTCCTCATGGAGCTTACATTGTACAGGGTGGCCAAAATTTGGAAACATGTATAATGTTACTTTGTTCATATATTCTAATGTAATATTGAGAAATAAGTTTTAATATATTTGTGTTTCCAGACTTGTGGCCATGCTAGAGTTAAACTTATTTGGGAACCACCAACTTACCAATCATCCCCCAATCTTGAAGAACATTTACTTGATTTTCTTTCTCTAATAAGCCTGCTTAGATGATTTCTTTCAAATTTAAAGAGGTTTTTAACTCAAATTACAAAATTACTTCTCTCTTTTTAGTGTTCTGGACCATCAATGGAGCCAACAATTCAAAATTCAGATATTGTCTTTGCAGAAAATGTTAGCCGACATTTTTATGGTATCCAAAGGTAAATGTCTGTCATAGATGTATTAAATATACAGTGAGAATACACATACATGTCGTGTTTTTTTCTGTAGTTTCTTATCTTTATCTATAAAAAAATCTTTTGTAAATAATGAAACTTATGACCAGGTAAGTGAAACTTTGAGTCAAATATTTTCTTATTTTGAGAAATTTTAATAGATTCTCTAAACATGATTAGTCTCTCTGGTCACTGTGTCTCCTCACATTATTGTCCACAATAGCTAGCAATTCCTTTTATCACATACATGTAAGCCTAAGTTTACTTTTTTATTGGGTCTTAAAATGTTTTCATTCAACAACTAAAGACTTGTGAACTTTGTTACATATCAAATAAGTGTTCTGGTTAATTATAAAAGCAATTCTGTAGTTCTGTTGATGACAGTCTTATTCTATTTATATAGCCTATAATGATAACTTTTAGATTATATCATTGTATATAGCTGAGAACTAGGAATTTTATCTCTTATTGTTTTCCTGATTAATTATATTAAATTGAATAACTACTTTGCAAATATTATTTGTCACTGAACCAATTTTTAAGTCCTAGTATCAAAATTTCCAAACCTTGTAAAAATATTTATTTTAATTCAGTCTAAGAGTATAATTCCTTCTGAATGGATGTCAAATATTAGTAATTTAATGTATTTTCTAAAGTGTACCTCTCTGATTATTTAAAATTTTGATCCATTTATTTTCATTATTCTGAAAATAATAAATTTATTCCACTTTTTGTCTCAGAAAAACTATAAACTTGCTCTCATTAGCTGATATTTAGCTATGGTATAATAAATGGGCTTAGGCATTCCTCTTTCAGTATTCACCTTTGTTATACCCTACTTTGTATTCTTGGAAAAAATCATCAAAAAAAATAGCATAAAGCTGCCCTTTCCATTTATTGATATTTCACCAGCCCTAGTTTCTGCAGAAGAAACTAACTTTTAGTCAAGCTATATGATCTGACATGTTTCCTAGGAAATTGTGCAGATATTTTATATATAATAAATTCAAGAAACCCAATGGTAGAAATGGGAGTATAAAACAAAACATATGATAGGCCATATTCTAACTCCTCTTTCTTTTTTACTTATTTAAAAATAAGCTAATACAGTCTTTGCATTATGTGGTGCCTTTGCCTCATTGTAGCATGAAGACAAGTTTTTATTATATGTTAATGACATGATTTTACTCCTAATCCTTAAGCATTCTTAATGTAGTGCTGAACTTATTGGCTGAATAGTTTCTGAATGCAAGTGCCTCGATGTTATCTTATTTTTATATACTATTTGCATTCAGATAAGTAATACAAATAACTGAATTCAGTAAATTAAGATTCTTTGAGGGTTTCATTTTTATATTCTATTCATCCAGGGGTTCCATTATGTTTCAGGACATCTCAAAATCTGTCATTCATATAAAACATATCAAAGTAATTTTTAGAGCCAAGGCAATCAGTTGTTAACTTCCACTTTAAAAAATATTGTCCTGTAGAGTAGAGCAAGAGGATTGGTGAGGGAGGAGGGGAGGAAAAGGAAAGGTACTGGGGAATGAGAATGATCAAATTATGTTATGTGTATATATGGATATCATATATTGAATCCCACTATTATGTGTAATTATAAGGCACAAATGAAAAAAGAACAAAATATTTAATTTCCTGATTCTCTTATTTGTAACATAGAACTCTTAAGATTTCACAGGAATTGAGATATCCTTTTGCCTGTTTCAAAAGGTAGAATTGCCTTCCTTTAGGGATGGATAAAAGTCTGCATGTGTCATATCTGAAGCACATGAATCTCTTCTTCATCATCTGCACAGAAGACTAATACTTAAGATAGTCTTCTTTTACTGCTTGTTCTTTCAACAAATAGTAAATATGCACTTAATTTATAAGATGTGCTGTACATTATAAATAAGTGAAGACGAGTGAGCTATTAACATCTTTTCAAAAGCTTGCCATCTAGTAGGATAAAAAGGCTAATTAATTAATTAAATAATTGGTACCAGGGATTGAACTCAGGGGCACTTAACTACTGAGCAATATCCCCAGCCCTTTTAATATTTTATTTTGAGACAGAGTCTTGTAAAGTTGCTTAGGACCTAGCTAAATTGCTGAAACTGGTGTTGAACTTGTAATCCTCCTGCCTCAGCCTCTTGAGTCAGTGGAATTCAAGGCATGTGCTACTGCACCCAGCTAAAAAGAATATTTATAACTACAAATGAGAAAAGAAAATTTAATAGTTCTGTTAGGTTGCTTTTAAAACTCTTTTCTGAGAGCTGAGTCTAAAGGATATGTATTTTGATTAATCTCTACACCCATATCTGCCTAGATTACCAGAAATATATTCCACATTAACAATGATTTTTGTAAAAGCAGATTGACTAGCCAGGCATAATGGCACAGGGATGCTGAGTCAGGGAGATTGTAAGTTTGAGGCTAGCCTTTGTAAATTAGAACTTGTATCAAAATTTCAAAAAACGGTGGGGAGAGGATGTTGTTTAGGAATATAGCTCAGTGGGAGAGTGCCCCTGTGTTTAGTTCTTGGTATTGTAACAAAACAAAAACAGTTTGAATTATTGAATTATTTCTTTGCCATTTAATTGCACCATAATCGTTATCCTGATTATTTTATTGAAGAACTTTAGTTTCATAAAACACACATGGAAAGTTTCTTCCTCCAAAGCTGCCTCAAATCAGCTTTGATTGTGTGTTAAAATCTTTGTAAACTTGTTCATTGAAAGAATTCCATTGACATGGTTCTAGGTGTTTGGAAAGAGTTTATTCTATTTTCCAAAGAAGGCAATATCCATTGCCACCAAATTATAGAATTTATTTTTTTGATAAAATTTTCTTTTAACAATAGCCTCAAGTCATGAACATTGTACTATTTCTACATTTTCTGTAAAATTTCTGAGGAAGATGGTGTCTTTTATTTGGTTATGAATTCCTCTTTGATTTAGTTTTTTGGGAAATGTTCATCTTCCACTAAATTTTCTTTTATGAATTATGATTCCTATGTAATTAATCTTAGTTTTTTAATGACTTGGCTATCAAAAAATTTAGAATTCATTGTAATACTTATAATATTAGCAATAATTAGGTTTCTGATTTAACTATAATTTTCCTTTTATTACTATAGCTTTTGTGTGTTAACACAGTTTACATATTTCTCATTTTATGCAGAAAGAATATTGTGTTCTGTTTGGTTGGGGACATTAGTCCTATGTTCTTTGTCTCCAGTTTTTATTTTTTTTATTTTTGGTACCAGGGATTGAACCCAGGGGTGCTTAACTACTGAGCCACATCCCCAGCCTTTTTATGTATTTTATTTAGAGACAGGGTGTCACTGAGTTGCTTAGGGTCTCCCTAAATTGCTGAGACTGGTTTTGAACTTGTGATCCTCCTGCCTCAGTCTCCTGAGCCACTTAGGATTACAGGTGTGTGCCATCACGCCCAGTTTTTTTTTTCTGCTTTTTAAGATGTTTATTATTTTGTTATCATGTAGATTATTATTTCTTTCATGAATTATGCTTTCCATGTGATCAGACCTATACTGATTATTTTTATATATGATATTACATTTTTGAAGCATATAGCTGCTCAGCTCTTAGCATTGTATTTGGTAGTGTCTTTTTTTCCCCCCTTCAAATGTAAGTACTTTATACTATATATTATAAATTATATGGGTTACATAACTTCCATGCTGATCTCTAGGAAAACATAGATAATGTTTCTACCTTGTCAGTGCTCTGGTATCAGTCAGTGCTGGGAGGTAAAATTAATTAGTTTGGTGGTATTTTTATGGAATTATTTTTCCATTGTTTTGGTTCTAAAAATTTGGATACAGAAATAAAACATAGTTGATGTGGTGCAAAAAGGATAATAATTATAGGAGTTTTTAAAAATGTAGAATCTTCCAAAATTACTAGAAATCACATGAATTTTTCCATTACAATCATTGGATTCTGACTCAAGTCAGTTATAAGGGTTCTTAAAGTTGGTAAATACATGAGAGGGTCAGTAGTAGAGGATAGGGTGTGTCTGTCTCTAAGTTGCCTTATAAAATTATTAAAGCAATACCGTGCATGTGTTTGTGCTTAGTATATAATACTGGTATTTCTTTGACCTTTTTTCCCCCCCAGAGGTGACATTGTGATTGCAAAAAGCCCGAGTGATCCAAAATCAAATATTTGTAAAAGAGTAATTGGTTTGGAAGGAGACAAAATCCTCACCACTAGTCCATCAGATTTCTTTAAAAGCCATATTTATGTAAGTAATATTTCAATTATGTTATTCATTGGTATCAGAGTTGATTAATATTAACAGAATACAATGAAAAAAGAAAATAACTTTTATTCGTATTTTAAATATAAGAAAAAATGTTGTGTCCAATCAAATTTAAGTATATCAGGAATAATTTGGCCATTATATTTCATATATTTTAGTTCCTTTTAAAACCCTATATAAATATCTCAGTTATACTTGTTACAAGCAGAATATACCAATGAATGCTAAATTATTGGACAAATATTTGAGGAGAAATAGGATAGCTGCATAGTCTCAAGAGTATCTCTTCTGGGATACTTAGTAGTAACTTCCAGGGGGAGAAACCTGTCAGACACCACCTGAGTTAAGTGATCAAGGTTAACTTCACCTACATCAAAACATATCAACAAAATGTTGTCCCTGAATTGAAATACCAAGAAAGGCATGTGACTTTTGTGATATTCTTACCAAAAAATCAAACAAATAAATCACAAAACCACAGTTAAATCACAAGAAAACCTAAATTGAGGGTCATTCTACAGTATACCTGACAAGTGCTTCTCAAAAAGGTCATGGGGCTGAGTGGTAGAGCACTTGCCTAGCACATGTGAGGCACTGGATTCATCCTCAGCATCACATAAAAAGATAGATAAATAAAATAAAGGTGTTGCGTTCATCTACAACTAAAAAAATATTTTAAAAAAATATCAAGGTCATAAAAAACAAGTAATGACTAAAGAACTGTCATAGATAGGAGGAGACTTAAAATCAATCTGAATTCCTGGCTTAGAAAGTTTTCTACTGATGAATGAATCAGACTAAGGTTCCTATGTTCATATATGAATACATGACCAGTCTAATTCCACATCATATTTTTTTTTTTTAAAGAGAGAGTGAGAGAGGAGAGAGAGAGAGAGAATTTTTAATATTTATTTTTTAGTTCTCGGCGGACACAACATCTTTGTTGGTATGTGGTGCTGAGGATCGAACCCGGGCCGCACGCATGCTAGGCGAGCGCGCTACCGCTTGAGCCACATCCCCAGCCCCTAATTCCACATCATATTCAACCACAAAAATGGATCTTAATTAGAATAAGTTATACTCTGTGTATGTGTATCAAAATATATTCTTCTGCCATGTATATCTAAAAAGAACAAATAAAAAACAAATTAATTGTATTGTAAGAAAAAAAAAGAAAGTTTCCTACTGAGTAATCAATGGAAAATCTGGCTAAATCAAATAAGGTCTGTAGTTTAATTTTTAAAAAGTCTTTTAAAAGTTTTTAGAATATAAGTTGTATATAAGCCACTTGCCTATTAGGTAAAAAAAAGAGTGCAAGAACAACAGAATGAAAGAATGACAAGCAGATATACTGTGGTAGCTTTTTTTTTATCACTCTGATGGCTTCTGTGACTGAACTTATAGGAAGAGTGAGACTTTGTTTACTTAGCTTATATTCTGCATACTTTAATAACTGTGACTTAATTTTCTCTTTAAATTTTGCATTGGTATAAAATTATTACTACAGCTGTTATGTTAACTAACTTTACTTCTGCTCATCCCTACTGTAAAGAAATAACTGAAGAGTAAAATTGTATTCAGTGTTAAAAATGTATTTTGAACTATGATAGCCTTTGATTGCCCTTTAAGCTTGATCAGTAAGATAACCTGTTATTTATTATCCATAATAGATGGACGGTATTATGGTATTATGGATATAGTATTATGTAAATATTTTTATGTTATTACCACAATACTAAAATACACAGTAATTGTTAGCTGATGATTATAATGTTGAAGATGATAGTATTAATGTCAGGTGATCTATTTTTCTGCTGTGGCTTTCATCATGAACACTGTATCCTTTTATTTTTCAAAAATGTCACTTTTCTATATGATTTTACCTTCATATAACTATTCTCATGAGATATTCTATTTACTTCTAAGTTGCTTTAGAAATTATGTACTTAAGATGAAAAATAGCTTTTTTATTGGTACATAATTATACATAATTGTAGGATTCATGATACCACATTCATATATGCATATAGTTTGATCAGTCTCATTCCCTAGTATATTCCCTTTCCATCTTCTTCTCCTTCCTTCATGAGCCTTGGTCTGCTCTACTGATCTCCCTTCTTTTATTATTGTTAATTATATTTTAATATACCACAATGAATCATTTATATATATCTAACATATATATATACACACATATATATGTATATATATATATATATATGTGAATGATAATGGTGGATGAAATCTACCAAATTATGCTGTCTATATATAAATACGCCACAATAAATCATTCATCTATATACGAATGACACAGATATCTAACATGTATACCTAGCATTATTTGGTGGATTTCAATCCCCAGTATTTCCCCATGCCTTCCTATCCTCTATCCCTCTTGATCCTCTCTTCCTTTTCTTTTTGTGAGATTCCTCCTCTGCCTTTTTTTTAATATCCAGAAATAATTTTGTCCAGACAGAACAAAACAATAAACAATAGCATCATCTATGTACTTAAATACCTTTATTGTTATTTTCTTTGTGAGAGTTAGAAAATGTCAGGACAGAATGGTTTAGATAAAGTCTCTACTAAGGAATGAGAGAAGATTCCCAGAGGACTGTGAGATGTAAATTTTTAAAATATTCTATTTAAGGAAGCTGTTCATCAAGTTTTGTATATGTTTAACAAATGGACAAATTAGAGAACACTGCCATTTTGTTCTAAGTTATTCCATTTACTTTCATTGACATTTATTAGTGTATAATACATAATTGAAATAATGTTGGTTAACACTCATTATATACTTACTCTAAACTGTTAAAACTCTTTACAAAGGTTAAATTATTTAATTATTACAATAGCAACCCAATGAGTTAGGTATTAGTATTTGGCTGAAAGGAAAAGTAAACAACAGGGGGTTAAATAAATCACCCAATTTCAAGCAGTAAGAAGAGTTGGGTTTCAAACACCAGTAGTCTGGCTCCAGAATCTGTACTCCTCACCATGCCATTGCTTCTTCTCCCTGAATATCCTTTATCTAATTATTATTTCTACTCCATTTCATCAAATTGTACTTCCCTTAAAATATATTTGTTTCTGTTATTTCAAAAACAAAGGGATCTAATTCTGATCAGTACCAGTACTGGTTCTGAGAGAGAAGATTATAATGTTGAAGATGAAAGTATTAATGTCAGTTTCACTAGGCTGGGTTATTCAAGCAATAAGAATTGTGTAGCTGTTACAGAACCATTTTAGCAAATGTCTCTCATTTTATTAATCACCATTAATAAAAGTGATTTATAACAAAAATTCATTTAAGTTCGGAAAACTCTGAAAAGACATCCAAAACTATTTGCAGGATCTGTCTCTCTAGAGTGTTCCCTTTTTCAGTTATCACAGAAGCATGCTGGTGCTGCATTTTTTAAAGTGGGGTTTTTCACCTTATTTTAGGAAAAAAAATATTATTTTAAAGATGAAGACACTACTATTTAGATCCTGGTTGAACTGTATAGTAAAGATGATTAATATGAAATGTGTTTTGAATTCCAGGCCAAAAAAAAATTATTCTTGTATATAGGTACTTCAGAAAGCAAAACACCAAGATTGTCCTTTGGAGCCTAGACTACAGAGTTTAGCATATGAAAGAAATAGCATTGTTTGTAAGTTGTCAAAAAAGGATGTAAACAGATCATTGGTTAAGTGGTGTGGAATCATCATTCCAGAGTTTAAATAGTCTATGCTGCAAGCAACACTTATAAACCAGATTTATTTTTTTTTTACATTAAATATTTAGAGTTGCAGTCTATGTTAAGGTGCTAGTTCAGTTGGTTTGGCTTATTTTGATGTTACTAAGATTAATGATTCTCTCTTTGGGTTATGGGCTGAGTATTGACTACTCAGATGTGAATTAAGTTCGTAACTCTTAAGATAAATAATATAATCAGCTCAAATATCTTGAATATCTTTCTTTTCTCTATATGCTACAGGGATTCCTCACCTTGCTTCTAGAAGCCACTACTTTACCAAAAAATGATTTAGGCCAGGTGCAGTAGTGCATGACTTGTAATCCCAGCATTTTGGGAGGCTGAGGCAAGAGGATCACAAGTTTGAAGCCAGCCTCAGTAAGTTAGCAAGGCTATAAGCAAATCAGTGAGATCCTGACTCTAAATAAAATACAAATATAACACCCCACCTCCAGCTGGAGGTGTGTCTCAGTAGTTAAGTCCCTCATACTGCATCCCCGCCCCCGCCCCCAAAAAAATTTAGTGGGAAATTCGGAGCATTGAGCAAATAGGAAATAAAATGAATTGGCATTCTCATACTGGTTTGCTTAGTAGGCAAAAGATAAAGTAAAAACCTGTTTAATTCCCCTAGGGAAGAGAGGGCCAGAACTTAGAAAGTATATAGTAACATTTTATTATAAAGCTAATGGAGAGAAGAACACTTTATAATATTTATGAGGATAATATTTATTGTGTGGTAGAGCTGTGAATTTTAGTTAATTCATAATACAACTGTGGAATACTTAGGTATTTTGAAATATAGTAAATCCCTGTCAGCAAATATACTGTAAATTCTCCCCTCTAAACAAGCAAACATGCTAGATACCACATCCTCCTATATGATGAAAGAGATGTATATATTTACTCATCCCACTCTTAAGCCTTATATACTCTCTTAAACTCATACTAGTTAGATTTTGGTCCCCATCACTTTGAATAGTTCTTAGTAAAGTCTCCAATGACTTCTTCATTATCTGTCCAGTGAGCAAATTTTATTCCTCATCTTACTGTCTAGTTAGCATTTGAAATCATTGTTCTTGAAACCTGGTGTTATGATTTGGATATGAGGTGTCCCCTAAAAGCTCACATGTGAGATAATGCAAGGAAATTTAGAGGAGAAATGATTGGGTTGTGAGAGTCTTAACTGGAGGCAGCTGGTGGTGTGGCTATAGAAAATGGTTATTTAGGGGCATGGCTATGGGATATATATTTTGTATCTGGACAGTGGAGTCTCTCTATTTGCTTCCTGATGATGTGAACTGCTTCTCTGCCACGCTCTCTGCCATGATGTTCTGTCTCACCTTGAGCTCCAAGGAATGAAGCTGGCCTTCTATGGACTAAGACTCTGAAACAGTGAGCCCTAAAATAAACTTTTCCTTATCTACAGTTGTTCTGGCCAGATCTTTTAGTCACAGCAGCAAAAAAGCTGACTAAAACTTCTGGTTTCACTTAGTTTTGGGGTACTTCTCTAGGTTTTCTTGCTGTATATCTAACTGCTTCTTCTGAGTTTCCTTTGTTGATTCTTCCCCAGATCCCCAAATTGGAAACCTCCAAGTGACTAAGTGACTAAGGGAGTAACTAAGGTTTCATATTTTAAACTTCTTCTCTTGTTTATATACATTTACACTTTAGGTGACCTCATCTGGTCTCATGGTTTTAAGTATCATCTAACTTACTCTCATATTTATCTTAACTACAGCCTCTTACCTGAATTCAAGAACTATGTATCTAATTTTTTAATATTTCTACTTTAGTAGATAACAGTCATCTCTAACTTCCTATGGTTGTCTCTAACTTAACACGGTCATCTCAAAATTATAAAGTCCAAAACAAAATTCTGATTTTTCTCTTCCACACAGATTCCTTCCATATACTTCCCAATTTAACAGTCTTCTGGTTATGCAGGCCTTTGGACTTGATTCTTTTCCTCTTTTACCATCCACCAAATGCATTAGATAATCATGTGTTTACCTTCTAAATATAATCAGATTCAGACTATGTCTTGTCATGGTCACTCACTACTGATATCCTGGTAGAAGACCAACTCATCTCTTTTTTTTTGTTGCAATAATAATTTATAATAATAATAAATAATAATAATTTCTGACTGCTCTCTTTGCTAATCCCTTTCCCATTTTCCTGCTCTCTGCTTCTACTATTATTAATTGATGTGATCCTTTTTAATGCTGAGGCTTTTTAAGAGCCATTTTGTCACTCTTATTTTCAAAGATCCATGTGGTTCTAGTTCCCCTTTCACTTGTAATAAAAAAATGTTGGTCTTCCAACAATTAAAAATGTTGTATTCCTCCTGCTGCCTTTCTTGCAATCTAAAGTTTTACTGAAACATAGTTATGTTCATTCACTTACTTATTGTTTGTGTCTGAGTTGAGTAGTTGTGACAAAAATTATATGGTCCACAAGGCTTGGAGTACTTACTGTCTGGTTCTTTTTTTTTTTTAAGAGAGAGTGAGAGAGGGGAGAGAGAGAGAGAGAGAGAGAGAGAGAGAGAGAGAGAGAATGAGAGAATTTTTAATATTTATTTTTTAGTTCTCGGCGGACACAACATCTTTGTTGGTATGTGGTGCTGAGGATCGAACCCGGGTCGCACGCATGCCAGGCGAGCGCGCTACCGCTTGAGCCACATCCCCAGCCCTACTGTCTGGTTCTTTACAGAAAAAAAAAAATTTGCTAACCTCTGCTCTAGAATATAAGGTTCTTAATAATAGGGACTTGTTTTGATTTTAGCTGAGTATCCAGCCTGTAAATCATGATTTTTGCATCTGTTATTTTAAAAATACTTGAAGGGTAAAAAAAAAATGAATATATGAATAGGGTCTGTGTTTTGTTTTTAGTTTCTGTTCTACTTCAGTTTCTTCTTAAAGACTTGCTTCTGAGCACATGAATGGTATTGTGACTTTTCAGAAAGATAGCTGTACCTGTATCTCACCATACCATATGCTACTCTGATTTGGCTCACCTGTGGTCATTCTAGTCTTCATAGAAGACTTGAAATTTGAGAGACTTCCAGCGACAAAGCTACCTGATCACCTGACATAATGGCAGATGAAAATCAAAGCAAATATTGAAAATATCTCAAAAGAACAGAGTGTACTAGAAGAACAAAGAACTGATCAAATGTTTATTTCCTTAAGCAATTCCTATCTGGACTTTTTTTTTATTAAGTAGACTAAAATTTATCTTACTATGAATTGACTTTGGGTACTGAACTTATTCTAAAATACATTTTCTTAAAAGATGGTGGGATTGAGCTATGCTGGGCCTATCTTAGTCTCATTTTGGGGAATGTTCCATGCTCTAGAAATGTTTTGGTGGTTTTGCTATGATGAAGGCTAAGTTGCTTTTGTAACATTCAGTGATTACACTCATTAGGTTGTGTGATAATAACAGTTTTCTGCATTTCAGTAGAAATGCATGTGCCTTTGAACTTATTTAACTACTATACTATTTTGTTCTTTTGAACTTCTAATGGATTGATAGATAAATGGTGGATAAAGTTGTTACTAAAGTTTGTAAACTTCTTTAAGTATACACTTTGGCTTTCCAGTGTCTAATCATTGAAAAATTAAGAATAATTTTTTAATTCTTTCTAACATAACTTTATTTACTGAATTTTAGTTTCTCAAAACTAACTTGTACTGAAAATGGATATATGAATAAAATGTGATATGGCCATTTTACTATATTCCTATGATTACTGCATAGAGATCTTTTGCTGTTGTTAAAAGAACATGCCAGAAAAATTATGATTTTACATTTACTCTAAAACTTTCAAAAGTATCAGGTTATTTAAGGCTTTTTGGTCGTCCCTTATACCACAGATTTCAGTGTTATACAGAAAAATGAGTGTTCATCAAATGATAGTCTACAACCAGGCTGGAGTGATGGTAGGTGAACAGGAAATATAGTATCTTTCTTTGTGAATTATAGGTTACATTAACAACAATATCATTATTGTTATTGACAGAAATGTAAGAAATAGAGACAATTTTTACATTTCAGAAAGAACTGATTAAATGTTCTCAAGATGTACTAAAGATATAATGTTGTTAAAAGTTGGAAGTTGGAAATGCAATAATATGGCGATAATAAGGCTGTTTTACAGTATATTAGAAAATATTTAAATAAAATTGATTGACAACCTGAAAAACAATCTCACTAATTAGACAGCATTAGAAAATGGTCACTCTATAGCTAACACTAATAGTCCTTTAAGGTGTACTGTGTATTTAGGATACAGTTCAAATCCCTGAATAGCCTAATGCTATTTTTCTGTTTGTTTAAGTGTCATTTACCTTAACTAAAAGTCACAACCATCTGGTCTTCTATTACCACTTGTATTATAAACAGAAAAAGTACTTATGTGTTAGGGAGAGGAATCATCAGATTTGAAAGGGCTTATTATAAGCTGCTGATACACTGAATCCTTATGTCATTTAAGTAGAAGAACTGCCTAATAATGTCACTTATTATAACTAGGATATCTAAACAAGGGACTAGCTTTTTGCAAACTGGAGTGATAAAAACCTGTGCTGCATATCCATTTCTCAGCAACAGCTCCCAGGATAATCAATCACAGCATACTGCTAATGCCTTGATTGTAGCTGATGTAGAGGAAATATGTTTACTCTTTTGCTAAAGTGAAGTTCACAGCGGAGATGACATGACTTTTTCATCCTATAGCTAACACAATTCTGAAGATAAATTTGACTTATTGTTTACTAATCTGAGGTGTTTTCATTAAGATATTAACGCTAAGAATGTTCTTTGAGGCCCCTAAATTCAAACATTTTTTGATGTGTTCTCAGAACATTTCCATAATAATTTGAGGTTTCTTTAATAATATGTAGTTTATAGAATTTTGTAGTACTATTTTATTTTTGTATGTTTGAAAATATGTGTATGTATATATGAAGATCAACATTTCTACTAAGAGAGTAGCAAATTACCTGAAATTAATGTTTCACCTACAAATATTTTAACCAAAGTTGGAAAGTCAGAGCAACAGGTGCAAATCTAGGGAGGCAGAATGCAATTCTGCAAAATATATATATATTTATTTTTATTTTAACTTATGTGAGACCCCTTTATTTTAAGTTTGCCTAAAACTAATTGAGAGAAATGAAGAAAGACTAAAATTGTAACACTGCTGTTTAACATAGGCATCTGACCTGACTCCAAACTCCATTAGTAGTAAAGAGAATACATTCCAGGTGTCACGTGGCTTCCTAATCTGATATAATCATCTTTACTGGGTCTGCTGGAGAAGCTGCTGTTGACTAGGTGGAAGATGTACAAATGTCTTAGAATAAGCAACTAAATTAAATTCTGTGTTATCATGTTTGTTAATTAAAATTTGACAAAATTAACTGTAGTTTCCATGATCTGTTCAGTTTTAGCTCATAACACTATTCTTACTTTACCAAGCCCATCTTTCCCATAAAATAAGAATAGAAAAGAAGGCTTCATATTTTTTAAAAGCAGGTATGCATGTTATAAAACTATTGCAGATATTAACTAACAAGAAATCACTGGCATTACAAGTCATTTACTGCCAACCCAGAGATTATTTTCCTTCCGGGTTAGGATTTTCTTAAGTACTTTAAGAGATGGTACAAATCACTTCATATGGCACAACTACTGCTTGCGTCCCACCAAACACACACGCAGAACCAACAGGGAAAGGAGACTAAGCAATATTTAAGGATATATAACTATAGATGTGAATAATTTAAAGTTCTGATATGTAATTTGAAATTTTCACCTACTTCATACCTGTACATTAAGTGTATAAACTTCTAAATTCATAAGTGTTTAAGAAATCTGGGTTGTCTGAAGAGACTTGAAATTTGACCAGACTTTCCTATTTTAAGAAAATCAAAATAAGTCTAGGGACATAGACTGATAAGGACTTCTGGCCCCTAACCAGTCCCAATATTGAGGCATCTTCCTTAATAAGGCCACGTGAGGAGCAGCCAGACCACTGGACTTGTGAGAAGAGGGTAACAGGGAGGGATGGGAAAAAATACTTAAATGGCCTTCAAGAGACTATACGAATAGGCCACATTTGTCAAACATTAACCTCTCAACTTTTTAAAAATTTCTATGTGTATTCATTAATTCCAAAACATTTATTAAGCATGTACTTGAGGGTCAGCATGTGAGGTTCTTTCCCTCAGTGATGTCCAACAGAACTTTTTGAAATAATGAAGATATTCTGTATCTGCAGTGTACAGTAATTGTAGCCACTAGGCACATATTGCTCTTGGCACATATTGCTCTTGGCCCGTATTGTGGATGAGGAACTGAATTCTCAACTTCTTATATAATTCTAAAATATAAAAAGTCACAGGTGTGACTATTGGCCACTGTATTGGACAGTACAACTTTAGAAGTTTGCAGTCAAGTTGGAAGAGCAAGGAATTACAATATGGTATAATCGTATTGTGTATAGAGAGCTATGATAAACACCAGGATGTTTTTCCAGAGTGGAGTTAGATAAAATCATTCCAAACAAAGGAGGTGAAATCTGAATTAAAGCTTAAAGAATAAGTAGAGTTAGCTAAAGCAAGCAGCATATTTCTGAAGACCTAAAAGTGAGAATGTAGTGATCTACTTTGGGGACCTGCCAAATATAAGCTCCTATGTGTGGAACATATTTTGGATGGAGTGGACAGCAAAAGAGAAAAAATATAAGGTAAACACAGTTGCTTGTATGGCTCAAGCAGGGGGAGAATATGATCAGGCATAGTTTTTAAGTGATCACTCTGATATTAATATAGACCAATAGAGGATGGTTTGGAGTAGAAGACCCTGGAGGCATGGAGACCAGTTAATAGGCTGTGAATGATGCATAACTGAGATAATAACATCATGAATAGAAGGAAGTAGGAAGATTACAGGAAAGATTAAAGAACTCTCTAGATGAGATTGGTTGCTGGAAGAAAGGGATACTGGAAGGGCTTAAAAATGACACCCACATTATTAGCTTTAGCAACAGAGGGAGGTGGTTCAATAGAAGAGGGAAAATTTAGGAAATGAAAAGATACATTCAATTTTGGAAAAGTTAGAACTCCTAAAAGCATAAGCTAGATTGTATTTTAATTAAATTATTTGAGCAAGTGGCGGAAAAACATTGTCTTCCCAAAATGATACCTAGATGCTTTGCTAGTCCTTTCTTGATGTCTGTAATTTGGTTTTATGATCCCACCGTCAAAACAATGTTTTGATGCTTTCAGCCCAAGGACATCAATCTTTTAGTTTTTTAAAATTTTCATCTACTCTCTTTGTGCATCATCACAAAAAAATGTCGTCTGCCATTCACCTGCTTAATTTGCAATTTTGTATTCACAAAGCTCCATTTCATCCTAAATAATTTGCAGGAATTGGAGCATTGGAATTTTGTTTTGATGAATAAAACACATGTAGAAATATCAAAGAAATACGTACAAAAATGCCTTTTTTTTATAAAAGTATCCATAACATCAAGTACAAAAAGCCCTACCTACTTAATTTTAATCATTTCCTTTTTTTCAGTATAGACTTTTTTTTTTTTTATTGGTGACCTATTTCTAATACTGTTTCAGACATAAATCTGTTTTCAGATCACTTTATATTGAGCAGTTACGCAAAGGGACAATAAGATATTGAAAAGAACTATAGAGATTAATCCATAGCAATAAATCTGTATAGGGATGGTTTCAAACTTTGGGAAGAGTTATGCCAAATGTCATGAAGAAACTTTAGGTACAGCTATATCAGTACATATTTTTATAGTATGCATTTCGTTTACCTACTATTTTGGATTATTTTTTAAATCAAGTGTCATGAACATTGATTTCTTAAACAGAAAATATTTTCCAATCCAATGTTTTTGAGTCAACATATATATAAAGTTATATTTATTTGGAAACTATTAGCATAACAGTGACTTAAAGTCAGAGACATGAAAATTGCCTATGAATCTTCACACAAAGCAATTATTACCAGATAACCAGGAAATTATATCTAACAACTTAGATCCTAACATGAAAGATCCTACTTACTTAGGTATTTTAATAGTATTTAATTACATTATAGGAATTTGTAGTTAAGGTGTAAGACATTTTTTTCCCCACTTAAAATAATAAGAAAAATACTCCCATTGGTGTGATGCTGGAAAAAGTATATTTTATATTAAATATCTGTTAATCCTCTATTTACATCTTTAAAATTTGCCATTTACATGATTATATCAATTGTACCAGAATTTCTCAATACTTACTTTTTCTTCTCAACCTCCTTCTCCTCCTCCTTCTAAGTTTCCAAATAAGAGAGAATTTGAATTGTGATAGTTGAATTTCTCTACCTGTTTACATTGCTGAACATAATGTCTTCCAATTCCATTTTTTTCCCATAAATTACAGAATTTCTTTCTTATTTATGACTGAATAATATTTCATTATGTACATATACCTCATTTAAAAAATTCATTCACCTGATGATAAGCACTTGGGAAGACTCTTGACTTTGTGTAAATAAAGCCACAATAAAAATTGGTATGAAGGTAACTCTATACAACTTCATTTCATTCAGATATATGCTAAAGAGTAGTACAGCTGGATCATTTGACATTGAACTATTTTTTTGAGAACCAGATGTTATTTTTCATTAGAGCCAAACTTATTATTTTAATACTTACCACTATGTTTAACTATACTCTGAAATACCCTGTGTTGCATTTAGACTCATCTTTTGTAATGAGAACAAGGGTATTTCAAGCTATATTAAAATGAAAATGCAGACTTAGACTGAGAGTATAAAACACTTCTAAGTACTAATCCCAAAACAGAGCAGGCATCATTGTATTTAAAAATAGAACAAAAGTAAGAAGATAAACATCATTGTTTAAGAAGGGGATTTCAGAATTATATGGCTTCCATACCAACCCTTTTCCCCTTCTTCCACCTCCTTGCTGAAATTGGTAAATGTTTTGAAGCTGATAATTCATAAGGAAGGGCCTAAGCATTCTATATTTAAGAAACATTGACAATGATGCCTATTAAAAGAATAAAAATGTCTTTACTATCAACCTTGGATGGTCTGATCTTAAAGACTGAATTTCATTAAATCAATTTCCATAATAGGCACTTATTCACAATTGATGCATGTTTTTTAATTACTCTTAGATTCAGTTCAAAGACTTGGCTAGAACCAGAGCTACATGATTAAATACAGTATAAAAGAAAATAACCAAAAACATAAAATAAAATTGCAAAGCACAGTTCAATTTTCAGAGAATGGGTAGATTGCTTAGGAAGTAGGAAAAAAGCAAGACTAGCAGGCCTCATTCACACCAGCAGCTGGAATAACTGCTAGTATGAGCTCTTACTGACTACCCAAGAGATGCCGAGAGACCGATGTGTTACTTCATTTGGTTTTCACGATAATCTGTAAGATATTTTTCTCACTTGTATAGATGAGGTTTAAATGGGTATTTAACTAGTAGGTTGGAGAGCTGCATTTGGGACTTGGGACTGTGATTCTGTGGACTGTATTTTTAACCATTATCTTAACCCATCATAGATCAGTACTCTGGCTGGATGGAAGTACTGAGTACTTAAAGGGGATAAGATGAAGGAGCTTAGTTTGTTAAAGCTGTGCGAATAAGCAAGTCAAGTCTTAAAATTTAAGCTTTAAACTTAATAATGAAAGAGAACTTTTACTAAAGTATATCCCCCAATCATAGTCTAGATCTGTAGTTGCCCAACAAAACTTTTGTGTAAATTCCTCTCTGGTGATGACTGATTTTGAAACTAAGGTGACACCATTTTTAAATAGATAAGGGGAATAATAGTCGGCAAGAATGACATGAGTAGGATCACATTATCAGACAGAATTCAAAAGGGAATAAAAACAAGCAGGACTGCATAGGAATAGTACCCACTGAAATGATCAATTTATTAACTATTCCATACCTGGTCCTTAAAAATGTAATATTTTAATCATGTGTCAAGCATATGGAAGCACTTCTCTCAGGTCTCCAAATATACCACTGCCTCAATTAACTGAGACAGAATAGATAAGAAGTAATAGCAAGAAGAGTGTCAATGAAAATATAATATGTAGTGAAATTTGTCCTTGAGTTTACTTTCAGAGATTCCTGTAACTGGCACTTGAGACACTCTCATTTTTTAAAACTAAATTTTAATAATGTTTTCTAAGCTTTGTATTCCAAAAAGTTCTTCTAATTTACTGCCTCCAGGGATTTAGTTCTTCTCTTTTTTATGTGTTTTTGTTTACAAACTTTTGCTCTTATTGGAAGGGTAAACTCTAAAATTATTTATGGGTGTTTCTAATTTCACTGTTACCCAAGTCAAATACTAAACTTAAAGCAATCCCATTAGAATAGTTTTATTAATAAATTACTTCATTTTCCAAATACTAGTCCATGTGCATGGGGTCTTACCATGGTCACATTTTATTTATATATGTCATGATTAAACAGAATATGCATTAGCTTATTATTATAGTGGAATAGTAATTTTACTTAATACTACATACTTGGAAAATAATAACATAAAAAAACAATTATATGGGTATTAATTGTTAGAATACAGTAACATCTTATGAACGTACATTCTTCATACGGATATTTTCCTCAGGCAAGGAAACTGTATATTGTATATTTCAGATCATTTCTTTATACACAAAATCTTTAAAATATGTGTATAAAATGAAGTACTTTTGACTGAGGTGTCATTGATAGATCACTTCCATTTGCTTTTGCCGAAAAGCAGCAACAAGGCTTTATCTGAACACTTTCATGGAATGTGTATGCCTGTTTTTCCTATGCATTACAGGAAAAGGAAAAACTAATCATGTAAAAAAGGATTCTGAAAAGTTTTTCTTGTATGATTTGTGTTTCCTTCATGACTACCTTTCCCTTTTCTTCTGTAGTTGGTTTAAGAGTCAGATACAGCCAGTGCACATCTACCTTTGCTGTTTATAAATTGTAAAATATTTGGCAAATAAAGGGTTGATTAAAAATCAATCTTTCCTTAGGATTTTATGTGTTTTGAAATACTTGAAAGGCCAAATACACAAATATCTTACATTTAGTCAGAACTTTTTCTTAATTAGGTGCTTTTTGGTTAATCAGATAAATGAATTTGATTCTAGTTTAGTAAATGTGTTATTTGATATTGTGGACACTTTCATCAGATTTCACTTGAATCAAGAAAGGTAACACCTGTGGGTTTCCTCACAAAAGACTCTTTTGTTAAATGGACTCCCGCAGGCCATGAGGCAATTACATTTGTTGCTTGTATTTTAAAAAGAGGCACTTTAGACTTCCGTAAACATAGCTGAGAACTAGAAGCTGGATTCTTTTGTCTAGTCCTAAGATTATGTTTTATCATAGGTCAGGAAGTAAACCTCTGACACAGAAATGGAAAAATCGAGTCATTTAGGTGTTTAATGTTTTAAATTTTAGCTCTAAAGTTAGCTATATCTGAGACAACAGGAAAATTCAGATTTGGCATTCATTGAAAACATTCATATATTCTTATTCAGACTTATGCATTTATTCAAAATGACATGGTAGATTTATAAGTTGTAAATAACAATTTTTGATTATAAGTAACATGAACAAAAGACACAGATTTAGGAATTTCCCTTTTGAGCCCTTTGCAAAACATGTATTTATTGTAGTGCATTTTAGCCTAGTTACAGCTTTTTAAAAAGAACATTTTAATGTACCCTCCTATTCTGTTCAAATTTTATTATAATATTGCTATGCAGTTCTCCTTTTTTTTCTTGTCTAGCTTGAATTTTCAACTTAATCTAACAGACAAGCTAGAAGGGAAAAGTTTTCTTTTGTTCCTGGCATTACTTTATATAAGTCACCAGTTTTGCACTTCAGACTTAAGCCAAAAACTTTATTTTGTTTTGTGTATGAAAAATTGAGTTCTCTACTAGACTTATATTTTAGAGATTTAGTGAAGATATTGCTAACTGTAGTCATGTACTTTTTCTTTACTAAGAAGCAAAGCCTAGTATATGTATGGATTGGAAATTAGGTCACTCTCTTTCCATACTACCAAAGAGCAAAAAGAAAGAAAATTCCATAAAGTTCCTCCTAGCTTTCTATTACATTATGATGAGAAATATTCCCGTGTCCCTTTTTTAAAAAAATACAGGTATCATTGAAAAGGTTACGCATTTTAAGATACACATGTTCGTATCTGTGTGTGTTGTTTGTATGTATACACTTTAAATTGTACAAATATGTACTATATCATAAAAATGTAAATTTTGTAACATAAATTATTTTTATCTTTATACCTAGTGTCTTTCAACTTAATTGACTGCATCATAAACATATTTCCATATGTTTGATTTTGTTTTTTAATCACTGTCTGTTGTATCAATGAACTACATTCAACTTCTGCCTAATGAAGAACATTTATACTATTGCTATTTTGAGGTGTAGACAGTACTATAATGAATTTGCTTCTTACTACACAGTTGCATACTGAGTTTGGCATATTTTTTCTGGACATTTTGGTAGGGAAAGGTAAAACAAAACCTGTAGGAAGTAGAAATGCCAAAGCACATTTCACATCAAAAAGTTTAGTCTTCAGCAAAATGACAAAATGATTCTCGTTTACATATTATAAAGTAAGCTTTTTTTTTTTTAAAGGCTTTAAAAATTAGGTAATTCAAACACCTGCTTGTGGCAATGACAGACTAGCTGGTGATGAACTTGCCCTCCTGCTCCATAGAAAACTGGATGATGTCTGTGGAACAAATATTTCCCATACATTGCACAGTAGGTAGTATGATGCTGTGATCCCTGAGAAAAAAAGATGAAGTACACATAAACTTGCCCCAACTTCTATTTGAAAGTAGTTTTCCAATCACAGTGCAAGCAGAGGAAATTAAGTCAAAGCACACATTTAATTGTTCAGTTGAGGAGACAGATAATGAGGACCAGGGATCCTTAAGTGGTTAAAATTTATGGATCAGACTACCAGGGCTGATCAGAGCTACAAAAAAAAATCTCCACAGCTCTACGCTGATATTCCATGGTTTGGAGCTGAATACTAAATTGTACTTGCCTGTGATAAAATTTGAGACCACCAACCTATAAACCTTACATTCCCAGAACTCACACAGGCCTGAAATATATTTGAGTTCTCACCAGCTATTGATTGTTGATAGGTAAGAATTCAGTAAAGACCCTAGAAGGATGATTCCTTAATAGTATAGCTAAATGAGACACAATCTAACAAACTTAAAAATCAGGGTTGAGGGGAACATAAGACAACAAAATCCATTCAACTAGTGAATGTTTAGCTAAATCACAAATTACTATGTGAAGAAGCAGGAAAATGCAACTCATATCCAGAAGTAAATTAATTAAATAGACCCATAAATGACAGAGATGATGGAATTAGCAGATAAGCATTGTAAAACACCAGTTCTAAAACTTTCAAGGATATAGAGGAAAAAGATGAAACAATGAGGAAAGATGGTAAATATAAGATAGAACCAAATGAAATTATTGCAGTTTGAGAATACATTATGAGATGGTCTTTACAGCAGATTAGAAACTGCAAAAGAAAAGATATTTGAATTTGAAGATAGCAATGAAAATTATACGAACTGAAGGAAGGAAAGCGTATAGGGAAAAAATGAATAGCCTAGGTAACTCATAAGATAGTATTAAAACAGATGAACAAATATGTTGTGGAAATTCTTTTTTTTTTTTTTTTAAAGGGAGAGAGAGAGAGAGAGAGAGAATTATTTATTTTAGTTCTCGGCGGACACAACATCTTTGTTGGTATGTGGTGCTGAGGATTGAACCCGGGCCGCACGCATGCCAGGCGAGCGCGGTACCGCTTGAGCCACATCCCCAGCCCATGTTGTGGAAATTCTAAGGTAATGGGTGAAAACAAGGTAATCTATATTTTCCCCCCACATTTGAACAAAACTATAAACTAGGAATCAAAGAAGTTTAAAGCCAGGCACAGTGGTACACTCCTCTATCCCAGCTCCTGGGAGGCTGAGACAGGAGGATCACAAGTTTGGGACCAAACCTGGGCAATCTCAAAACTAAAAGGGCCAGGGATGTAGCTTAGTGGCATTGGCCTAGCATGGCCCTAGGTTTAATCTTCAGTGAATGGTTAGGAGGGAGGAAAGAAAGGAAGAAGGGAAAATAAGTTCAGGTAAAAATATATACAAAAAAAATCAAACCAGGGAACATCATGATCAAATTGCAGAGAGGGGCAGGGGGCACAACACTATAAGACTTGAGAACAAGGAATCTCTACTGTCTATCCTCATAAATACAGAAAGACAGAAGACAATGAATTGATGCATGAGAGAAAATAACTTTCAATCTAGAATTCTATATCCCGTGAAAATATCTCTGAAAAATAGGATGAAGGAAAGGTATTTTCACAGAAAAATTCCAGAGAATTTTTAAGGCAGGTAAGAAATTCATTGCCAGCAGATAGCTGTACATTATAAGAAATGTTAAAGGATGTTCCTCAAACTGAAAGGCAATGATAGGAGATGGAAGTTTCAAGTCATAACAGAACAGAGAACATCAGAAATACTAATGCTAAATGTTTGGTTAAATATAAGTTTTTATTTCTTACTATGTTAGGGTTGAACCCTGGTCCTTGCATATGCTAGGCAAGTGTTCTACCTACTGAGCCACATTGCTGGCCCTTTTGTTTGTTTTCATATGAACTTAATGCTTGGCTAGTTAGACCTCATCACACTGAAATCATACACAACTTTTTTTTTTTTTTTTTTTTGTGGTGCTGGATATAAAACCTCGGGGTCTTGTGTAACTGCTCTACTACTAAGCCATATCCCAGCCTGTTTTTGTCTCTAAATTCTTTAAATACTGTTTTAAACAAACAACAGTGATAATTTATTGTGGGACTTGTAACATGGGTAGAAGCAAAAATGTTTGGCAAGTAGAGCGCAAACACCAGGGGACATAGATAGGGATGAAATTATAGTCATTGCTATTGTCCATGGGGGATTGATTCTAGAACCTCCCACAGACATGAAAATCTTTGGATGGTCTTTGTGAAATAGTGTTGTATCTGCATATAACCTACATGTTTTCTTCCTTAAACTTTAAGTGATTCCTACATTATGATACCTATTATTTAAGTGCAATGTCAATAGTTATGCTGTATTGCCTAGGGAATGACAAGGAAAAAAAAATCAGTATATGTTTGGTATAGATGCAAATTTTTTTTCCAAAATATTTTCAACCTCCAATTGGTTGAATCCACATATGCAGAACTCTGGATACAGAGGAACAACTGTATATTGTAAAATCCTTATATCTTACATGAAGCAATATGATATGTGAAGGTAATGACACCTCATGTGAAAGTGGACTGTGATTAAAGATTTGTACTGTTCTAAACCCTAGAACAGTAACTTCAGAAATAAGATGCATATTCTGCCAACAGAAGAAATAAAATGGAATTAAAAATCTACCCAATCAAAAAGAAAGAATGAGATTAGGAACAAAAATCAGATGCAATGGATACCTCACAATAGAGCTTATATATATACATAAAGCTAAAACTAAATCTTGTAGAAGAAATGTAGTGTATTCACAAATTGGGAGCAAGTAAAGATTTCTTAGGACACCAAAATATGGAAGATAATAGGAAAAAGATTATGAGTTGGCCCTCAGAAACATTAAAAATGTTTATCAAAAAAGTCATTTAAGGTACTAGGGTTACAGCTAAGTGATAAAGCACTTGCCTAGCATGTGTGAAGCACTGGGTTCAATCCTGAGCACTATGTAAAAATAAATAAAATAAAGGTACTGTGTCCAGCTATAACACAAAAGTCATTTAAGAAATAAATCCGGACTGGGAGAATATATTTGCAATTACTGTCCTAGGACTTGTATCCATGGTTTTATAAGGAACTCTTACAACAAGATGATAAATAACTCACTTTTAAAATGGCAAAAATATTTTAATGCACTTTACAATTGATGCACTAATAAGCATAAAAAAGTGCTTATCAGAGAAGTGCAAATTAATACCACAAGTAATACCCTTTGCCTACTAGAATAGCAAAAAATTTTTTTAAATCAACTCAGAGATGCAACAACAGGAATACAGCCAAACATTGCTTTAGGGAATATAAAATAATATGATTTTGAAAAAGTTTCATAGTTTCTTTTAAGGTAAAACATATATGCTAATAACCCAGAACTTATACCCCTATTTACTGAAAAGAAATAGACTTGTATGTGCATGTTCATAGGGCTTTATTTATAACAACCCCCAATTACAAACAACCCAAACAACCACCAACAACAATGCAGTTTGCAGTGCAGTACTATTCAGCTGTAAAAAAGAGCCAATGACAGACACATTCAGACTGGATTAATCATAAAATCTTGCCCGGTGAAAGAAGCCTGACACAAAATATATACTTTGCAAGTCCATTTAATGGAATTCAGAAACATGCAAACTAGTCTCTAATATCAAAGAAGTCTAGTTGTCTGAGCCTGGGTGTGGAGTTGGGAAGCTAATTACAAAGGAACAGAAGGAAACATTTTGATATAATAGAAATATTCTGTATCTTCTTCCCAATGAGGTGGTAGTTACCAGGGTGTGTACATATTGTATTCAAATTTAAAATGGGGTGCATTTTACTGTATATAAAAGTGTACTTGTGTGAAATTGACTCTTAAAGTGAAAGCATACACTCTTCTCCCTAGTGCCCAAAAGTTATATATTTCAAAAGTAGGATGATTTCAAACATGATGAATTTGCTACAGTAGACCATAATTGAAAAATCAGCGAAAGTGACTACTTTGATTTTTAAAGATCTGCATTTGGTTGTTTTCCTATTTAAAGAGAAGTTTTTTATGTGATTTTTTTTTACTTTTAAATTTTAATTTGCTATATATGACAGCAGAATGCATTATAATGCATATTGCACATATAGAGCACAATTTTTCATATCTCTGGTTGTACGCAAAGTAGAGTCACACCATTCGTGAGAATAAAATCATGGCATTTGCCGGTAAATGGATGGTTGGAGAATATAATGCTAAGTGAAGTTAGCCAGTCCCCCCAAAATGCAATCTCTTTTATCAAAACCAATCAAAATAGTGAAAATAAATGGAGTTGGAGAATATAATGCTAAGTGAAGTTAGCCAGTCCTAAAAAACCAAATACCAAATGTTTTCTCTGATTTAAAGATCGTGATTCATAATGTGGTTGGGGTGGGGGTATGGGAGAATTAGATGAACTCTAGATAGGGCAAAGGGGAGGGAGGAATGGGGAGGCGGTATGGGGGTAGTAAAGAGAAATTCTTGTTAGATGAAAGGTAATATCAGTGATCAGGTTGTTTTCTTGTTTTTGGTTTGTGTACTTAACATGAAGTGTTAAGTCCATGAGATGTATCATTCCTTTACTATAAATGGAGGCATGGTGTTGTAGTACCATGTATGAGCTTCAGAGGAGCAGATATATCATGTCACATATTTGAACCTATTTCTTCTATAAAACATCAGTAATAGCATTTCACAGGCTGTTTTAAGGATCCAATAAAATTAACTAAAAAATCCACATGTGGATGCTGATTTTATTCCTCCTCCCCTTGGTACCAACCCGGGCAATTAAGGACTAGATATAGAGAGCGTGGGTCACTTTCCTCCCCAAGGTTCCTGGTGATAAGTTCTGGGCTTCTTTCAGAAGATTCCTCTATTATTAATCTTACTGAGATACTTCAGTATTTTATTTCAATAATTTAAAAGAAATTTACCATAACTATCACAAAAGTAATCTTGGGTTTTATGCATGGTAGGCAAGTGCTTTACTACTGAGCTACATTCCAGCCCCTTACATCAACAGACATTTAAAATATTCTAAACCATGTACAACGCGTCTGTCGGGATACATTCCAAAAGGATATTTAAATATAAAAAATGAACCATGAAAATCTTTCTAACTATGATTCAAAATCCAGAAGTCATAAAAGCAAAGATTAATAAGACAAATGACAAACTGGGAATAAGTATTTGTCATTTTTATCTCAAAGGGCTAATCTTCATAATATTTTAAGAGCTCCTTTGAAAGGAGGAAAGAGATCATCAACCCAATAGACAGAGGGCAGAAGACATGCAAAGAGAGATCATAGAAAAGGAATTCTATATATGGCTTTTAAACACATGAAGAGATTTCAGCCTCATTCATAATAAGACAAAAGCAAATGAAGACACAAAGGTACCATTTTTTACAATCTGGATGGCAAAAATTTAATAATTTTTGGTATTATGAAAGTAATGGTAATGAAAGTAATACTCAAAATAATTAAAATCATGACATTACTACCTATTGACTTAATTTCTCATAAAATAGTGAAGACTTAGACAAAAACCAAGCAAGTAAAAAGATCATAATCCATGGCCTCAAGCAAGGCTGACTACATGATTTATACCCTAAATAATCAGAGAATTTTGTATAGGCAGATAAGTTTGGGGAAAACTTCAGGGAGAGATCAATGTATAAACCATGGATCCTGGTTTATGGTCAGAGGGATAGAAATCTCCTTAGATTTTTGGCATGTTGCCTTATTAGCATGTGGAATGTTTTTGTTTTGCTTATAATAGTGCTCCTTTTTTATTCATATCTATCACATATTTTTAAAACTCAGGAACAAGCATTTTGAGCAATTATGGAAATGTAAACACAAAAAAATCCTCACCTTATGTCTTTTCCCAATTTAATACTTGAGAATGTTGGTTATGTATGGCTTTTCCAACTTCACTATTTTGTTTTCATTTTATACTCATTTTTCTTCTTAATGTTAATGTTTCTCTGTACTTGTCTATTTTATTGAATTGGTAGGAACTAACCTTGCTTATTGGCCCTAGGATTTGTAACTAGTTTCATTAATAAAAATGAGTGATCTTAGACTCTGATTTTTTTTTTATCATTTTGATGTATATATTTCCAATCTGGCTTTTGTACACATAAATACACTTGGGTTTTCTCTGATATTCTTTTAGTAAACATATCTACTTTTACAAAATAGATTTAACATTTTAGTGCTAAATGTGAAGTGCTGCATGCAAATTATTAAAGGTTTCTGGGCAAATACTCGTATCTGATACATGCCATTTCGGAATCAGAAGCTCTTTAAAGTAAAATTAAAATTTCATGCTTGCGTAATTTTTTTTTACAAAAATATGATTCATCATTCTAAAAAATGCAGTCTCTTTTATCAAAACCAATTGAAATAGTGAAAATAAATTCCTTCCCAATAGATCATTTTCTGGTGAATGATTAAACTTTCTTGGGTAACAAAAACTACAAAATAACAGCTTGGCAAAGGCGATTTTAAAGACTGTTTCTAGAGAGTAATTTTTTAAGTTTAAATTGAACAGATAATAGTAAATGGTAGGCAAATATCTCATATTGCAGAAGGCATTTTTTAAAGTAATGTATTTTGTTCTAACTGTATTGATCATCATTGAATAAAAATTCAAACTTATTTAATACCCGTTAATACCCAGAACATGAGAGAGAGTTTTTTCATTTAGTAGAAGGTCACCATCATTCATTTTACAACTGATGATTTTATAATAGGTCCTTCTGGTTCTTGATGGTCATTATCAAAGTATAATGCATTGAAGATATGGCCTGTACAAAAGCAGAACAGGGATCTTAATTAGAATTCTGACAAGCCCACTCCAATAAAATGATGAGATTATTTGTAATTGATGTCACAATCAATTACCATTTAGTTCATCATGAGCATTCTAATAGGTCTGGCCTTGGTATTGGCCCCAGGATGTTGCTGAGTGAGTGGCTGCCCTGCTTATGCTGTTATTGAGACAGGAGGGCACATTTTCAGTCAGTATCCTAATGACCTCTTTTGAAGTCTATTAAATTAATGACCCTGTCACAGTTTTGATCTCTTGTAACCTCAGTTTGGGGTTTGTATAACAAATTACTGTTTGAGAACAGTATGATTATAAAAAAGACAGGTCTTTTAAAAAATTGGAACATTTGGTATTTATTTTATTGTGTAGGAAATAGAAGCAAAAATGCAACTTAGGATTTTTATGTATTTTAAAAGAAACTTTAGGATATTTCTCCCTATTCCAAGTGACATACTTCTTAATGATAGTACCTGAATTAGATTTTATTGTTTCTCAAGGGGCTGCTGCTCTTATTCTGTCATTCTAGGTGCCAACAGGTCATGTTTGGTTAGAAGGTGATAATTTACAGAATTCTACAGATTCCAGGTATTATGGACCTATTCCATATGGACTTATAAGAGGACGAATCTTCTTTAAGGTACAATTTTGTGCTTAAAATGTTTACTGTATTCTCTAAACTGTATTCTCTGCATTTCCCCAAAATGAACCTTTGAAATCTTCAAGATGTCAGTGGATTTAACTGTTGCGGTAACTACATTTTATAACATGTTGGCTTTTACTTAGTACCACTATATGAAACATTCTCATCTCCCCTTGCCTAGTCTCACAAAATAGGTATTAAGAATGATTTTTCAATAATAATAAAATTAAAACTCACTGATGTAGCAAAAGAACCCTTTCATTTGAATTCTCTCTTATACAATCTGGGCATATTTTAATAAGCATTTGCGGGAGAGCAGTCTAGGTTCACAATACCTTGCTTTATAGGTATTGTGAAATACAGTTACACTAGTTAAATACAGTGAATCATGGACAGTTTATTGTGGTTGAAGCAAATATACAACTCGTAGGGAAGATTATTTTTTTTTTATTTTTCTGGATCCTTTTACTCATAAGCAATAATAAGAAAATAATAAGAAAAACACATGAGTATCTGGGGCAACTGGATAATTCCCATAATTCTTTACAATTATTATATTCAAGTACATAAAACTTAAAAACTTTAGGTTCAAGATGTAACAGACATATATATTCATAAATACACACAGATAATTTTTTGTATATTTGAATGTTCCAAACTCAACATTTAAATACATACAAGTGATTTTCTAAGTCTTACCCTTTTTTAAAATTTTTCTTAATTTTGTAATTTGTTCTAATTCATTATACAGTCTTATTCTGATGCAGAAATTTTTATTCTTGACTGATAAGTAAGGATAAGCATTTAACTATTTAGCATAGAGAAAATGGATGAAAAGGAGAAGGGAATAATGATTATATAACATCACTTTTATTAATTTTCTTCAATCACATTTTGATTTTACAGATCTGGCCTCTGAGTGATTTTGGATTTCTACGAGACAGCCCAAATGGCCACAGATTTTCTGATAATTAGCAAGCATTTATTCTTTTGACTTGATTATTGTTTCCTGTTCAAGTGAATTTATTACTGCAGTTGAAACCATGTACTTAACCAATAAACTATTTGCTGTTCAGTTTTAGTTATTTGTTAAATGTAAAGAAAAGCAATCCATTCTGCAAACTCTTGTTCAAAATATTTGTGTAAAAATAAGTATAACCCAAGATCAGTGTTTCATCTAAATCTTATGTTATATATAAAATATTTGCAGGGGGACCTGAATGACTATACCTCACTTGCAAATTTTTTGTCTTATATAAGTAAAGTGAAAATAATCTACTCTTCTTGAAAGTGCCTTATACTTCAGCTATAGTAAGTCAGTCAGAATAGTAACTATTCTTATTTATAAGTTCAATCTGCAACATCAGGAGTTCATTCTAAGTAAAAAGCTTCTAAGTTATATGCTTGACTCACTCCTTTGAAGTTAAGTAAAAAAGTTTCGGTGATCCCATAAGAGATTCTGTCAAGTTCCTTAAATGAGTTCTGATTTAGACTGTACAAGAATATTAAATGTATAGAAAAATACATCTTTAAGAATATGACATTTACAGGCTATTGTAGGCAATAATACTTTATAAAGTCCATCATACCAGCAATAAAATGGTTCTTATTCACAAATATGGCAATTAACACCAAACCTTAACACCTTGAAATAAAAAGGAAAGGGATGTACCAATTTCAGACTATTTTTTAAAGCTTCCATATTCTAAATTATACTTAAAAGTTGAAGACGGTGAGGTTCATAAATTTTAGAACTAGAAGGCCAGGACTGGAGCCAAGTCTTAATTCCAAATCTATTTTTCTAGTTGTCACTTCACATTTTTTATTCTTCGTATTCAGCCTTCATTATGGGAGAACTGGGATCACATATTGTTCACAGAGATTCTAATTTAATTATAATGACACTAGAATTTGAGGTAGGTATAAAATAGGCCTGTAACTGTAACCTGTTGGGAACATTATCAATTAGACACTTTATAAATATAAAGGAATATGATGATAATATTTCCCAATAAGAGACATATTTATGTTAAGAAAAAGAATTCTTATGTTTTATTAAGGAGAAAACAAAGGTTTTAATATGGGAATCCATAAAATATAACTCAAGTCCTTTTTATGGCAACGTAAATATAGTTTATAAGTACATATAAATAACTACATTAATCTTTTTAAATGTAGGTGATCTCTGCTTGATAATCTTATCATTTCTTTGCAAATAATAGGGAAGAAAAAAAATCCATTTCCTTAATGCTCGAATGGCCTCTCATCATCATGTCTGAATATACACTTGAAGTATTCCAATAGTAGTCAACAATTTTAGCTATAATGAAGTAGTTCTATAATTAGTGAACATGTATCACAAGAAATCAGATTAACTTCTTCTGCTTCATCTTTGGAAACACTGTATTTTCCACCACATCGGCAACTCAGAAAAAAAGAATGATCATCTGTGAAGAAAAAAAAAAAAAACTTCAAATGCTTACAAGCAACTACTTTTCTTATAACTTTTAAAAATGCAGAGTTTATTCCATAGAAATCGCAAAACAAACAAACAAAAACCCTCAATAATGATAAAATGTATTTAAAGGAGAATTGGAAAACATTTCTTGAAAGGAACAGTGTTTCTAAAAATTACCAAAGCATCTATCTGTAGATGAGAGAAGTATTAAAGCTATGAATCAACAGTCCAATGATTTGGGGGAGGGGGATGCTTAGAAGCAACTTGTGAAATGTTTTATTAAGAATCATAAAAATTTTATATTCTCTAAAATATATTTTCTAAAATATTACAGTGAAAGAGAAAGGAGCATGATATTTTGTCTAGAGTCTATTCTTTTAGAAATGACTGGTAACTTGACTATCAGCTAAATAATATTTGGATACTTCCTTTCTGGTACCACATGATTTCAATATATATAAACACCATAGTTTTTTGCAGTTTCCCCCACCCGATTATGGGGGATGTATGTGTACCTGATTGTTTGGTGTTTACAGATCATATATGAACCAACAGGAAACTGTCTGAAGTGAGATGCCCTAAGGAGGCAATGGTTTCCTCCTAATGGTAGAAATTTTAAGTATGTCCTCTCTCTGGAAAGTTTAATTACTAGTGTCCTTGGACTGAAAGAATTTCTGATTCCTCTGGTCTTCCATTTTATTATCTCTGGGAAGTAACTATCAAAGAAAAACAACTTATTAATCACAGTATCTATTTTACCAATATCATAATTTTTTATTAGAGACAAAGGAGTTCTCAAAGGATTCATGATTTCCTATGATCATATATTGTCATTCAGTTTTCAAACTTGATTAATATTTATAACTCATGGAGTATGAAAAAAAGAGAAATTAAACTGAATGTATTTGCTCTCTATCAAATCCAATCTTAAAAAAATTAGCAATAAGGGGCTGGTGTTATGGCTTAGTGGTAGAGTGCTACCCTAGTACATGTGAAGCTTACAAATAAGCTGAGGTTCAATCCTCAGCACCACATAAAAATAAAATAAAGGTATTGTGTCCATATGTAACTAAAAAAAAATTGAAAAAAAAAATGACCAATAAGCCAACTTACATGCTTATCAGTAAGAAAAACATGAATACACTCTGTCAATCCTGTTTTTTATTCTTCCCCACAATGCCTTTCTTCTCCACAAAGACTAATTTAATTTTGATTTCAGAAATTCGTCTTCCCTATCTAAGCAATATACAAATATACATGTACTACAGCATGTTTTCAAAGTGAATGGTTTTGTTGTTAAAATGTCTAAAAATATACGTATTCCAACCATTCATTGATTTTAAGCTAAATCTCCCCCTCTTTTGCTTTTTTACCACCTCAGTGAACACTAAGAGACAATCTGAGGTGACACGTGCTTGGTAAATGACACAGAGGACAGCATGAGCTACTGTGGAGTTTTGTCATAGATATTTCCAAATGTTAGTGCTCACTAAAAATTCAGTTTATTGAAATTTCTTACTACCATCAAGTTCTGAAACAAGGTGCTATTTTCAAAGAAATCATAATTTTAAATATAGTGAATGAAGATCAACAATATGATCAAGTTACACTAGACTAACTTGTAAGGGGAAGGTTAGCGTCAATCTCTCAAATGTTCCAGGAATATATGCCTTTTAAGCATAAGAAAATGCACTACTTCATACTGTTCTTTGATCCAGCAGCAGATACTTTGGCTATACCCATCATGTAGGGTTTCATCAGCTTTTCTCCATTTCTGGATCTTCTCCTTCCAAGGCCATTCTGAAAACAATCTTGAAGGAATCTAAAAAATTTTTTACTTGCCCAAATTATCACACTTTTTATTTAACTACATATGCTAAGACAGCTCTTATTCATTTTTAAATAGTCCTGCAAGAATAATGGCTTCATGCAGCTGTTGTTCAGTATTTCCTCTCAGGAGGACAAGGATTATCTCCAGCTTTACAATGATAAAAATTCTTAAATAAGCAAAGCTGTTCTATATATTTAAGACTAATTGTATCTGTTTAATACTGATTCACTGGCTGTGGATGGGATTCATCCCTGTCTTCTTTACAATGGTTTACTTTGGAGAGTTCCAGGGACAATAACATTTCTGATAAGCCTTGATGATTTCATTTTCTTCAATATCCGGGTAGATTCATTTGTATGAAAAAGTCCATGTAGTAAAAAAAAGTATACTAAACAAAGGTACTTGAATCACCAATCTAAATTTTTAATTTAAAATTAAATTGTACTATTAACAAATATTTCAAAGGTAAATAAAAGAAGAAAAACTATAACAAGCTTGCCTTATTTTTGCATCATTAGGAATCATTAGTAAATAAAGTATATTAGACTTATCAATGAAAACAAGAATTAATTTGTTTAATAATAGATTAAACACATACATATATGCGGATGGACAGGAGGCAAACTATATCTTTAAAAAATACATTTACAGCAGCTTGGGAGGCTGAGGGAGAAGGATTGTGAGTTCAAAGCCAGCCTCAGCAATGGTGAAGCACTAAGGAACTCAGTGAGACCCTGTCTCTAAATAAAATACAAAATAGGACTGGGGATGGGGCTCAGGGGTCAAGTGGCCCTGAGTTCATTCCCTGGTTCAAACAACAACAACAACAAAACACATTTATTTGAGCAGGTCTCCCTAATAAAGACATATTCTAGTTTGTCCTTCCATAAAATGGCAATGAAAAGCCTGTCACTGTTGTATTGTTTTCGCAGCGGTAGCCCTTCCTGTTTATTCTGACTAGACTATTGCTAATATTTGGGAGCCTCAATTACAAAAAATCTGAAGCTTTCAATTATTTACTGAAAATTAGAATTTTGAATGTGTAATTTAATTTTAGTGGTTGAATGCAGAATGGTCAAATAGGTAAAAACATGATTACCCTTCTAAGTCAATATGGCTTGTGACCCATTTCTTTAGAGCATAAATAAAGAATCTGCCATTGGAAAAGGATGGCTCTGCTTATCTTTTACCATTCACACTCATTAGAACATTTTTAGAATCCTTTAGGTAATTTGTACCCCAAGCTGAATAATAGTTATAGGTTAAGAATATACAAAATTCTGGTAAACTATAAGATTTTCTTCAATTGCTCAGAGAAATATCAAAGTATGATACTCATGGATTATGTCTGGAAAGAGTTTTCATAATATAATGATGTCTACCCAGAGTTTTTCAGGGAACATCAAAAGAATGCAGAAATTAAAATTTTAATGATACAAAAGGGGAAAAGACATGAACTCATGATAGGTCAAGGACAGTGACTGATTTTTCTTATTAAGAGACAATCAAAAATTTACGGTGGGGACGGGAAAAGCCTCCATGGAAAGCCCTCTCCTGAGAGTTTAGGATTCCATATAGGGAGAAAATGAACAAAAATTCTAATAGAAATTCATCTCAATTGCCACCATAAAGAGAAATAGAAAAAATCACCCCCTTTAATAAAGTCCTTATTACAGAGAGTAATACAAAAATCAAAGTAGTACAAAACAAATGGAAAATAAACCCTTATGTACCTAACATCTAATTAAAGTAGAAAAATAACATCAATAAGTGAAGTTTAGAATTAAACAAAAACAGGCCAAACAAATCACAAATACATGTAAAACCAAACTATTATTTACAATTTCCAAACATCCTATGATGTTTTACTTTCTTTCAAAAAATTCCTAATATTTTTCTTCACTGTAGATTAGTTCAAAAGAAAAAAAAAATTCCAACCTTTGTTCCAAGACATTTCTTCAAGATATACTTGAGCATCTACTGGGCCCAAATTTCTTAGCTCATCTTCTGTAAGATATAAAATAAGACACTTAATTTTGATATTTTACCTATGAAGAATGAGATGGCAACTCCAGCATAGTCATTACAATTCCTAGTTATCTATTATTTAAAACCTCAGTCTACTGCCTTTTTAAATATTTATTTTTTAGTTTTAGGTGGACACAATATCTTTATTTTATATTTATGTGGTGCTGAGGATCAAACCCAGTGCTTCATGCATGCTAGGCAAGTGCTCTACCATTGAGCTACAACCTCAGCCCAGTCTACTACTTTTGAAAGCAATGTTAAGACTACCTGACTTTAGCTGACTAAAAAATTCTATGTAAAATGCCATTCCATATAAACTTTAAGTCAAAATTTATCCCATTTAATACACACAAAATCATGAAGGCAGTTTATAATCAGTACCCTTTATTTTGTGAGACTTAAAAACTTTTTGTCAGATGAATTATATCTGGCTAAGAAAGCAATGTATAGATGCTATTTTACCAACTTTCTAACTTTGGGTATATCAGTTTTTTCATCACTACAACAGAAATACTCTCTCATTTGTTTATTTTAGGAGGATTGCTATGCACTGAATTCCCTATTCTCCAACCCCCCACCCAAATTCATATGTTGAAGCCCTAAGCCCAATATGACAATTTAAGGAAGTGAATAAAGTTTAAAGAAGGTCATGAGGGTGAGATCCTAATTCAATAGGATTTGTGGCTTCATAAGATGAGCACGAGATCATTCTGTATGTCCATCTACCCATGTACAGGAGAAAGGCCATGTGAGGACAACAAGGAGGCTGTATGCAAGCCAGGAAGAGGGCCCTCATTAGGAACTGAACTGGCCAACACCTTGATCTTGGATTCCCAGTTTCCAGAAGTGTCAAAAATTCTGTTTAAGCCACCCAGTCTATGTTACTTTGTTATGGCAGTTCAAGCAGACTAATGGGTATTCTTCCAATCAAAAATGATACAATGTTTTAAAGAAAAAAGCTCTACCAAAATGTAAGGGGCTATTAGTCATCTGACTGAAACAGGATAGTAAGTAACTTACAGAAAGAATTACTTTAATACAGCAGTAGCCCCACAACCCAGCTATTCTGTGTTGATGTTCCACTGCTGTTTTCTTTGCTGAAGTTTTCTCTTACCAATGGAAGATCCAAGGGAGCATGGAACACACCTAAATAAGTAAGAACATGGTCTAGGTAGTACAGGAATGTGCTTTCTTAACTAAAACAAGTGTATTTTGGGACAAAGAAAGCAACTATAGATAGGAAACACGTGTCTTTGTGTTTAAAGACACGTTATATTTCCTGTATGCTTGTACTGTTCTTCTAGAAGTCAATGCTAAAAAAAAAAAAGAACCTAAAATCCACCCCGCACTCCAGTGAAATTTTCTTTAGCTGTCTCACTAGTCTCTTGTTCACTTGCTGAGAATGCCTCCCTTTGTTCTGTTGTGTGAATGCCTGCAATTTAATTATATTTAATAACAGCCTGTTCAAAATTTATTGGTGAGTTACACAATTTTAAAATAGACGAAAAGATTATACAATATTTTGAACTTGCCATGGTTTTCTATTAAGGTATATTAAATATTATACCACTTCATATTTACTGGGTACCCAAAGTCCCAAAACTGTCCTTAAAACACAAAGATACAGACTCTTTCTAATGGTCAAGGTAGTTCCTCCATATCTGTAAAGAGCTTATGCAGAATGTGTCAGTGTGTGAAGTAATTTCCAAACAAAACAAAAAAAAATTAATTTCTACATTTTATATAAAGTTCCCTTGGCTATGTGTTATTCTCTTATGTCCAAAAGTCTCGTGATGGGGAAATATAATCTTATATTTTAATTTCTTACTGGAAAGACCAAGGTGATTTGCTAGAAGAGTGAAAATAAACAATCTTAAGATTTTAGGGATGGGAATAATTGACACTTAAAAGACATCCCCTTTAGGGGAAAAACAGGTGTTAACTTATCACTAAGTTGTTTATACTCTAGAGTATCTTATAGACATCTTATGCAATTTTGAAATCAAATAAAGCAAAGAAGGAAAAGGCAGAAATAATGACGATGAATCAGCTTTCTCACTTTAACCTACCTTGGACACCTGTAATATATAACTGCATAAAAGACAACCCATTCATATATATCCATTATGCCGTTTTTATTTAAAAATAACAAATAAGAAATAACTTGCAAATATAACTGCCAAGCAAGTCAGCATCCTATTGTTCTGCTTCTCTACTGGGAAGCTATTGTTATTCTCACCTAGTTATATTTCATGTGCAACCCTTTCTATTATTCCACCCACTCAAAAAAACGGCTTTTACATTTTTATTATCTTTCCTTCTTTATCTCTTTGCACAGAAACTTCAGAGTAGCTACCCATTTCTTGGTTAAAAGATTAGCACAGACCATCTCTCACTGTAAAAGGGAAAACAACACAAAATGGTTAGTTAGTCCCTTGCCAGGGGTCAGAAAATGAATATATTCAAATATTCTTGTTCTATAGCTGCTAAATATCTCTATATTGAACGGATTATTCAATATTATGTACACATAGTCTCAAGTTTCTGTGGAGATTCTGGTTTTAGAAATCAGTATCTGACATAAAAGAGAACACTTGTGATTACTCTACATTATATGAAATGTAAGGGGCAAAAGTTCCCTACGGTATAGGGGCAGAGGAGACAGTGATGACTGGAAGAAGTCACAAGGGGACTTCTGGCTAAATGGGTGTGCTGTGAAAATCTATCAAGCTAAGATTTCTGCACTTCTCTATATGTATTATACTTGAGGAAAAAAATTTAAAGGTAGTGTATTGAGACTCTAATAATTACATTTTTTAATAGACATAAGGAAAGAAAAATTAAAGAAGTGTCTCATAGGAAAGTTGTATTCTTTGAAAGGATAGTAATCTACCTTCTGAAGAGGCTGGGGATGATTAACTCAGGGGAAAATTGGATCCCAGGAGAACCTTATAATGAGCACACAGGGTACATACAAGTAAAAGGTGAATCTAAATGTGGGCGGCGGCGGGGGGTGACCAAGATCTTTTGTTGAGAGGCAGGTGTCCAAGTAGGGGGCAACAGCAAATTCCATCCCCCCACCCCAACCCCCACTACAATTACAAGGAACAAACAAATGTGTTTTTTTTCCTCTTTAAACAATAATCTCTGCTTGTCTACCATTGTAGTTATAATTAAAAAACTTAATTCTTCCCTATCCACTAAATTAACTCACAGGAACCCTATTTTGATAATTGTCTACTAATGAGGCACAGCACCTTCAAAACAGATTAGGTTTTTGTTTGTTTGTTTTTTGTTTTGGTAGTATTAATATTATAAAGATTTTGCTCACTACAATGAAATATTTTAACAAGTATCTACAAATTTATTGTCCTGTTAACATGACTAAAAATATTGAGAAAATAAACTGCCTTAGTGATTTAACTAAAGGACTAGATCCAAGATCTGAATCTAGGATTTTTACTATAGAATGATAATAACTATTAAAAATAAAGATGAAGACAAAAGAAAAGAAAAACCCACAGCCATTTAGAAAGAAAAGCATTGCCTGGCATTTGGTGTACTCAGTCTTGAGTCTAATGACACTACACATGCTTTGATTCTTTAGAAGCAAATGGGTTCAATTTTTTTCTAAGTTTTCTGGGGACACTAAGATCTGTTCACACCCTGTGCTGTGCTCACAAGCTTCGTCAAATAAGGAGGCAAGAAAAACTTCTAAATTTATTTTACAAACAGAAAGCAGTGTATTATAGTTAGAGAGGTTCCTGAGGAATATAATGATAAAATCAAATAATTTATGTGGTTACTTGAAAAAGAATCTTTCAACCTTTAGAAGTATAGGCCCTTCTGACCTTGTGTTCTATTGGATTTGTCTGACAACAAGAGGTGAAAGAATTCTGTGGCTCTATTGTCTCAACAGTGGGATCTAAGAAAACACTGGCAGGGCTCATCAGAGAGGTTTATGAGCCTGCAATTCAAAGAGATTAAAAGGAAAATCTATGGAGATTCTTTCACACTGAAGAATAACATTAAATAACTATTAGCAGCTTGGTTCAGTAAAGCTTACTAGAGCTCTCGCTGGGTCATTCACAACTTTCTAAAAGAGGAAAGGCTTTTTTCAGCTCCATTTGGGAATCAATAAATATTTTTTACTTTTTACAAGACAATGGAATTCCAATCTTTTTTAACTTCCTCTTAATGATAATAAAATTTCAAAAACAATTCTTTAATTTGTAAATAATTACACTTCCAATCTGAATAAAGTTTCTCTAACTGTAGCTACAATTTTTAAAAAAAGTAAAAATAAAAAATAACAGCAACAAAAAGCTATAGAGGAAAGGAATTTATTCATTATGGCTGAGGTATTTTAAATTCCCATTCAATTGTACACTGGCTAAAAGATCAAGTCCATCTGCAGCTCTGTCCATATTATTCATGCATGGCAATGTCACGTTATTCAAGTGATCATGAAATACTCTCACTTAACAATTAGTCCACCATTTTTATTTTTATGCCATTTCAAAAGCTTAATCCAAATTTAAAAACGTGTGTGAGCTTGTGTATGTGTGTGTGAGTTAAAGCAAGCAGCAGTGTTTTCTTTTAGGTCTAACTCAGTATCTTCTTGTCTTGTAATTTTAAACAGCAATTTCATTCTTACAATTTCTGTATAGCAATTTCACTATACAGAAACTTTTCATATAGTAAATAAGTTGAAGATAATCAATGTGTCTTCATAATGTCTCTTGGAAAGTCTCTTATGAGAAAGAATCGGGCAACATTTGAGAATTGTTTGTTAAGTGATATAATCCTACAGTCCTTTCTCAGATAAAATTAAGGTCACAACTGCAAGGCTTTCCACACTGAAGAAAAATTTCAAACTTGGATATTCATTATGAATTTAAAAAATTGCAGGACTTACTACTAAATGGAAACCCAATGTTCAAGAAGGTCCCGAATGAAAAACCCAGAAACTGAATTCCTTCTGTTTCAACTACCAAACAAGAACAGCAGCAGATGTAGGCCTGGCCTTTTGTTCTGATTCTCAAAAATGTCTCATCCCTGACTTTTGGGAACTGAAATAGCAGACTATACACACACAATCTGTACAAAACTTGGAAGCCTAGGAAACTGATTTAAGAGTCAGAGAAAATGGCTTGGAATTCTCCCCTATCAATTACTAGCTGTGTGACCTTAGTCAAATTACTTAACCTCTTAGAGTCTTTAACTCTTTCTCTGGAAAGTAGTTATTAATACCTTCCTCACATGAATATTTAGACAATGTTTAAAGGACAATTACCACACTTTTAGTGCTCAATAAATGACAGATTTTTAAGCTATTATTGTCTCATGATGTTTGTGTTGAACCATTTAGACTAGACCATAGAAAATGAAGAACCAATCAATTAGTAGTAGGGGGAAAAGCCTCAGTGTAGTTCCACAGTGTAGGAAGAAGGTAGCAACTCTTGACCTTGTCTGGATTTGTAACACTGCTATGAAGGTTGACGTACTTGACTATTGTCAGTCCATTAACTCCGATCTAAGCCATAGTCTATATAACATTTTTAGTCCCTCCAAAATATCAAACACAGAACCAAAAGGTAGGTACCACAGGGGGAAAAACATCAAAAATAATTAATTTTGTGGATTAAATTCAGAAGGTAGAAATGATAATGGATTAAAATATCAGGAAAGACTCTGGAGAGAGGGTGGGGGGTGGGGAAAATGGGAGGGCTTGAGATAAATTTTGAACAAAGAATATTCTACAAAGAATAGGAAAGTGTTCTGAATAATGAAAAACAATATGAGTAGATCTGAGAGCCTCTACATGGACAAGAGATGATTTTCTTTAGGCTGTAGCAGATGATTAAGTTGGAAAAAGTAATAAGGACAAACTTAAAGGTTTTGTCCCATGAAAATTCTAGGTAAATGGGCAAATGTAATGGGAAAGAGAGGGGGGAGTTATAATTTTCTTAAATAGAAGAGAGAAAAAAGAAAGCTAGATCAATCAAAATGTAAAGGACTATGGGAGAAGGCAGCAGAAGAGAATGGAAGAGCAATGAGCAGCTACGGAAATACTCAGGTTATGTTTTATAATCTGGGGATGGACTACTGGGGCAGCTGTGTGAATAAAATCATATAGGGGAAAAACATTGAAAAAAGCAAAAATGTCAACTTACATTTCTTATTCATTGGTTGTAAACAGAGCAAAGTATAAGTAATCAGAGTACAATATGAAACCAGGGTTTCATGTCTAAGGGGGAAAAAAGGCAAGGAGAATGGGTCCCCTTTTGGTTTTGGACCCACTGATTTCAACTGGGCCAAGTAGCCAAGGAGAAGGGGAGAGGTTAAAGTCAGAAACAAAAACTTCCTAAAATCTTATATTTCTTTACTATTAAATCAGATCCCCAAATTGTATTCAAATGTACCAGAATTACAACTAGAATCTTGTCCTTAGTATTCTTAGCCACATTTTTATTAAAAAATGATGAAAAATGATCTTAAAATACATTTTCATTGCAAAAGCCGTTATTTCCACTCAAATAAATGTGAAATAATATGAGTAGTAACCTTCTTTTGACAAATAAGATGAGGCAGTGGGACCCTCACAGAAAGTTATATCTGTACACTCTTCTTCCTCTCAAGATAATGCCAGTCCCCAACTGTCTAGATGGATTTTCTGCATCATTTCACATACTTACTTTTCCCAGAAACAGTCACCAAAAAGAAAAAAAAAAATACCCTCTGATGTTTATCTTCAAGTTTTTACCTGAAGCTAATTTTTACAGCCAATTTTGAAATTCCTAAAATCAAATGGAAATAATAATAAGACCATAAATGGAAACCATAATCTGATTAATTCAAGTATTTTGTAAGGGTCAATTTTAGGACATATTTTACACAACTATTTACTGGTCTTAAGATATTACTCCTAACAGTTAACCCAAATCCATATTATCTAAAAGTATCTACATTTACAAGTAAGTTTTTTTGGAGTTATACTAACACCCTTTTTATAAGAACTTTTCATTTTTATTTCAAGAAATTACATGCTGACTTAAGTTATCTGACACATAAATGTTGGTGGAATTTTAAGATACTATTCTTGACTTATTCCAAGATTTCCTCATCTTCCGTTCTCAAATTTTTATCCTAATAAAGGGATGCAGCAAATTGTATAAAACAACATCAGAAATGATCTACTGTATCTAGCTAAGAAGAGGAGCTGATTACCTATGAAGAAAGGCACACTCGCTTTACAAGTTCCAGCCATATTGCTCTCTGAGCCAGGCTGATTTGGTTACCTAAGTACTTAGCCAACTGGTGGAATGGGAAGCACCACATCACCAAAATAACTCACTAATAGAAAACCAAGATATATCAATATAAAATACTATATGCTAGATCAGGAAGGATCTCTAACACAACCCACTCATTAAGCATTGTTTAATCTAATTAACTGCATTTAAAGGTTTGTTTCTCTTCAGGGTAAGTAACTTAACTCATAAACTATGTCATCTGCAGGAATAAACTAAGTAACTTAACTCATAAACTATGTCATCTGCAGGCATCAGAAATCTGGGACTGCACATTACAAAGCTACTGAATCACAATCCCTATTTTTTTCCCCATGGTATACTTCTGATGTGCTTTTTAATGTGTTTAATATATGAGAAAACTCTCCACAAATTTATAAAGGCACCAGAATCTATTCAACAGATATTATTCAAGTGAACACTTAATAAATCCTGAAAAGGTTTTCCAAAATGCTCATCTGCTTGAAATGCAAAGCCTAGTCCTGAATAACTATGCTTTTCAGGGGAATGCTGGAAGCTGTCTTTGGAAACATCCTTACAAACAATACGGTAAATATGCCAACTGGAACTAATTGATTAAATTCACTAGTTATCATTGCCTTCAAAATGTATAATCTCTTGGAACTGAATATTACTCATCCTTTTCTTAAGACTTGATTTTCTTCAGCCTGGCAAACATTGCCCCAAGATGTCAACTAAGAATATAAAAGTAGAAATGAGGGAGAAAAAAATATGTATGTATTTTACTTTAGGTTATCTGCCCTAGATTATTACTTTTTCTTTAATAGAAATAATCCATTGACAGTTTTTTATGAGAAGCAAAGAAATATGGACATCAAGGACTCCTTTAAATCATCTTCTAGGCAATTATATGGCTGTGGGCAATATTGATGAGGTTTTCCTTAAAACAAGGCACCAAGTCTGAGCTGTGAAATATGAAAAAGCACTCAACATCAGCCAATAAAGTATCTCCCACCTTCTTCCCAATATTATAGAGCTCAAATTTATTTCATATTGCAAGTTAAAAGCAGGCAGGAAACAAGCATATTTAAAGTACCCCCTATGAAAGTTATTTAAGATGAACTAACACCACATGGAAAAAGAGTTCTGTATAACAAAGCTATTTCTATGTCCCCAGGGGGTGACCCAGAAAAAAGAGTGCTTTGACCTGGTTATAACAGTTCTCTCTCTCTTGGTAACCTATCCTGGTCTTTAACAAATTATCACTCTCAAAGGCTTCCCTTCTATCAAATCTAAATCCTCACTGTTGAGAAGTTCAAGTTCATTTCCTTTTTTGAGGAGCCAATTTTTTAAAACGGTTGAAAAGAAAAAAAAAATCATTGGTATTCAAGAGAACAATATGAAAACAGGTTTACTATAAGATTTTTGAAAAATAGTTCTGGTATGATAAGTTTAAAAACAGAAAGTTATATTTAAATAAGAGACTCTTATCTCAGCAGTAAGCCAATCTCCATCTAAAACTGAAACACAGAATTCACTATTCGGAGTCCACAGTAAAGAAATACATATTTAATACTAGATTCGGGTATTAAAATGTCACGAAAATTGTATTTCTACTGTTCTTTTAGAACAGCTCACTTCTTCTGTTCTTTTAAAACAGTTCTTTAAGAACAGTAATCACCCACCTGAAAAACTTCAAAACAAATTGACATTTTATAAGTTCCAGGTTAGGTATATGGATCAGGGTCAATTCTTACTGTATATGGTTTTGTCTAAACCTCAGTGTAATTTCATCAATAACCTACAAGAGTCCCCAGTGACACAGGAGACCACAGGTGCTTCCATTAAAAGCCTAAAGAAAACTTTGCTAGACCAAGGTGGCACATACTTGTAGTCACTTGTAGTGACTCGAGGCTGAGGCAGGAGGATTTTAAGTTCAAAGTCAAACTTAGAAACTTATCAAGATTCTAGTGAGATCCTGTCTCAAAATAAAAGATTTAAATACAAAAAAAAAAGAAAAAGAAAAAAGGATTGGGGATGTAGCTCAGTGGTTAAACACCCCTGAGTTCAGTAGTTCAATTTCCAGTACCAAACAAAACCAAAAATAAACACTTTGTTTAAAACCAGCTTGCTTGGTAGCACATGCCTGTAATCCCAGCAATTTGTGGGGCTGAGGCAGGCGGATCACAAGTTTGAGGGCTGCCTGGGCAATGTAGTGAAGACTGAGGCTATAGCTCAGTAGTAGAGTGTCCCTGGGAATGATCCTGGATACCAAAACAAAAATGTTTAAAAACAAAACATAAAAAGCTCAAAAGAGAGCTGGGCGTGTAGCTCATTATTGGTCTACCTTTAAATTACTGGTCTACCCAACTCTGCAGCCCAATAAGAAAGATTGTTCTTCTTTTTGACCCATCCCTAACCCTTTCTCTGTGGACAATAGAATTTTAGTCAAATTCATTAATCTGCTCTTTAGAGTACACAGGCTATGGAATGATAGAAATGCAGAGGGACAATGAAAATACATACCCTACACACGTTAGAGTACAGTTTTATATTATTGCTATCTTAAACAAAGTGGAACTCTACATAGTAAAGACTGGTAATGATGTACAAAAACAACATGTGAGAACTATCATATCCAAGACTTTCAGAGAAATTATACCACATGAACACAGTTTAAAAGGATATATCTATCTATGGATATGTAGCCACTTCTACACTCTTTTGTCAGAACAAACACATTTACTACATAGATATTATATACCAAAGAGAAGATGCAACATTTAAGCCCTACTTGAAAATCTGCATATTCTTTAAAAAGGTAAGTATACCTCAGATTCTTAATATTAAAAACAAAACAAAACAAAACCTGTTAGTCTTTAAAGAAGGAGAAGGGCTTTAAAGCTAATTAGTATTATGAACAATTTACTACTAAAACCTACCACTCCAGGACATAAACAATCAGTTAAGTCTTTTCATGCAAAGGTATTCCACACTAAAAGAAGTACTTAATTTTATTGGTACAACTTCCTATGAAAATGAGTATGGATGTTTTACAAATTATCATTGGCTCCATTCTATAATGCCGTGTTTGGAAATAAAGCCTTGCATTTCAAATCAAATTTTCATAACCTCAGTAGCAGGAGCCTTAAAATCATTTTGTGAGGTTGATCGTGTGCCAGTGTGGGCATGGGAAGGGATTCAATAATCAACTACAAGACAGCTTTTATCAACACATCCCAGTCAATGCTGAGCCTGATGTGCTATTGGAGAGAGCAATTGAGTGTTTTCCCCACAGGCTGTAACTGATTATTGACTCCCCCCATTAGCATGTAGGGTGCATGAAGGTCCAAACAGAAGGCTGAGGGACTCCTGTCCCAAGGCCAGTGCTGAAAGACAGCCTATCACTTCGTGTAACTGCAGTCTATGTGTGACAAACCTGACCTACATTTCTCCCTTTCTTTCTCACAACAGCCTGCCACTGTTTTAAGAAGCTATTTTCAAAAAGCATAAAAGAAACAACTTTTAAAAACTGCTTAGGCAACGTGCATTCCCAAAGTATCATTTATAACAACCTAATAAGGAATAGTTTATCTTGGAGAGATAATCATGCAACCTAGGCTAAAATGGTCCCAAAGAGAGCAGAATGCTTTATGATATTATCCATTTTCTTTTACATTGTTATTTATACAGTATACAGTCCTAGAGCACTACAGTAAAAGTTTTGATCCATAGTATAATTAAACTTAATCAAAAGAAGTTTTAAACATAAAAAACATATTAATTAGGAATGTGTAATTATGTTAATAGTTAATGAAAAGTAAATTTCATAGATTTATAAGATGCCACATCCTTGTGATTCAGTTAACTTCTCAATGGACACAAAATAATCACTACTAAGAACAGGGCATAATTAAAAACAATGATGGACTAGGGGAGTAAAGGTGGCAATAACTTGGTGCAAATGCTGGAAAATGCTCCCCAGGAGAGGCTGCATACTGTGCTTCAAAAGTTGCCCATGGGCTGTGGCTCCTCACCACAAGTACCTACCATGCCGCTGCAGGTCATACTCTTTTTTTGTCTCTTCATTCCCTAGAATTTTCCATGCCTGATCAACTTCGATGAACTTCTGTATACATTCCTCCACTGTTCCTGCTGGCACATCTGTACTTTGTTTATCTGGATGATACTGCCAATCAAAAATAAAGGGGGTAGTGAACAGAGAGAGAGTTGTGTGGGGTAGGCAAAAAAAAAAAAAAAAAAAAGTAAATCCGAACCTTAGTTAAGGGGGTAATAAGAAGTTGAAAACTAAGATGCAAGGCAATGAGACAACAGTGTTGGACACAGGAGACAACTGCCAGGTTAATTAGACCATTGGAGTAGCTATAAATCCACCAGTGACATGATCTGTCACAATGTGCAAAGACAGCATTTTCTGGATAATTTGCTCATGGAATCATTGGTCTCATGGACAATTTACCTAGAGAGTATAACTAACACAAATAGAAATAGGTACGTGCAGACAAGCAGGACATGAAAAAGGAAGAACACAAACTATGCAGACTATGAAGCTTCCCTTATATAATATGCATGGCTGTAGTAATCATTACAAATGGACTACAAGTTTTTCTTCTGAAATTAAATTCTACAATCATAAAATAAAATGTATCTAATTATAAAAGTAAATTATCTTTCCTATTCTTCCTCAAACCTCAAGATTTTAAAGTTACCAATTCAAAGTTATATGATTTGGTTATTCTGAGCCAGATTTGTAAGAAATAACTTTTAAAAATTCAAAACATTTGAATATAAATTAATCCATGAAAGAAATTTCTCATGTAAGCTTTCTAACTAAGAAATTTTCAACAATGTTTTAAATATAATAATTTTTTCATACTACTTGGTCAAAATCAGAAAGTTTTGCATCAACTAAATTCTCAAATGCTAATAAAATGTGGTTTACTGGATACCTTACTTACACTATCCTTTCATTTCTCTACTGTTGTCCCTTCTTTCTTTATGCAACAGTTCTTCCAGAAGAATCAATATGTCATTTGGTTTTCAGCAGTCTCTCAGCAAACAAATGTTATTTAAATTTACAGACATTTCACTTAAAATAACCTAAGGATAGCATATATTCAGATACAGAATTTTTTTCACTTTCAAGTAAATAAGAAACCACTTATTCAGAAATTTCAACCAGTAATTATTCTAAAGGTTTTTTTCAATATATTACAGAACATATTTTAATTTCAAAAGTAAACTTAGAAACTTCCTTTGAATATAGAAGTTTTTCTTTCTCTATTTTTTTTTCAAATTTTTAAAATGAAAAGCCAAATAGTCATATTCCCATTTCATGAAACATCAATGTGGTTGGTTCACACACTCAAAATTAATAGTAAAATCATATTAATTCTGGGGCTGGCATTGTGATTCAGCGGTAGAGCACTCTCCTGGCACACTGTGGGGTCCTGGGTTCAATCTTCAGCACCACATTAAATAAATAAATAAATAAAGGTATTGTGTCCAACTACAACTAAAAAATAAAAAAATAAAAATATTAATTCTCTCACAGACTGCTTTACAGACAACAAAACGGCACCAAAGTTTTCAGTACTGTGTCATTTTTTTATTGAAGTTGCTTAACCCAGAGTAATTCAGTAAGCTGCATCAAGTACCACATAGTTAAGTGACTTCATTATCAAACTCAAATTCAGAAAGTTTTCATTTCATATCATGGACTACTGTCTTTAATAGTGGAATCATTTTTATGGTGAACTTCACAGTGTTGATGATTCTCAGCAGCAGAATAAAATTATCATGATATCTGGCCACACAAAAGAACTATAAACATACAAGATGGGAGAAAGACTGATTTTAGGGCTTCAACAAGCTTCCTCTCTCCCTATGCCAAATCTGTCAGTTACTAACATTTTAGGTATTGAAACTAATTAATATAATGACTGGAGAAAAGGAAAGGAAACTAAGGCTTTATTGTTTCATCTTCATTTAATGGTGTTCATAAAAATTATTTATGTACCAAAGTTTTGGCAATCCCTATAGTTGGGATAGTCAAACAATATCCCTAAACCAAAATAGAGTTGGTTGCATTAAAGTTCTCTAGCTGACCCAATACTTTATAAGAAGATGTTATTTTGATTCAATGTTAATACATGGAACACACTCCAATATGCTACAATGGTACAGTTAAGATACATATTCATGTGGAAACTTTTAATCTCAATATATTACAAACATTAAGTAAGGCCTTGGAGAAATAAATCATTCTAAGATTCTAGCTATAAAATAGGAGTACAGATTTAAAAATTGGTAATTTCTAATAGAAAGTTAACTTGTTAGGCCTGGTCTTGCACCAACCTGACCAAGAAAGCCTTAAAAAACTAGGAATTCGTTCTTGTCTGCCCCAAAGTAAAAACCATTGCTAAATTTTATTATGAGTCATATCAATTCTATCATAGTCAAAATATGATCTCATTCCTGAATTTGGAAGTTCATGACTATTAATAAAATAAGTAGTTCACCATCTGAGACTTTCAAGTCCATTCTGTTTTGTTACTAGAATGCAATATTATTCCATGACATGCATATAATGGATATATTCCGATAAAATGCCTATTATAGCATGAAAATAAATATGCTCTTTGGGAAACTAAAGTTTAAGTTTAATTTTGCTTTGACATCAAGTTCCAGAACAAAGTGAAGGTCTAAAAAACAATAATACAGTCTGTGGTAGGCTGATAATGGCCCCCAAAGATATCAAGTCCAAAGCCCTGGTTCCTGTAAATGTTACTTCATTAGGAAAAAAAGGAATATGCAGATGTAATTAAATTAAAGATTTTGAAATGGAGAGATTATCCTGGATCATCCAGGAGGACCCTAAATTCAATTGAAGTGTTCTTGTAAGAAAGAGGAGATTTAACAGAGAAGGTGATATGAAGATGGTGCTGGCCTTAAAAGATTGACCTAATGCAGCCACAAGCCAAGGAATGCCAGTGGTGACCAGAAGATAGAAAGACAAGAAATGGATTCTCCTCCATATTCTCCAGAGGGAGTACAGCCCTGCCAATACCTTGATGCTAGGCCAATTGTACTGATTTCATACTTTGGTCTACAGAACTATAAAAGAATAAATTTATGTATGTGGTTTTAAGTCACTGAGTTTAAAAATATGAAACGATTCTCTCTTCTCAATGTGAAAACAAGCCCTAATCCTAGGTTTCAAAACTTTCCAATCACAAAGTGTATATTTAATTTTCTTCTACTATTTCTAATTTGAGCCTTCCTATGAGAAGCAGGCTCCATCATTCATGATCACATCACCATAAAAGACCACTGTCATTTTCTTCTTATTTGTTGGGAGTTTATTCCTTGCTCTTCTCTACCATAATTCCCACTAGCCAAACCACCCACTCCTGAGAGCCCAAAGCTATCTCAATTTCATTCATTCATTTGTAAAATAAAAGACAGGTGTAATCTAAAGCATTCTGTATTCTGAAGAATTACTATCTAATTGAGGAACTTGGAATAAAACAAAACAAAACACGGATTTCCTTATACTATCAGAACTCCAAATGAATCTTACAAATACCAGGGAGTTCCAAGGATAACATTCATTAAGCAAAGAAAATACTGATATCCCTTAATTAATAAAATAGGCATGTTCTAAAATTAATGTTGCAAAATTCACTTATTTTAACTGACTTTTATTTTTGTTTAGTACTAAATTGAAATGTATTTAGGTGGAGTTGAAAGCAATGACCTCAAAATTAAGAAATTGGCAAATATTGCAAGAAAGATAAAATAAAATTTTATACAATTACCATTAACAAAAGCATAAAACAATAACAAAGGGGGGAAAACCAGTCACTTCAGGATAAACCAATTGGGAAATGCGTAAAACTTCTATATTAAAAACTTCAAGACATTATTAAGGGAAATCAAAAAGACCTCAACAAATGAAAAAACTATGAATGGAAAGATTTGCAACCATTTTCCCTTATTGATACATGCAATCAATATCAGAATTCTAGCAAGCTATTTAAAGAAACAGACAAATGACTGTAATATTTATATTTCAAGATGTATTATAGTATCATAGAAATCCCATATGTAGTACATACAAATAAAGCAGAGGAACAGACTAAAAAGTCTACAAGTAGACCATATGTATATAGTTAACTAAATATCAACAAAGATGCCATAGCAATTCAATGAGAGAAGAAAAAGTATTTGTATTAGTCATCGTTCCATGGATATAACAAATTTCTAAGATAAATCAACCTATTAGGAGGAAAAGTTTATTTTTGCTTACAGCTTTGGAGGTTTCAGTCCATGATCAGGTAGCCCTATTGCTTCAGGCCTGTGGGAGCGCAGTAATATATCATAGCAGGAATGCATGGCAGAGAAGGCCTGTTTACTTCATGACAGTCATAGAGAGAAGAGAGAAAGAAGAGGGACTAGGGTCCCAATATCCCTACTCAAGGGCATGTCCCAATGACTTAACTAATGCTGGAAGAATGAAATAAAGGAAAACTAACCCAGGGAGTAGTTTAAAACATGAGTAAGCAGAGCTATTGAGTAGCTGGACTCCTCATCTTTTTATTATGATCAGCAAGCAATCCTACATGCCTGCAAGCAGGAACTTTAACTATAAAAATACAAGTTGCTGGGCTGGGGTGGTGGCTCAGTGGTACAGCACTTATCTCACATACACGGGGCACCGGGTTCAATCATCAGCACTGTATAAATAAATAAAATAAAGGTATTATGTCCATCAACACTTAAAAATTTTAAAAAATACAATTTGTTTTTCTCCTGTTAATGATTAACTTTCCTTCTGGATATCATAGTTTTCTTGGAAGGTTCTGTTTGTTGATAATTGTTGGCTGTGTGTAGCACATGTTGTTTAGGACTTTCCTTTACCCTATTTCCTCACAAGATCTATCTTTAGAAAAATGTGCATAAGTACGATACAAAATGAAGTCACTCATGGCAATCAATTTGCTTTAATGTGAATTCCACAAACTTATTTCCATTAGGCCCCACATCCTAAAGTTTCTACCTTTACCCAAATAGCATCATAGGCTGGGGACCAAACATTTAACACATGGGCCTCTAGGGGACACTCAAGATTCAAAGAATTTATACAACAAATGGTTTTCTACCAACTGGATACTCATCTGGAAAAATATAACCTCAATCACTATGTCATTCCATACACAAAGATCAATTCAGGATGAACCAGAAACATAAATATAAAACACAGAGCCATAATGTTTCTAGAAGGAAACAAGAGAATATCCTTGACCCTTACAGTAGGCACAGACTGCTTTGATAGAAAACAAAAACTATAAACCATATGACACAAAACTCATAAATTGAACTTGAAACTTTAATTAAACCTTTTCACTCACTAGACCTATTCATTAAGAAAATGAATAGGCAAGAGATAGACTGGGGAAAAAATACACATATCTAAATTTGTATCTAGAATACACCAAAGGAAAAATAAAGGAAAATATTTTTATCTATGATAAAAAGATAAACTAATTAAAACTCAGGGGGAAAAAACTTTTCAAGCCAAACTTGATGATCAGAAAATATGCACATGAATTTGTGCCCAAACTTTTTCATTAGTCATTAGGAAAATGCAAATAAGATCACAGTAGCCTAATAAAATAGCCTAATAGAATAGCAAAACAAAACAAAACCCCGATAACACCTAATGTTGGTAAGGACGTAGAAAAACTGGAACTCTCATATCTGGATAACAGCAAACTAATAGAGAGTTTCTTATAAAGTTAAATATATATCCATGGTCAAGAAATTCCACTCCTTGATATTTATCTAAGAGAAATAAAACATAAAAACATATATCTATAGAAAGACTTATAAAAGAATGTATTAACAGTCTTACTCATATTGGTTCCAAACTGAAAACATAAATGCCTCTTAAAAGGAATATATACTAAAGAATTTTACTCAATTCACAAAGGAATACTATTCAACAATAAAAAAGAAAAACTATGGGGCTGTAGCTGTAGCTCAGTGGTAAAGCTCTTGCCTTGCATATGTGAAGCACTGCGTTGGATCCTCAGCACAACATAAAAATATATAAAGATACTGTGTGTTTATCTACAACTAAATAAATATTAAAAAAGAAAAACTATAACACAATCAATAATATAAAATGAGTACTTAAAACATTTTGAACAAAAGAATATGTACTATATGATTACATGAATGGATATGAAGTACAAATTTCAGCACTCCTTTATGGTGACAGAAATCAAAGTTGGTTTAAAGGTAGAGGTTAGGAATTAAGCAATGTGGCAGGAAAAATTTTTTTGGAGCAACAGAAATGTTTTACATCTTGTTTGGGGGGATGGTGATTGCATGGTATCAAAACTCATCAAACCCAACACTTAAGATCTTTGCATTTTTCATTGTATGTTGATCATATTTCAATAGAAAAATGTCTTCAGAAATGTGTAAATTTTAAAAAGGAATTTAGCAAATCTTTCTAAGCCATAAATAAAAAATAAGAAATTTATTCCAGTATTAGTAAGAAATTACAGAAAAGCCATAGAAAATTAATGAAAAACTAATATATGATTTAATGAAAAGTTTGAATTACAGAATAGCGTGTGGAAATAGTTTTATCTTTTTTGAGTATATCTGCCAATTCTAATAATAAAAAAATTTTAAAACAATTAAGTGTTGCTTAGAAGAAAGCCTAAGTACACCCAAAATTAAAATATCATAAATGTCACAATACTAAAAATACTGCAAGTGATATTATCTTTCTGTGATTCTTTATATAAACAGTACACAGGTATCTATTTCAAGAGTTTTAGCAAACTACTATTTACTATTCTTCAATAACTTGACATAACTTTATAAACCTAAATTATGTCCTCACATTTTAGGGAAGTTTTTCAATTACATAACTCATCTTTAAATTTTCGTGCCTTTTATTGAGGATAAGAATCATTAATACAAATAAATTAAGAAACCTATCTTGATATAAAAATAGAGAATCATTTACACTACAAAAAACACAAAAACACCAATGTAACATTTTATTAAGATTGGTCTATTGTCTGTTTCCTAATTATCTAATTATAACTTGATACTTCAATTATGAAATCTTAGTTCTTATTAGCTGAGATTTTTATGGCAATAAAACAACATATTGAAACATATATATGTTATTATTATTTTCATTTTAATTTTAGATTCTCTCCATATACTAAGTCTGCTTTCTAAACTGGTAAATCTGGAGTGAATGACAATGTGTCACCTTGGTGTTATCTTCAGATGTGCAGTATTGACATAATCTGGGAGTTCGTTAGAATAGCATATCTTGGCCCCATCCCAAATCTTCAGAGAACTTTGAAATCCGTATTTCACTAAATTCTGCAGGCCAGCTAAAGTTTGAGATAAACACTGGTAGCCTCCATTGCTTAAAACATGGAATTTAAGGACAAGTCAGAAAAATGGGTGCTTTCATTAAAATTTTCTATGACAAATGCACTCTTCCAAGGATGCATATTTAAAAAAAAGTTGAATGAGTGACACTCCTCAATTATTATTCTAACTTAAAACACCATTATGAAAATTACATTAGTGTTCCAATTCAGAAATTTTTGATATTTGATAGCTTTTGTTCACTAATTGTAAGTGCCAACCTTTACCAATTTACTTCACTGAAGAAGAAGCTGTTGAAATCTGAACAATATGCTGGTGGTATTTTAACTTGTTCATTTTTAAAGGAGGGAGCATAATTAACATCAGACTTAAGTTACTGGATATAGAGGTAAATATTTTCAACTACAGGAAAAAACAAAGTATGTATAAATTATGAAAATGGCATAATACAATACAGTGAAAATTCTAGCAACTCAAAAAACGTTTTAGTGAAAATATGTATATTCATTAGATTTTCTGTTTGCTAAAAACATATGAAGAAGAAATGAACTGGTATTTCTTAAAGGTAAATGTGTAAGAGTCCTATGGCAAATTGCCCACATACGTTAATCCTTTACTACACATGGGTGATTATTCTGTTTTGATTTATAAAGTATTGACTGTAAATAAGAAGTAACAAGTAACTATGAAAAGGACTCTGGGCAAACCTGATTAACAAAAATTCCCAAATAATCAAGTTGATATCATGGTTGGAGGACCATAGCACTTCATTTTTTCTGTTATTAATAGATGAGTTTAGTACCATTAATAGGATGTTACCTATTTCTAGCTTCCAAATTTTCTTGAATTCCAGAACCAAATTTCAAAATACTTTCTAAAACTATAAATTCAAAATCCAGTTTATTATCTAGAATCTAAAATTAGACTCCCTATTGAAATTCTTATTCTGTTAATAGCATCACCATGCCTAATAAATGCTAGGTGAGTGAAATAAATAAGAGGGAAAACTATTAGGGTAAACTCCCTTCCCCTCACCCCATATCCTACAGATTCTACCTACATAATACTATCTATTCCCAACTCCAAACCGAGCTCAACATTGGGTCCCACCTGGTCCCCAGCACTCATCTTCCAGCAACTCTCTTATATGTCCTACCTGCTTCCAAATTCACTTGCTTACATCCCTACCCATGTCATTTTCCATCTCATAAATTTTAAATGGAAATCTACCATATAATAAATTACATCACATTCTTTATCCTTAGTCTCCCCTAAAGTAAAATCCTGCAATAAAAGAACCTCAACTTACCATTCCAGCTCTATTACAATACAAACACTGAATTAATTAAGTCTGATATTTGGGCAAAGATTAACACAATGCCTCTCTGCACAGTGTCCTCCATAAATAATTGTGAACTTAAATTGCATATATGAAACTTTTCCCAAAAACACAAAACCTGGAACTTACTGATTTTAGTCAGCACTAGATAGAACAAAGGACAAATACTGGAGGCTGCAGTTTTGTGTTTCTCTCATACTTTTTTCCTAGTAAACAAGTATTTACTATGCCGTTCTATTCAGCTAACACCATGAACAGATATGATATGGCAATGTGTCCCAGCCCAATAGCCATCCACCAAATACTTTTCAAACTGAGGAATGAGAGAACAGAACAAACACACACCAAGATGACTACATTCAAGAATACACTTGGAAAAAAATGGATTTGTATTTGCTATGGTTTGAGTATTTATCCCCTCCAAAACTCATGTAGAAATTTGATTGCCATTGTGCCTTTGAAAGGTAAATGGTCCATGATGGCTCTGCCCTCCCTCATGAGTAGATTAATGCCATTTTTACGACAGTAAGTTCCTTATAAAGGGTAAGTTCAGCCCTTGTTCTCTAATCCTTTCTTTTTCTTTCTCATTACCTCCTGCTTTCTGCCACTGGATGCCACAGCAAAAGACTTTCACCAGATGCCAGTCCCTAGATCTTGAACTTCCCAGCATGTGAGTTAATAAATTTGCTCATTATAAATTATCCAGTCTCCATTATTTTCTCTGTTATTCTGTTACAGCAGCACAAAACAGTCTAAGACAGTAGCTGTAAGACTTAAATATGGGCAAGGACAAATTTTTTTTTTAATTCTAATCTTCCTTTCTCTACTCACTTCTAGCCTTTCTGAAAGGAAAGTATAAATGTTTCACATACCAATTCTGTAGTACCAAAAAAAGAGGGTGTCATCATGACAGCAGATCTTATCAATATTTCATCAAAAAGAAAGTTGGATGGTGGTTTTGTTTTTATCAGTGATTTTTGCCCATTCGTATACTGTCTTGCCAAGCCCCAATATGACCACTGCTGAATTTCTATGATGTTACAGTGGAAACACATTCTAAATAGATTATAATACCAAAAAACATTAAGGTATTTCAAAATGCAGCACACAAACACTGAATAAAACTTATTGTGATTATTTTTATTTAGAGTTCATAAGCTTTTATGGGTCTAATCATTACAATATTTTGAGACATTCATCAATAAAGATAATAAAAACTCATTTCTTAGGACATTTGTTGAGAAATAATATGGGAAAGGTAAAATTGAGAGAATTATATAAATAATAAGGTATTAGTTTTTTTCTGACCACAACATCTGATAAATATAATAGCATTCCCCAATATTTTTCCTCATGCAAAAATGCTTTGGAATAATCAAAGCATTAAATATAGGTTTTATTAAAATATTTCATAAAAAACAATATTCTTAATTTTTGACAATTTTATAAAAAAACCAAGAACCTTCTCCTTTCAAATACTTATCACATCCCTAACTTCTCCCAGAACAAGACAAAGAAAACACCAAGTTAATTCCAAATAACTCCATCTCTTTAAACACTGTGACAGCCATATTTAGACCTTACCAATAATTCCTAACCCCCTTTTCATCTGCTTTTCTCACAAAGCTGTTTCTAATGGCCCTCTTGCCCTTTCTCTTCCAGTCTCCCCTAAATGCCTCCAAAATCTCTCCCAGATCTCTAGCCATCTTGTGATTCAGAAGCACTCTGGTTCAAACTCCTGTTCAGCTGCTGAAGGAGCTGGGGCTCATTTCTGAGGTCTTGCTTTCCTTTCAAATGTAAAAGAAACAGGAAACCTGACTTTCTCTTAGGTCTACTCTACTGTCATTACTGACATCACCCTCTAGAAAGCAAGAATCAAGTGTAGCTAGAAGGAAGGAGTCCATGGGCATGAGCACCACCATTAAGTCCCTAAGGTTTCTAGAAGTACACAGTCGAGGGGATGTCTTAGTGAAATGATAAACAAAAGGTAGGGCTCCGGGAATGCATTCTTCCTCTGCCATTTAACATGCAACTAACTTCCAAAATAACACTCTACAGCAGAGTCTATATTAGGAAGGAAATAATACTGGAAAAGATTTAAAAAAAAAAAAGAGTACAGAATCACCTTGTCTAATATTTATCAGGTATAGGTTAAATCTTCCTAATACACTTCCCCTTCCTGCTTGCCACAATTAACAATGATTATTACAAATCTCCAAAAATTACAAATGCAGGAGTGGGGGAGCTGTTCTTGGGTCATCAGGGAGAGATAGCAAAATTATTCACACCAAGAGCTAAGCTTTCAAGTTAAAAAACTAGAAATGCCTAAATTGATATATTAAAACAAACAAAGACAAGAAAGAAAGAACAGCCCAATCCCAATCAGTAGTCATTCTTATTTATTCCCACTCTCCCTTCTCCAGCAACAATTGACTATCTCCATGGATTTGCCTACTTTGGATAGGATCGATACACATACAAACACATGTGCATATTAATTAGCTGAAAAGAAAACTTGTGATTTTTAAGTATCTGTAAAAAATATCTTTCTCAGTTCTTTCTGAAATGTTGATGAAAGGCTAAGAACTTAAAAAACTATATGCAGACAAAAAATATGTAGAGCTCTGGCTATATAACATACCAGCAGCTCTTGTTAAGGTATTATGAATAGCCTTTGAATTTACTTATAATAGAATCCTACTTATAATAACACAGTCCCATGGTCTGTTTTAGAGTGAGGCTTAATTTACTTAGCCACATTGAAAGAGCAATATGAACAAGTGCACATTGTTTTGGCCTAACAGAATCTCTGCCTCCATCCTCCAAAAGAGCCATTTTAACACCATTGATAGTTTTTAAGAGGCAACTTGGTCTTTGGAACATATTTTTAAATATTCTACTAAATGTCATAGAACACTGACTGCCTTTGAGACCAGAGGATCATCCTGAGATTACTGATAGCACCAAGGAAGAGGCAAAAGAGGAAGAGAAAAAGGAAGAAGAGGCAGTGTGCGTGTTTGGTGGGGCAGAGCTACATTAAGAGAAAAGGGAAGCGAAGTAAGTGGTCGAGAAAAGGGAGACTGGGGGAGAAGGGGGACTGGAGAATAGAATATAAGAAAGAGGAATAAGAAGAAGAAAAGGAAGCCTAAGGGGAAAATAGGGGAAAAGCTGAAAGAAAGAAAAAGCTATTAATATTTATGGTAATTGATGTTGTCAATCAAATAAAGAATCACGATAGAGAACTGCAGGAACTAGATTCAGAAATAAAGAAATGTGAGAGGTAGAATGATTTGTGGTTGATAATTCAATGCATGGCAAAACTTTTCATAATAATACTTCCTAAGCTATAAAATTTACTAACTCAAAATACAATCTTAAACCAATTCCTCTTGCTAGTAACATGCCTTTTTTTTCTCTTTTGAATGTATAAAAAGAGTGGCAGAACTCCTCTTTCTTTGTGACTGTACGTAAGATATGAAAACAATTTTAAATCTTGCTTAGTGGCTTAGATAATAACCAACTTAAGTATGAATCTAAATATCTCCGTTCCCAAACGGTAGGAAGTAAGTCTTGGATGACATATTCAACATGAGCTACAGACAGAATTCAAAGAAAAACAATCTGTGCCTCCAATCTCCCCAAATGATAATTAACAGTAGGACACTGGCTGAGTTCACCTGCTCTCGGGGTTTAAGAAAGACAAGGTTTTTGTATAATTAAGGACTTAAGAAACTGAGGTGAAGCTAAAGTCATCCCAGCTAAATAAGAGTGATATTATGCATAGAGACTCTATAGAGTTGCTTTCCTACAGCAATTTGGAGCCCCCAACTTGGTGCTCTGTGACCAACCAAGGCCATCAGGTACTAATTAGGTAGTGTATTCTGTCAACACTTTCATGCTCTTCTTTTATTAATTAATCATTCTTCCATATAAATGACACTAGTACATTGGCTTTGAATTCCCTCAAGTGCTTTACCCTTGAGTTAGAAAAGTAAAGAAGATATGAGAAAGAAAAAGAGAAGATAAACTCTACCTATCTCATATTTTGAAACAGCTCAAAACAGTTTCTTACAAAAGTTATCTATTTCTTTTATTTGCAGAAATGCTCCTATGGACCTAAAATGTACAATTTCTTTCTTAAATAATATGTAACTTATATAATTTAATTTTATAAGCTATAGGAAACCACAATGAGAACAAAATGTAGTCTAAAAACATTGGCACTTTAAAATTAATGGTGGGGCTGAATGCACACAGCTGGAGAGGTGGCAACAATCCTTAATTCTTAACGACTTAAGGATGAGGGAAATTTACCTAAAATGAAAAAAGACAGGTGACCTTAATATTGATGAAAACAGATGAGCAAAAAAAAAGAAGCAACATTTAATAACTATAGTTAAATTCAAGAAATTTAATGTACTATTTTTGAGATAAAGGGCCAAGCAAGCTTCTTAGGGTATCAAGAAAACACATATCCTCTGAGATAATTTTTAGTTTTCATAATTGCAAATCACTGTTATTATGAGGCAGTCATTAAACAGTTGGTGAGGAAATGTAGTTAAGACTACATCTCTAATGAATCTGAACATAACTTAGATAGGCAAGAGGAATATACATTGACTGGCATGGCTATGTTTTGTTGTTTTGGTTCTATGAGATGACTACTTGCTTAAAATAAGATCACGTAACAAAAAGTTAGGTATAAAAGTACTAGAAAGTTTGTCCTTTACACTTTGACACCACATTAAGATTATAAGGGCTGAAAAAAAAAAATTCTCAAATTAGTCAAGTACAACACACTACTGCCACCTAATGCTTAGTAAAATATTGCCTAAGGAAGCAGTCGACATTTTGTTTGATGTGACAGTTAGTTAACAAATAAAACATTATTTTTACAAGCTTTTTTTATTATTTTCAAGGTTTTGTGATTTAGAAAGAGAAAATATATGGATTGGCAATCCAAAAATGTGCTTATCCATCCAAAAAATACTTATTTAGTACCTTACTACAAGACAGATACTATGCCAGCCAATGAGGATATAATGATGACTAAAATAGGAGCCCTGCCCTTGAGGACTCATGGTCCAGTGGGAAAGGGTAGGCATTGTAAACAATTAAAGCAATGGTTAGGATGAGGTGCTAAAGTAAGATGATAGCAAGCATGAAAAAGTTGTTCACTTAAGAGTAAATCAAGGAAGACTTTGTAATAAAAGTGACATCTAATTGGATTTTAAGGGATGAACAACAGTCAGCCTGTGGAGGAACTATGGGCCAGTGAGAGGGAAAGGGCATTCCAGGCAAGGAAATAGCAAATACAAAAAAGGACTATGCTACACATTAGAGAAATGACTAGAAGAACTGCAAGCCGGACTAAGATTGAGTAAAAGAATGGTTGGATAGAGAAAGATAATGGAAGATAAAGATGAAAAGCTAGACTGGGTTCAGATCAAAACAGCATTTTTACAGTGCTAAGAAAAAACTCACAAATTATTTGCATGATAGAAACAATCATATTTTTGTTTCAAAGAAAATCTAACTTGATGATAGGATAAAATGGATAGAAGGACGGGATGGGCAGAAGATGAGTAGGGAGACAGGCAATAAGGAAACTACAACATTAACAGTATTCATGATGAATCTGGTAGGGATGATGAGGATCACAGGCAGGACACTCAGATAAGGGGAAAGATGGGAAGCTAGAGATATGAATTTGGAAGTACCTGTGCAACACACAAGGCTACAGGAATGCAATTCTGTACGTATTTTGAATTATGAACTTTTTTAAGAATTTGATAAAAAGCTGAAATTGGGGGCAATATAAACATAAATTTGCCTACAAATTAACAGACCCCTCTAAGTGCACTGGGTGTCGATAGCAAAAATATCAGGGACTAAATTTGTTTCTCACAGTTTTGAAGGCTAAGAAGTCTCAGAATAAGACACAAGCACATTCCCTGTCTGGTTAAGGCCTATTTCCTGGTTCACAGGTTCTTGCTGTGTCCTCACATGGTAGAATGGGTAAGGCAGCTTTCTGGGGTCTCTCATTTAGGAAGGCTTCACCCTCATCATGTAAATTGACCTCCCAAGGATCCCACTTCCTAATATCATGCTGGGGACTAGAATTTCAACATTTGAATTTTAGAGGGACACACTCAGTACACAAAAGACTCCAAAAATTATCAATCTGATTGTGGGCTTCCAAGGTTAGTAAAAAAATATATGTCATGAAAGTATATATTAAGATAAAAAATCAAAAATATTGTTTTAACTTGATTTATAATTTTAAAATATTTAAACATCTGTTATGTAGACTCCCATATATATTCTTTTCTCTGAGCCTAAAAATTTTGCAATTAGCATTATTAATATTGTGTTACTACTATCATCTTTTCAAATGAGGAAGCAAAATGAAAAAAAATTCCAGAAATTTCTTCATATTTTTATTGACCTCCATTATTAGTTTATCTTGAAATATTAACAACTGTTTCAATATCAATTTATTTGTGAAACTGACAGAATAATGAATGATTATACTTTTATATTTTCTAAGACCATCTTACATGTTAATGTAAAATATACCAACAGGTATCTTCTAAAATATAATTTAGATGTTTTCGTGTCATATTCCTCTAGTACACACATGATATGGCATGAACAGAATGGGCAGGAACATCTAAGTAGTCCAGAGTCTGAGGGAGTTCCAGAAGCAAAATAGTTACAGAAAGAGCAGATTCTAAAATCTGCTTAATATAGGTGAGAAGATCATTGTTCAAATAAAACATGGTTGAAGTTATCTCTTTTCTTGTCATTTTTATTATACAGCAATAAACTGTTTCAGTTGAGTACTTCACCACGTGGAGTTTATTATAATGTTTACTTTCTAAAAGCCTAATGCTAAGATTATAGAATAAGCCTAAAACCAGGATTCTAGAACTGTGACATTTTAAAATAATTTTTAAATTAATAAACAGTGTGCAAGAATCACTATGATTATGAAACAGTTATGTCTGAACTAAGAAGACACATTAAAATGGTTAACTGAAGAAAAAATATTCTTTAACTTAATAAACTGAACAATACATGCTTGTATTTTCTATTTAGTTTTTCAGATACTTTACCTAATAAATTTATTCTCCCTGATCCAAATATTCTCTTCTGCAGTAGTAGACTGCAAACTCTCAAAAATGAATCTTCAGACTAGCTATTGAAAATCTCAAGTGAAAAATATTCCACAGTCTTGGCTGAATTATTAAAAATTAAATATAACAACTGGATAGCCTCTGAAGACAGGTGTAGACAAAACATAGGTTCAAAGATTACCACAAAAGCAATCACTTCACATGCTGTGGCTCTATTCTGTCATTGGTTCATGTGGGTCAAGCAAGGATTATCTAACATCATCACTGAACTTGTAAGGAATAAAAGAAAAGGGAGAACAGTTCTGCAGTCCATACAGAGGTCAAAAGAGCTAACTTCTTTCTTAACCCTTGTATTTCAGCAAAATCCAGAGCAATTCAATCAACACAAAGGTAGTGCTACCAAGGACAGAAAAATAACTGAGATATCTCTGTCTTCAAGAACTTCATATCTAGCTGAGAGGTAGCCATTAGAATAAGTAATTACAGTAAAAACAAGATGAGGTCAGTGGAATAACAAAGTTAGAATACATCAATGGAACACTAAGGGGAAGCTTTTTTGACTGTAAGAGAAAACTTCAGAAAGAAGTTATTTGAGTTGTACCTTAATACAAGGTGGATCTCCTCCTACTGTACAGAAAAGAATGGGAAGAGACCCTCCTACTTCTAAGGGTGGCAGGGTTATCTAAAACAACCTTCCCATTAAGAACTATAAAATCTATGTAAAATACGTTTTAAAAAATCTTTAAAAGGATCAAAGATTTGACAATATAGTAAAGCCAAAATTGAAGAGAAAATAATAAAGGACAAAGGAAAGGAAGGGTTTTTCCCCCTCTGAGGTTATATCACCTATCTTGGAAATTACCCTTGAAGTGGATTTTCATTTTGATAACCCCATTTGGCTTACACACATCAGAAAGGGACTGACTGAGGTACAGATAACAGGTTACTGAAACAGAAAACACAAAAGCTGTAACTGATACACTTAGCTGTGCAGAGGCGATCCATACTGCTACATTAAGATGAGGGGCCAGTCTGTTGTAGGCAGGACATGTTCCCACACTTAACACATATGCTAGGCTTTGTCCTTTCTTCACAATACAGCAATCAGGGGGCATTTCTTTTTTTACAAACTACAAGCAAAACATGCTGTGCAAACTTGCTTTCCCATTCCTGCAATCTGGCAATAGATTTTATTGGTGTCCAGGTCTGAAGGCAATATAAAATGTCATTTAATCAAAACTACTCTTGAAAATCTTTATATTTTTCATTAAGTATCCCATTTGCAGTTTCCTAAATACAACCTGTGACACCATGATATAATGACTATCTGGTCTCTGAGATCCCACCTCTCCTAAAACCTTTCTGATCTCTGGATAGAAAAGAGCTTCTTTTATACGTTAATGAGATGATTGGTAGCTGAGACCCCCTAAATAGATTCTGGATGGGGGCTGGTCACCAGGCAGCCTAAGGCATGATTAGAGAGTTGGGACTTTCAGCCCCACCCCCACTCTCCAGGAAGGCAAGAGGGTCTGAAGATTGAGCTGATCACTTATGGAAATAGCCCATGATTATAATCAATCATGCCTACTTAATAAAGTCTCCAAAAAACTCTGAAAGGACAGGGTTCAGAGAGCCATCCAGGTTAGTGAACAAAATCACCTCCATAGGCTGGAAGAGTGCTTAATCCATGGGAATAGAAGCTCCTGCATTAGAAATCTTTCTAGATCTCACCCTACTCTTCATCTGACTGTTCATTTATATCTTTTAAAATATCCCCTGTAATAACTGGGTGCAGTGGCATGCCTGCAATCTTAGCAGCTCAGAAGGCAAACCCAGGAGGATTCAGAGTTCAAGACCTTAGACAAGGCTCTAAGCAACTTTGTGAGACTCTGTCTCAAAATAAAAAACATAAAAAGGAATGGGGATATGGCTCAGTGGTTAAGCACCCCTGTGTTAGATCCCTACCACCAATAAAATTAAATTAAATTAAAATTAAAATAATCTCCTGTAATAAATGAAAAAATGTAAAGTTTCCATGAATTCTATGAGTAAATTAATTCAAACTGAGGAGTGAGTCAACTGCTATAAATTAGGGAGTGAACCCTAATTTATAGCAGTTGATCAGAAGTACAGGTCACAATATGAGGCTTACAACTGACACGTGAAGTGGGGTTGGGGCAGGCTGGGTGGGGGTGACTGTGGGGGGGACCTGGGGGCTTGAACCTGTGGGATCTGGCACTAATCCAGGTAAAAGTGTCAGAATGAAATTATAGGACATCTGGCTAGTATCCTCCAGAAAATTGCTTAGTATTTGGGGAAAAATCCCTGCATATAGGGTGTACACAAGAAATATTGTACTATATAGTGTGTAAGTAGGAAAACACTTTGATTTTTTTTCATATATCAATACAACCCTATAAAGCAGTAAGTATATATAAATTAACATAACAGTAATAAAAAACACAGATCCAAAATATAATCTTACAATATTTAACTTTTTTCTGACTGAACACTAACAACCAAATTTGCATAATGTCATTAAGCTATATTTTTATATCCCTGTATGATGCTCTAATTGCATTTGGGGGGGGGGAAGTATATTAAGGATTGAACCCAGGGCCTCATACATGCCAGACAAGTACTCTACCACTGACCTATAATCTCAGCCCTTTTCATTTTATTTTAGGACTAGGTCTTACTAAGTTGCCCAGGCTGGCCTTGAACTTGCAATCCTCCCACCTCAGCCTCCAAAGATTTTGGAATGACAGTCAGGTGCCATCATATCGAGGTCTAATTGCATTTTATACATAATTCCTAGCGATGATGATAATTTACAATAAGGTATTATAACAAGAGAAGAGATGTCTCCGAAAAAGGGTTTAAGGAGTTCATGGTGATAAGGGAACTCAATTTAAGATGGGTGGGATTCTTGGCATATGTGGTGGGAAAAAAATGCCAGTATACACCAGTCATTAGTATAGGTAGAGGTTTAGAGAAGTAGATATATATTCAAGAGAGAATGAGGGCCATCCCCAGAGAGATGCCTTTTGTGGTTCCTGACTTGTTGTTTTAGTACTGGGCATTGAACCAGGGACACTGTAATACTGAGCTATTTCCCCAGTTCTTGGTCTTGCTAAGTTGCTGAGGCTGGCCTCCTACTTGTGATCCTCCTGACTCAGCAGGAGGCAGACATGCACCACTGCACTTGGCCTAGCTCTTCTTTTAAAGGAAACTTGTAAGATGTGGGAAGATATGTAGAAATGACATCAGTCCAGTGATCTAAAGACAAATTGTGGTGATTTAGACAATAATCAGATTCCTATGCTGATGTGTTCTTCATTATCTGGTCAGTAGATCACACTAGGAAGTCCTCTAAATTTTACTTTCCTTAAGATTTTGTGTCTCTCTTTTCTTAATTTATTTATTGGGGGATTAATTAACAGTGCACAGGTAAATTTACAGATTTCCTAGGATTTTGGGAATAGCAGGCATGCAAGAGAGACTGGCTTAGGGAGGGATGCCCTGAAAATAGGTGGAACTTCTGAATTAAAATCTTATTACCTTGTCCTTCCTTTATATTTCCTTTCTTCCTATTTCTTATTTCTTCTATTGTACCTCAGTACTAAATGCAAAAATCTGGCTAACTGCTCTACATTATTTCAACTAATCTTTATTAAATCCTTTGAGATTTTTGCCAATAAGGAAATTGAGGCTAAGAGAGGTCAAGTCATTCTTCCTGGGTTAACATATTAAAAATGGCACAGGTAAGATTCAAAGCCAGGACCAAGTGGTCCAAAGTTAGGATTCTTAGTCACTGTGCTATACTACTGTGCTATAAAAACCACACTTTAGAATCTGCATATCCATAAAACATTGATTATACTAAATATTAGTATTTAATCATTGTGTCTTCCTCCGAACAATAAATTCTTCTACATTCACAGATCAAGAATACGGCCTAGAAATACAGTAGATACAACTCCTAAAAAACTTTGAGCAAATAAATGAATTACTGCACACAACCTCAGATTGTTTCAGTCATCATATACAGATCTGAATCCATATGTTTAACCAATTTTAAAAGTATAATTCTCAAAGAAAATATTTTAGATTATTTTCAAGATTGTAAGAATTGTATTCTATATTTAAATATTTTGAAAGAGCAAAAATGTTTAAGGAGCTGCAGGGGAAAAGGATCCATCTTTTCGAGACACTTTACACTGTAATAAGAATATGCTCGGGCTGGGGTTGTGGCTCAGTGGTAGAACGCTCACCTAGCACGTGCAAGGCCCTGGATTTGATCTTAAACACCACATAAAAATAAATAAATAAATAAAATAAAGATATTGTATCCAACAACAACTAAAAAATAAATACTAAAAAAAAGAATAATGCTCAATTTATAGAAAATTACAAGATCCTAACAGAATAAGAAGTTTTTATATTCCATTACTGAGTTTAACAATTCTATTTGATCTTTAATTAGTGGATAACGTGGGCACAATAGCATTAATTGTATTTGTGACATTGAAAAAAATTCAATATACTTATATAAATTATTATAGTTCTTAATAATAAGTGAATTAAATAATAAATAAAAATTAGTCAAAACAAATATAATATTAACAAGTAAAAAGGGACTCATGAGCCCAAATCCATGATTTACTTGAAAGCATTTCATATCTCAGATGATACAGCTTTATATATACGATACAAATGATAGTTACCATTTATATAAAATCTATGCAACTCATTTGTGACATATTACAGATAAACTAACCATACTTCTTACACAACAATGTTTAGAAGTGAGCGAAAGGATAAATTCACTTCTCTAAAACTCTTAACAAATGAGGTTCATTAAAGACAAAAAATAAATAAAAACGAGATATTTTTAGAGAGCAGGTTCATGGTTGTTTATGAAAGAAGGGGGAGCAAAAAGCAACTTTCTAGGATGATAAAAATGTTCTTTATCTTGATAAGGTGTTAGTTATACCAGTATATGCAGTCAAACAATGTACTAACATAATGTACTTCACTATATATAAATTATACTTCATGAAGTTGGTTTTTCTAAAATGACAAAAAGAAATAAATCCTAATAAGAAACAGAATAAAGTTCTAGCTATTTTACATAAATGAAAGAAAAAGTGGGAGAATAATTAGCTTCTAAAACTTCAATACCTTAAAAACAATATAGTGCAGGGGGTAGAACACTTGCCTAACACCAGATTCTGGGTTCAATGAAAACAAAAAAAGATTAAAAAGTGGGATATTAATTTCTTTGCAAGGATGACAAAAAGAATGTCTTCGTGTTTGTTTTTTGTATCTTGGCATAAGTGAAAAAAAATTATATCAGGTAACAAAGAATTAGTCTTCTTGTTTTCCATTTTTGCTTAGCATTTTTTTAAATATAAATGTTATACATTAATAATATATATAACTTCAGGAGTATTCTATATATTTTGTTTATATATCTGAAAAATGTAAAATTAAGAAGCAAAATACCTGTAAATTAGTCTAGTAATAATGTTTTAGAATATTATTACTTTTCTACATATCTGATACATAGTCATAAATTTTAGTTAAAAACTTTCCCCTAAACCGAGATTACAGAGGTTTCTTTTTTAAAAAAAACATTTAGAAAGATGAGTCATGTAGCATTTCTTTATATATGTGACCTGTGGAATAGATCTTTCTTTTTAATTTGTTAAAAATAAAAAATACTATCTAGTTTTCCTAATATCACTTATTAAAAGACCATTCTCTCTTCAGTGATCTTGAGATATCAACTTTACAATATACTAGGTTTCTAGTATATTCCACTGATCTATCTCCTCATAAGGCAATACCACACTGTTTTAGTTTATAGTATTAATATCCATAGGCCTAATATAATTAATTAATAAATAAATAAGAAAAAATAAATTAAAAATATATACAAAAATTGGTAGGAAAACAGTGAATGGGAAAAGCTATAGGAAAGCATTATTGTTTTATATCAGTTTGAAAATTATTTTTGGTTTCTAGTATCACTGTATATTATTTTATTTTGAATGTTTAGTGTGAATCTTTGTTCTACCTTTCTGTGCTCAGTACTTCCACATACCCAATCTGTCATATGCAATAAATTTCTTTAGGTTCTGGAATTCTACAATTCTTTTAGCTAGATTACTTTATAGTCTCTGAAATTCTATGATTCTTTGAAGCCAGACAATGTGATAAATACAACAGTGCCCTAACAATCTCTTCATGGATTTCCCATTTTTAGCTAGAAAAATTAGATAGCAATTAGAAAGTTTATTGAGATTTCTGTTTTTCACTTTTTGTAAAAGCAAGTTCATAATTTAAAGGATTTTCAGTGATGAAACTTTAAACAAGGCTGTTAAGGGTATGTTTTTTATCTTAAAAATATAGCAAACTACACTGAGGAACATTTTCTCAGACTGAAAGCGGGTGTCAGCTAGATGACAAAGATATCATAAGACAAAAATATAGATGAGCAAATTCTAGAACTGGCTATAGAAGGTAAGATAGTATATGGGTCTCATTTTTACAGATGAAAAAACTTAGGCCCATGAAATTTTATGTTAGTTGAGATATATCTTAGTTGGTACAGCACAATTTTAGCAGAAACAGGGAGAATAATTTCTGAGGAACTGAGAGATTACATGCCATTAGTTGATAATAGAGTATGGTAATAATAATAGTAATAATATATATATATATATATATATATATATATATATATATATATATATATTTTAGAATATGGTAATAAGAAAAAAAGTTCACTCAATGTCATACTGCCACCTTTCACACTAATTTTCTGTGTAAATAATTTTCATTAATTTCTTCAAATAACACATTGAGTCAGATTATATATTCTCTTAACCAGTAGAGCTAATTCACCCAATTGTTTCCAATTTTTGAAATACTCAGTCAAGGCTATTAATGAAATCACAGACTCCAGGGGTTGCAGGTGGTTATTTATGACTTGTCTTATAAGAGAAACTACAAATTCTGTCCAATTTCAGCTGCTAAAAACCCTGTGTTGCTAAATTCTGTGTTGCCAGTGTTTTAGATCCAAAGAACTCTCTCTCAATCTCTCTCTCTCTTTTTTTCTTTCCCAGTCAGCAGGCTTCCTGGCTCCTCTTAAAAATCTGCAACTGTTGGTAACATCATCTCTTTTTCTTGATTTTAGTGAGACCACACTTTCTCCTGATTATATACTTAGTTTCTCTGGTGACTCTTTTTCAGTTTCCATTAGGTTCATCTTAAGAAGCCAGACCACTCTATATCCCCACCCCTTTTAACTCCAGGTAATATGACAGAGGCAATATCAAATATATGGCTTTTAACCATGACCTCTCCTGAGTTCTACCTGCACTTCTACCTGCCAACTCGAAATCTTCACATGGCTCTTCCATAGACATATCCACTTAGCCTGCTCTTTAAAGAACTAAACATATTTTCCCCCCAAAATTTCCTCCTTTGTTCCTTATGGAACAAAGTAAAGAACATCATTTGCCTTCCTGTACCTTATGTTTAAAAATCACAAATTCTTCAATTCCCTACTCCCTGATGTATTCAATCCATCACTGAACACACCTCTATATTCTAGCTCATCTCCCTCTTTCTACTCTCAATACTAATGCAATGGTTCAAGTCCTTAGCTCTTGGCTTAGTAATTATAAAGGCACTATTCTTTCTTTATTTTTTTTAAAGAGAGAGAGAGAGAGAGAGAGAGAGAGAGAGAGAGAGAGAGAGAGAGAATTTTAAATATTTATTTTTTAGTTCTCGGCGGACACAACATCTTTGTTGGTATGTGGTGCTGAGGATCGAACCCCAGCCGCACGCACGCCAGGCAAGCGCGCTACCGCTTGAGCCACATCCCCAGCCCACTATTCTTTCTTTCTAAAGTTTCTCCTCACTCCAGCATGCCATATTTACATTCCTCATTGTTACCTGCTAAAGTACAGATCTAAATTTTCCTCAAAATGCCCTCAGGGACTGAAAAATAAAATTCAGACTTTGTAGCCTACTTAAAAGTCCTCAACTAGGAACAGGAAAAGCATGGAGAAGAGATACAACCAAGGAGGAAGAAGAAGGGATATTTCATTTAGGCAACATGGAAATACTCAACAAAGAGACAAGGCAGCTCTATGAAATGAGGAAGAATTCTCCTTGATATATTATCAAAAAACAAGGTACTTAATAGAAGCTGAAGTTGACAAGAATGCTGACCTGGTACTGTGTTTTAATGGTCTAGAAATGTTTTAAACAATGCTGAGTTAAGAGACAGTGGAAATGACAATGCTAAGTTCTTATCTGGAAAAAAGTTGCCCCTGCTTGATCACACAATTGATTCTACAAATATGAAGCCATATATAGATACACAGTCTTCGTCTTCACTTTCAGAAACACAAAGTGCCAGTTAAAATAGATTGAAGTGTTATTTTCACTGTGCTGGGAAAAAGAAAAAGAAAAAGAAAAAAACAAACAAGAAAAAAAAAAAAAAACAGAAACATCCCAACCTTCAGCCAAATAGAAATCCACTTACTCAAAACCATGATGCTGAATTATTAAGATGTAACTATAAAACAAAAACCAAGCATTTATTATGTGCCAAACATTGTCTTAAATGCTTTACATGTGTAGTTCACTTAAATCCTTATCACTACCTAAAGAGATATTTAATTATTATATACCTAGAATTGGGCTAGTATATTGTGTGCATTCAATAAACATAGACAGTCCCTGACTTACAGTGATTTGACTTATGATTTTTCATTTTTAAACTCTAAGATATGCAAAAATATATGCATTCAATAGAAACTACTTTAAATTTTGACCTTTCCCAGGCTAGCAATATGCAAAAATGCAATACTTTCTCACTATGCTACACAGCTGCAACAAGTCACAGCTCCTAGTCCTACTCTAATCACAAGGAGGAAACAACTGATACTTTCAGAGTATGTTGTTTTGCTTAACTATGTTGTTCTGTGGATTAAATATATTGATTTTTTGTTGTTGTTGTTGGGGTTCAGAATTATACTCAGGGCTTTGTGCATACAAACCAAGCCATCTACCACTGAACTATAACCAGTCTTTTAAGTGCATTTTTGACTTATGATATTTTCAATTTACAATGGGCTTACTGGGATGCAATCCTATTTCAAGGAGTATCATCTGTCTTTGTCATGAATGAGTCACATTTATTTTACAAATAAGGAGACAGACCCAGAATCTATGGGACTTACTCAGGCACCGAGGTAACAAATGGCAGAGTAAGATTTCAAATCCAAGAAGTTGGCTCCAGGGGTCAAATGTTTATCTCTTTCATTGCTCTGTGCTGAGAGCCATTGCCAAGTAGGAATGACGCATGGCATGACCCAGGTCATTTGCAGTGACATTGCATGTAAAGTGACCTTGCTCAAGGACCAGGGCGGATCAGGGTTTAGGGTAGTTCCAGGTTTAAGGTGTATCCTGCTGGGAATAGGGCGTATCCTGCTGCCTCCAGGCACCCGCTCCTTGAGTTCCCTTTGAGTTCTCACGGGATTGAGTATTTGGGATGCGGAGCCCAGTGGAAGAGGGGATTTTGCCTAGAACGTGTGTGTAAAGTGCTGGTGACAGTTCCAGAATAAAGAGTTGCTGTTTGAATCTACAAGGTGTGTGGTGGCTCGTGATTTTGTGCCCAGCCAGACTGCGGCAGCTCTGTACCTTTAGTAGAATGCTATTGCTTCTTTAAAAATGTATCATTGCTGTATGTATTTAGCACAAACATTAAAAAAAAACAACAAACTTGGAAAAGTAACTGCATACTTGCTTTTATGTACCCAGTTCTCAAATATATGTAGAATACTTCATAATTTCTTGCTATGAGTTAGTATTATTTAATCCCTGAGCCTGATTTCCTCATCTGTTAAGGATAATAATAGGGGGCTGGAGATGTGGCTCAAGCGGTAGCGCGCTCGCCTGACATGTGTGCGGCCCGGGTTCGATCCTCAGCACCACATACCAACAAAGATGTTGTGTCCGCCGAGAACTAAAAAATAAATATTAAAAATTCTCTCTCTCTCTCTCTCTCTCCTCTCACTCTCTCTTAAAAAAAAAGGATAATAATAATACCATACCCACAGGATTAAATAAGTAAACAAAGTGATTAGAGGAGTGTCTGATACACAGTGCTCTGTATTAGCTAAAACTATTATTGATACTTCCATTTCAAACATCTTATCTGTACCACTTTTGTCACCACAAAAGAACAGTTTACAATATAGTCTCCATACAATACCTAAGTAATTTACTGTTAAATATCTTGCATCCTATGATAACTAGATGACAGCTAAACAGTTAACTATGTTAGCAAAAATTGTAATGTTCACTGCAAGTTATATCCTCTGATTTCTACTTACAACATTCACAGATTTTTTCACAAAATTTCTCTTCATGCCTTTCCTGTAATCAAGATCACTTTACTTTGTAATGTAGTCAAAAGACCTGTTTAAAGAATCGTGTTTAGCTCCCTTCTTTCCCAATGTGGTAATTTCCCTCTGACTATAGCACAGGTACCGCTTCTACCTTCTTTTTCAAGATATTAAAATGGATTATATAATGAGCTTAATGCTAATCTATATATAACCAGTTATAATCAAAAGACCCTGTGAATGCCTACAAAAGTATTAAGTGGCATTTTATACCATTCCAACATTAAGAAAAAAGAGCATCCTGCACACTCCTGCTTCAAATTACATGGATTTTCTTTAAGATTACGGGACATATTGTAACAGCAGCATATAATTTTCCAACACAATAATTCTTTTCCTATTGAAAGATATCCTGTAATATTATAAGCATCAAAGGGAAAAGACCTCCAATTTTCAATTTGATAAAGCTTTATCTTTAGTAAACAGCAATTTTCACATGGATAACTGCAAAAAATAAGGGAATAATATAAATAATCATTCTGGACCCTAAACCATTTTAAAGCAATGATTTGTTATTCAAAATTTTATTAGTGGAAAACTGAAAAATATCTTAGAATTGATATGCAAAGAGAAAAAAAAGCAATGCACTTTTACTAATAAAATACTGCTAAGGAATGTCATTCAATTACTTTAATTTTTATATAGTAAGTTACTGGACAACAGACTTATTTGAAACAAATATCTTTAAGGCTAATTCTGCACTTTATATTTACATGTATCTTTAAAACATTTTAAAATAACTCAATTAGTCAACAGGAATTTTTTCAGAATCGGGACTTTAAGCACTACATTTACAAAAACTGAAATAAGGAAACAGTATTTACTAAATCAACATGCATTGTAAACTCAGCAGCCTACGATTAGCAATATTTTATCCCAACAACTAATTATGTAGGAGGTGTTAAATTCAAAGTCTTCTGTACTTGAAAAAGTAAATGTAATAAATGTGTCTTTTCTCTTTCTTAAATCTATTAGACCTTAAACTTATACAAAAAGGGAAATAAATTTTACTTCATAAGCTATATAAAATCTAGATCCCTTCAAAATTAAAAGAGTAGAAATTATGTTTAACCTTCCATAGTACTTTAACTATACATGAATGAGGTGTTTTACAGAAATCTAGAAAAATCATAATTATGCCTTTAAACAACAATAAACTCCTTTGGAGTCAATTATGAAAGTGTGATATAATGGAGAAAAATCCAGTGACAAAATAAGTGATCAAGAATAGATTTTTAACCTTTACTAATTGTATGTTTCTGACAAACTAGTTAACTGTAACTAAGCCTTAGTCTTTTCAACTACAGATATTGAGGTAAGATTACCTACCTTATAGGACTGCTGAGAGAATAAAACCTGGTAAGATATGAATGCATTTGTAAACTACAAATATGTGTAATTATACACTTACTGCTACATATTTTCTTGACTTCTTAAACCAAACACACTGAACATAATGTAACTCATGGACATAATTAAGAATATAAGATATTGTATAAACTGTTACATAGGAAACTTGAGTATACCAACCCAGTCAAATTGCTATTAGACTGATTATTTCAGTGCTGCCTTATGTTCTTATTGCCTGTTCTACAGTTATTAGCTAAGACTTTTCACTGACTTTACTATACATAGCTACCAGTCAGAATAATACTAGTTGTAATTCTCTGTCCTGTAATTTGCTGCTTTACTTTCTCTTATCCTTCTCTCCATAGACAGCTTTGTTTTCTGTTTCACAGAGGAAAAAAAAAAAGCCAACAAATAAATGTGAGCTTATGAGTTTTTACCACCAAATTAACAAATGAAACTATAATTGTATCCATTCTTTCTTCTTTTCCTCCAATAATAAGGGGAGGTCTCTCCCTTCTCTTAAATAACAGAAGCCTTTTGTCTATGCTTGGGATCCCATCTTCTTCTGCCTTCTGTCAATTATTCTCGCTCCTATTATATCCCTTCTACTTTCTGTCAATTACTTTCTTTCTTTCTCCTGTAAGTAATTCAAAGCTATCTCTTGGCTACTTCCCATACAATGTACATATGCTCAAGTCTCTCTCATCTTTTAAAAGAACAGTGGGAGGAAAACTTCAAACATTTTAACATGTTCCAACTATCTGCATTCTCTTTTCTTTACATGTCTACCTTCTCTGTACTGAAGAAATGTCACTAAATGTAATACTATAAGGGGAGGGCACCCATAGAAGAGAGATATGTAAGATTATTAAGGGAGATTACAACTAAGACAATTTTGAAACAATAAGTGAGAGTTAATTGAGTGAGCATGGGGATGGTTCATAGTGGACCAAATATAGCAAGAAAATGCAAAGGCTTATGACCACTGAAGGTATCTGAACCCCGTCCCACACCATCCAAGAGCAAATGAAATACTATGTGGTAAATTAATTCACACATTTTCCCCTTTAACCTCCCCAAATTCCTGAGGAATAATGTTGTTTTAAAAAGACATAAATGCACAACAACCAATAGAACAGAAAAAACAGATCAGAAAACACTAAAATTTGATCCATAAATGGTACCTGCTATATTTGGATCTGGACTATCCCTCCAAAGCTCATGTACTAAAGACTTGGTCCCAAGTTTGACACTAATGGAAGGTGGTGGAATTTTAAGAAGTAGGGCCTAACAGGAGATCTATAGATCACAGCAGTCAAAGGAGACAGTGGGACCCTGGTCTCTTCTTTATTTTGCTCCCTGGCCAAGAGCTAAGTGGTTTTTCTCTGTCATGAAAGTTCTTCACCACAGAAGCAAAAGCAATGGAGGCAACGGATCATGGACTGGAACCTCTGAACTGTTAGGTCAGAATAAACCTTTTCTCTTTATAAGCTGATTATCTCAGGTACTTCTTATAGTAATGGAAAGCTGACTAACATAGTATTCAATTCAATCTGCCCAAGAAAACTGAAACATAAGCCTAAAGTGAGAGAATAAGAAGGATGTTCATTCACACAGAGATCAGAGAAACTAATAAATTGAAAGCATTATTATCATTGAGAGTGGGGTTGAGGGGCAGGAGTAAATGAGAGAAAGTCTGGTTGAGATTTAAAGTCCTCCTCACCACAAAGCCAGGCATCTACTCTGTCTTATCAGAGCAAAAAATTAGAAGTTTACTGTGTGGAAAGAAAGACCAAAGATGTTCTGGATCCAGGAACATCAGGCACACTGCTAAGCACTAGGATACAAAGGTGTACTGAAGACAATGAAAACAAAAGGAAGATGGAATGTAACACACACCACTGTAGGAGCCCAAGTTCCCATCTCCCCAGGCAGGAGATCTGAGAATTCCTCTCTGAGATGAAGATTCAAATACAGGCAAGTGAGATCTTACAACAAAATGATTCACCTTACCTGATGAAAGCCTCCAGTCATGTACATACACTTGCAAATCAGCTGTAATCATTCACTTTTAAACATGATCTAGGATCACCAAATATGAAAGGAGCCTCTATGATAAAAGGCAAAAAAAAAAAAGCCAAAATATTTTTTTAAAAAAGGAACTCAAAGGAAGAAAAAGAAAAAAATAAACTTTAATAACTTTAAAAAGATATTATATTCCTAAAAAATAACTCAAAAATATAACTTCAGTAAATCTGGCAAAGTGCAGAAATTGTAAATACAAAAACAAAAAATTGCCAAGTGCGGTGGCACATACCTGTAATCCCAGCAACTTGGGAGGCTGAGGCTGGAGTTCAAAGCCAGCCTCAGCAACTTCGTGAGGCCCTAAGCAATTTGGCAAGACCTTGACTCAAAATAAAAAAATTAAAATTTTTTTTTAAAAAAAGGGCTGGGGATGTGGCTCAGTGGTTAAGCGCCACTGGGTTCAATCCCCAGTACCAAGAAAAAAAAATACATAAAAAAATCAACAAAGGAATTAAAATACAAAGTTGACTATATTCATATACTTGACACATTGAACAAAGATTTATTGACTGCATACTACTTTCCAGAGATGGTTTTAGTAAGTCAGAAAATTATCATGTCCTGGAAAACAAGCAAAGAAAATATATCAAGAAGGAGATGTGATACACTGCACCAAATGCTGTTATTAAATATCACTAAAACTAGAACACTTCTCAAAGTAAAAAGGGGAGCTATTAATTGTGCAACAAAACAAAACAAAACAAAAACAAAAAAAAAAACAGGCATACACCAGAACAGTTCTAGGAAAATTATGATAAATGGTATTATTATTATTTGATCAAAATGAAGACTGGGAATTGATCTCTGGCTTTAGCAACATGGATCTCAGTGCTGACCTTCACTGGAGTGATGGCAGCAAAGTTTCACTGGGATAGGTTTGAGAGAGATGGGAAGAGAAATTGGCATAAGGCAGTAGAGACAATTCTTTCAAATAGCTTTGCTGCAAAGAACAGAGGTGGGGCGATAAATGGCAGAAAAGGAATCAACACTTTGCTTTTTTAAAAGATGAGAAAATTTATGGCATATTTCAATTCTGATAGTTAATTATCTAGAAAAACAAGTCAGATATCCTACATACTCATAATTTTCTATGATGTGTGTTTGTTTTTGTTTTAATAGAGGAAGCTGAAGACTCAGGAAGCTGAAGATTCCAAGAAACCTAATAAACTCAAATTCAAAATGTAAAAACCCTTCCTAATAAAGAAGAGACCCATTGATGTTTTTGCTACCAGAGTAGCAGCAGGAGAAAACCATCATGGACACAGATAAGAAGAAAGCAAATTTCACCTAGATAGTAATTTAAAACAGAAAGACACACAGCGAAATAAATGGCACAGGTTGGAAAGACAAAATTAAAGCTATTTGCAAATGACATAATTTGTAGAAAATCTAAGAAATCTACAAAAGTAGCTAGAAGAATTAAAAACATGATTGTGGATTATAAAACTAGTATATGAAAATAAGGCATACTAATTCTACATATTATTAATCAATAACTTAAAAGTGAAATTTTAAAAAATTCCCTTTTCAATGCAACCAGAAATATCAAATCATTAGAAACAAATCCAAAGATGTACAAGGCCTCTATACTAAAAATCATAAAATACTGCTAAGACAAATTAAAGATGGCTTAACTAAGTGAAAGGATTTAATATGTTTGTGGATTTATAACTCAATATTACCAAGCAGTCCATTTTGGCAAAATGAATATATATTAATGCAATCTCAATTTAAAACTCAAACAAGATTACTTTTTGGTTTAAATATATAAGCTGATTATAAAATTTCTATGGAAATGCAAGCAAACTAGAATAACCAAAATAAACTTGAAAAAAAAAGAATGAATTTACATGATTGTGAGAGTTATAAACCTATAGGAATCAAGATAGAGATGTTAACAAAAGGACAAATACACCAAACAGAATAATGTGCAGAAATACATTCATATCACCAATAATTCAATGCAGAAAAAAAGCATATTTTTAACAAATGATGCTAGAAGAACTGGATCTCTACATTGAGGAAAAATAAAAATATGACCACCTATATCATACTATACATAAAAATCATAGATCTCAAAGGAAAAACACATTATAAAACTTCTATTAGAAAACATAGAAGAATATTCTTATGACCTTAGAGAAGATATAGGAAGCTCCAAATATACAACAAAAATTGGATAAATTGTATTTCATCTAAACAAAAAAACTATGAATCAAAAAACACCATTAAGAAAATGACCTGCCAAGCTGCAGACTAGAAAAAAAATATATGCAACATGTACACAGGATCAAGAATATATTTAATTAAAAAAATACATTTCACAAAAGATTATAAAAATAGCCAATAATTATAATATACTCAACATTGATAGTCACGAGAGGTTTAAAAACAAAAGCAAAAACAAAAACTCCACAATATGGTATCACTACAAACACAGTACAATAGCAGCGACTCTCAATGGAATAGTGAGTGAGGTTGGCCATTTTGACACTCAAAAGAGATATTTTTCATTGTTTGGCATCTGGGATGCTGCTATACGTTTTATAATATTTGTTATATTTTATATAACAAATAATTATACTGCTAAAATTTTAAATGGTGTCAAAATTGACAAATCTCAATAGATGAAAGAGATTAATAGCATCAAATGCTGATGCACATGTAGAGCAACTGAAACTCTGATACACTGCTAACATGCACATAAAGTGTTCATTCATTCACTTTGGTGTCTGACAGATACCACTCCATTAAATGCAGATGGTTTCTCATTACCCAATTAAAGGCTAACACGGCCTAGAAGGACCTGCATGATCTATCCTGGTCAACTTCACCTTATCTCCCAATTAACAGAAGTAAAAGGATAATTTAATATCAGGAAATTTTTCACTAAAACCTACTTGATTTTGCTGATAGAAACCTTAAAATTTCTGAAGAAGATGGTTTATGGTCATTTAGTCTGATTTACTACCTAAAGCAGTAATATTAGTACAATTCCTAATGGTGAAACATCTATCAGTCACAATAAACATGAATAGTTTGTGGAGAAAATACCAGAGACGTATCTGGTATAAACTAGAGAAATAACTAATGCTCTATAAATAATGGTTCTTAACTCTTGTAAACTCTGTTAACTGGAGATCATTGTAGATTTACTAACATTGGATTAAGAACATCATCAAATAGATTTAAAAATGAATATATGAGTTCAGAAAGATTCTATATATTTATAAATACCACAATTCATTTTTTTAAGAGGATGAATTCAACTGAAAATGTGCAACAATGGCTTAAATCGGTACTTTCCAATAGAAATATAATCTGAGCTATAAATGCAGACTACATATGCAATGTTATTAAAATAGTAAAAGAAGGTGAAAGAAATTTAATACATGCAAAAATATGGATATCTTATGCATATACTCTACAAAATAGCCTGTATATCCAAAATAGTATCATTTCAACATATTAACAGTATAAAATTAAATCTTTGAAATTCAATATGCATTTTATACTTATAGTACACTTCAATTTGTACTACCCATATTTCAAGTGCTCAATATCAACATGTGGCTAGTGGTTACTGGAAGTTAACTGTTTATTATACAACAACACTTCTATACATTTTATATGGATTATTATATCTACTCCTCTCTGAGGCACATACAGAAGAAAGTTGTCCAATAACTCAATCAACCTGACTCAGATCTCCAGTTCCACATCAAGTCAAGTGTTTTTTTGTTTTTGTTTTGCTATATTACTAAGACTTTCAATTGACGCAAATTAATATTTCAATTCCTATTGATACCATATATGTTTAAAAACCTAAATTTCTAGTGACAATTATAACCTGTTGTTTTTGTCGCTCATGATTTATAATCTTAAAGAAAAGACTTACCATCAGTATGAGCTTTTGATACTTTTGTTTTAGGTCTGACACATCTGCAGATGGGTCTGCTCCCAGAATGCTGTACCAATCCTTTTTTGGTAACTGCTCAAATGCCATCATCCATTAAACAAGAAGTGGGTCTTCTCAGATCCGCTGAGTAGAAATATCAATGACAATAATTCATTACAGTTTATATCTAAAATGAAGTACTGCCTTTCTAAGTTCTTTTAATATTTCACTGAGGAATCATGATTGTGTAAACCTATGGAATCATGCATTTTTATTTAAAATGCCAAGAATTCCATGGATAAGGGTATACACAAAAATGGAAAACCTATTGTATCTTTTAAATTAATGAATATACAGTAGCATAAAAATAGAAGTTGATACTGGATGCAGTTGGTGAATGAACTTCTAAGAAGGTAATCTGGTGGGTAAAATGGCATACAAGAACTTACTAAACACAGTTTAATAAATATTTACAAAATAAATAAACAGAAGAAATAAAGCAAAACAGAAAACTAAAAACAAAAACAAAAATGAATTTGAGGGCATACCCTGATTTTTCCCGTTCACTTCTTTTCTTCCAGATTACATGGAAAGGAGATTGTGCGCAGTGAACATTAGCACTGGCAGGGAGACAGCAAGAGTCCCCTGTTATTGGAGAGACTCTCAAACCTCCCCAAAATCAGAAGAGCCCCTGAAGCTGCCCATTCAAGCTACAGAAACCACACTTACCAGGAGCCCCAGAAACCAAGCAACCTCTTTCCACGCTACAGACTTATTCAGACATTTGGGGCCTTCCCAAGATTAGAACTTGGGAATCCACTGTATTCACTGTCACTTCTACCGGCCCGGCCACTTGACGGGTACCCTCTCCCGGGCTTCAGATTTTATCAGACTTACCCAACTTCACACAGCCAAGGAGGCCCGCTCGCTGCCGGCTCTCGGCTGCGGGCTAGGACTAGGAACCAGCTTCTTTTCCGCCGGAAGTCACTGCTCTAACGTGATCATGTTTCTAGTCGAGCCCTAGGTGCCAGGGCACCAGTAGGAAGCGCCGCTGTTCCCACCCCGACGCGGTAGCTATGGTAACCAGTCACCAATTTCATGGAGTTGACTAGCTGTAAGTGTCCGCGCTGTAGAGAATTGAGTCCCTCGCCTCACTCTGGCTCTTTTTTTTCCTGGTTCTGCGACGGTTGCTTCTCTCCTCCTCTTCAGCCACCCCTCAGGCTATCCCCGCCTTCTCCGAAGCCTTTTCGCTCACCTTACCCTGCGCTCACCACTCCCCTTCTTTTCTGTGTGTACTTGGCGCGGGTGGAGCTTATGAGAAGGATGAGGAGTTCTGATAAAATATGTTCAAGATAATTATTTCTTTTAGACTTTGGTCACCGACTTAAAAAAAAAAAAGAACTTTTCCAAATCCTTTTTAATTTGCTATTTCACTCTGCTTTCACTTTAACCCAGTGAGACAAGTAAAGAGGGTTTTACTATTAGGGCAAACAAACAAAAGACCAGGACCAAAATAGCTAATTGAGTAGCAGTCGAACCCTTACTTAGTCCACCTATTCTCAGGCCGCTTTGCTACCTTTTAAGCCTTTCGAAAAAAATAAAATGGTCTCCTCCCCTTTGAATCAGTTAAGGGGCACTCCAAATGGGCGCTGTTGGGCTTGTCCTAGCTAGTTCCCCCCACCCTTCCTTTTCTTTTTCTTCCCTTCCCTTGTTCCCTTTTATTAACTCTTCTCTTCGCTTATTTTACATTGATCTCTCTTCCTGGCATTGTGCCAAGAGGTGTAAATTTATCTTAGTTTTTTGGCTTGTCACATACAATTTTACCTGGAAATGTTAAGATGGTTTTGCTGTTGCTGCTGTTTAGATTTATTTTCCTTTTTTTTTTTTTTAAATCTTTCTTCCACCCAATCTTGCTTTAAGAAGCATTAGAGATAAAATTATGTAGAATAAGTAAAATATTCTAATATGATCTATTATTTAATGATGGTAAGAACTATAAAGAGTGACACAGGCAACTTTAAAAAATCTAAAGATAAAAGTATTGGTTCTCCATAGGATTTTCACATATTTAAGGCAGACACAAAAAAAATTATACTGATAGAGGGTCTAGTTTTAGTCCTGGCTCCAGCGTACCTTCTATTTAGCCCTACAAAAATACCTAAAGCAACAAAATTAAGTGAATACTTTCTAATGCAATACTGTCAGAATAATTCTTGAATTTCCCTAGCCCTTAAACAACCCACTTTGCACTTCTTGGCCCTTCCTTGTATAAAGAGATATGTTTAAGTACTTCAGTTTGAACAGAAAAGTGCTTTATCTTAATGTACTATTCTTATTAGGTTATTGTGTTCTCTCTCTTATTCTATTTATTTATTTGGGTTTGAAAAATAGGAAATGTGTACTATTCAACCAATATTATTAATATTTCTTTGGTATCAGTATTTGGACCTTACTTATATTTTCCTTGTTGTTTCAAAAATGTCTTTTATGGTTAGTTTCCTTGAAACAGGATACAAAGTGCACACATTATATTTGGTTATTACATTTCTGAAACATCTTTTAAGCTATAGTAGGTGCACTTCTTTGCTAAAATCTTGCTTTTCTTCTTTTCTTGTGATTTAGCTTATTGAAAAACCAGATAATTTGTCTTATAAGTGTATTATATTAGAATAAACTTATTAAAACAATTAATGTCCACCAGACATTAATACCTGCTCATTAATCTTCCTTTGTGTGTCATTTTCTGGAACAGCCCAGTCCAATATGAATACAATGGAAGCCACAAAAGTACAAGCTACATAATGTGACTTTAAATATTATATTTAACCCAGTATATACAGAATATTATCACTTTAAAATATAAGCAATATAAAAATTATTAATGAGGGCTGGGATTGTGGCTCAGTGTTGGAGCATTTGTCTAACATGCATGAGGCACTGAGTTTAATTCTTAGCATCACATATAAATAAATAATAGGTCCATCAACAACTAAAAAATATTTTTTAAAAGTTATTAATGTGATGTTTTACATTCTTTTTTCCTCCTGTGTCCTAAAACATTGGTATGTATTTTGCCCACACAGCACAGCTCAGTTTGGACTAGCCACATTTCATGTGATCAGTAGCCACACTTGACTAGTGGCTGCAATATTGAAGAGGGTAGATCTAGAGAATAAAATATTCTTTAACTGGAATTCATTTAACTTTTCAATATGGTCCTTAATTTTCTAGCCTCATCACCATTTACCTCCCTTAATGAAAAATTTGAACAGTTGATCTTTTCAGGGTGCTTCATCCATAATTTCATTCAAATGTTTCCCATTACTTATAAAACCATCTTTTCTTCCTCCTATTAATTTTATCCCTCATATAAGCCCTGTATTTTCTATCAAATCTTTTATGATGGCCCAGTACTTAGAAACTACTTTCTCTCAACTTTCAGAGCAAATTCTGTGTATGCTTATTTGCATTCATCCTATGGCACAGTGTATTGTTTTCTTTTGATGTTTGTTCTGGTTCCCCAGTTGGGTTGCAAGCTTTTTGAGGACAAGAACATCTCATTTGAGACACTGGCTATCTTCATTCTATGGACTTCTAAAGACATATGTCTCTAATAGATTTGTTTTTCTTTTTTTCAGAAGGCAATTTATCCATTTTTTGGTAACAGATATAGCAGAAATATAAAATATGTTACTTAGTGGTTAAGAGCATGAACTCTGGAATCAGGCTACATAGGTACATAGTTCAGGCTCTGGCTCTTATGCCTAAGAGAACTTTTTAAAGCTAATCTCTGTGCTTTGTTTTCTTCTTCAGTAAAGACTATTAGTAATAGTCTTCCTGATAGATTTGTTTGAGAATCATCTGAGATAATTGTGCCTGTAAGTAGAAAGTACCTAGTGAAGTTTGGCTGCTCTGATTATTTATGAAATATTTATTACTCAGTTTTGACATGCTATTAAACATTTCTAGAAGTATTTTAGAAATTTACAAACATAGCAAATGAAAACCAAAAACAATTGAATTAGAAAAATAAAAATAAAAGCCAAATATTTGTTGAACTATATTCTGCAGTTTGCAGAATAAATTAAAAGTATGGGCAAAGCCTTCTTAATTTGTGTCATCAGCATCCAATGTAAGAAAGATAGCTATAAATTAAATATTGTATTCCAAGATCATTGATCAAGTACTATAGATATATAGATATACCAATATACAGAAATAGATAAATGAGAGGTTCAAGGCCCTTGGTTGTAATGGTAGTAAGAAATTACATTGTTGTTCAGTTTATTACTTAAGTACTAGTCTATCCATAACTAATGTCCACCAGACATTAGTAAATTCTTATTTTGAGATCTTACTAGTAAGCTATGATTTCCATTGATGGGTAATAATTACAATATGTAGGGTTGTATGAGTCAGCTTTCTGTCATTATAATGAAATACATTGTAAAGATTAAAATTTTATGTCAGCTCAATTTTAGAGATGCCAATCTAAAATCAGAAAGACATAATTGCTTTGGGCTTCTGGTGAGGGTACCAACTAGCAATGGTAAACAGTGTATGGAAGAGCAAACTGCTTACCTCATGTCCAGGAAGCAAAAAGGAAGGGGGAAAAGTCCAGGGTCCCACAATCCCCTCATAGGGTACACCTACAGTAATTTTGATTGCCTTCCACTAGGCCCATCTCCCAAAGTTTCCATCAAATAACACCATCCTGGGGACTGCACCTTTAACACATAGTCCTTTAAGAGACAACAATTCAAACCAAAGCAGCAGTGTACTTGTGTTAATTATTTTCTCTCTGACCATTTGTATTTACTTGACCCTTTCTAGTGGTTTCATCACCAACTCTTTCTTAATTTCCTTGATATCTATTTCTGAATTTTTAGGATTATCGTGTCAGTGAACTAAGCTGAATTACTTCTTAACTACTAAAGGGTTTTATGGTTATGTTCTGAAATTAGATGATACATGTACAGCAACTTAGAATCTTTTGGGAAGATACAAAAATCACCAAGAACTAGATAGTGATGAGATCTTTAAAAAATAATGAAATAATACATATATAGCTTTCACTTACTTATTCACTGAACCAATAAGTATTTGAGTGTCTATTGTATACCGCACACAAGAGATACTAGACAGAATTGATTTCATCCCTTTCAAAAACTTATGGTTTATCTGGGTGACAGACATTTAAACAAGGAGATGAAATAAATGTAAATGCTATGTGAGAGGAAGTCAAAATGCTATGATATTAATAACTTACAGGTACACAAACAGAATAAATATATTGATTGAATGATTGAAATTATTTGGGGGTACTAGGAATTTAACTCAGGGGCACTCAACCACTGAGCCACATCCCCAGCCCTATTTTGTATCTGATTTAGAGAAAGGATCTCATGGAGTTGCTTAGTTCCTCACATTTGCTAAGGCTGGCTTTGAACTGGAGATTCTCTCTGCCTCAGCCTCCCGAGCCACTGGGATTATAGGTATGCACCACTGCACCTGACAAATGATTGAAATTCTTGACTCACAATTAATCCAGGAACATGGATGGAAGCATTAAGTTTTAAACAATGCTTTGAAGGAAGGGATAAATGGATAGCTAGAATTAGGGAGACTTTTTTCTTCTTTTGGTAGATTATAATAAAGCTTATACAGTATTGGGAATCAGCTCTAATAAATAATCATGTAGTTTGGATATGAAATGTCCCCTAAAGTCCCATGTGTTGAAAGTTTGTTCTGTAGCTATGACACTACTAATAGGGAAGTGGTAGGAGCTTTAAGAGGTGAGGTATATTGGGAGGCAGTTAGGTACCCTTGAAGGGTATCTTGGGACAACTGGCACTTTGCTGCCCTTTTTATTTCCAGCTACCATGAGGTGAGCAACTTCTTCTATCCCATACTTCCTCTGCATTCTCTCTACCATGATGTACTGCCTTGCCTAGTTCCAAAGGAACAATTAACTGAAACCTCTAAAACCATGAGCCAAAATAAACCTTTCCTGCTATTAAGTTGATTGCCTTAGGTCTTTTGTTACAGTAATGGAAAACTGACTAGTACAACACTCCTACCTCATCTTTTAGAAATAGTTTTTGTTTTTGCATCTTTCACTTCTGTTGGTTTTCTTGATTTGGTTTGTTCTCTCCTTTGTCATTTCAGTAGTACTTATCATCAATGAATGTTCATTGAATTTTGTATAAGGCGATGTGCTAAGCAGGAGAGATACAAAGATATAAATAACTTTTTGTAGGCATCATACCTGTTGCTGTTTTTTTTTTTTTTTTCTAGTTTAATTTCATTGTATCCGTTTCAGATATCTTGACTGTCTTTATTTTATGGGGAATTTTTGTTATGATTTTCCTATCTTCTTTACATCTGATGTTTTCATCATTCCATGAACTTTAAATTAAAGATATTATATATAATTCATCATCTATTTCTATTTATTCGTCATTATAAATACCAACTTATCTTTCCCATCACTTCTTTACATTTTTCTCTTTTCCTTATGACCTCTCTGGCTTCTCTGTACTTTCCAATCACCCTGAAATGTGCAATAATCTCTTTCAATCATTTGGAGATATGCATTTATATACTGTTTTTTTAAAGCATTCTTCCTTCTCCATTTTAATTTTTTAAACCTCAAATATTTCTGAAAAAAGCTTATTTTTGTCACAGAAGAAAGGTTAATCTGAATGATCAAAGGGTGTTAATTTGTAGGTTAAAATGTGTTAAACAGTTGATATGAAGTCTGTTTAAGTCAATTAGAGAGTATAATGAAGATGTTTCCAGGGTGTTATGAAACCTTTTGAAGTTATTTTAGAATTCACTAGTGTATGTTAACCATGGCACCTGGCTCAACATACTATTACATTCAGCTTTAAAGTTTTTGTAAATTCTAATAGATTTGAATAGGTCTATCTATTTAGAAGAAATCGAACTCTAATGAGGCTCTTATGTCTTTTGTTATAGGAAATTAATGATTTAATTCATCATTAGGAAAATGGAAAACAAAATTGATAGCATTATTATCTTTATTACTTGCATTTTCTAAAATAAAATGCATCTAAACTGTATAACCAATAAAAATTGGGGTTTTTATTTGTTTATATACCTCTTATTTTAAAGTTACTATTATCATTATAGATTTTTTTAAATTAAATACCTCAGAGAGAAAGGCAGAATTGACAAAGACAAAAAAATTGGGTGTAATTATTTAATGAGATGATTTATTCTCTTTGCTAAAATTATATGAAATAATATTGTGAAACATTTTGGTGTTGGTTTAAAATTTTCAGAAAAGCTCATTTATTATGAAGAATTTAATGTTTTTGTTCTCATTTTCACTAGTTAAATAAATTTTTGTAGGATGATGGCATTAAGACAAAGTATTATAACTTCAGCACTTCAAATCCACAAGAGATATGAGGGTAAAAATCACATTTTAAAATACATTCTTCACTTAGCATCAGAGTTACTATAGTACTATATTTTACTACTTATGTCAGTTTACTAGTAATAAACACATTTAGCATTGCAGCTTCTTCTTACAATCTTTCAGTTTAATTATTTAGAGACTGATGCAAAACAAATCTTGTAGGCTAAAGGGATTTCTGCAATGATGGATTAAATGCCAAAAGGAATGAAAGCACACAGCTTAAAAAATATACTGAAGAATAGATGTTTTCTGATGAATTTCTACCAAATATCATATTTTTAAAATATTTTAAGCAATTCACAGTATTGCTTTTTAATCTACTGTAGAAGTACCACGAGTATAGTCTCTTGTAGCTCATTAGCAATTTCTTTAATGAGTTTTTTGGTGTGATAGTTAAAGTAACAGACAAATGACAGATTGTTTGCCTTTAATGATTTCCCTGTTTCAAGCCCATTACAAAGCAATTAGAAATCTGACAGCATTTTCACTCTGCATTACTGATCATCTAAAGTGATGAGGAATGAGAGGTGATGAATATTAATTGTATATTTTCATATGATTATCATAAATTATTACCTTGTCTGATGTGCTTCAGGTGAAGCAGGAACATTAGAGAAAGGCAGATATATTAATTAGAAATACTATATAGTTTTAAGAAATTCTTGGTCTGCAATGTTAATCTCTATGAATATTTCTTTGTGAAAATTAATTATTTTAGTTTCTCTTTACATTCAGAGCAACTTAAATAAATTTTCTTATTTGAATACAAGAAAAGAAAAGATTATTCCATAGTGTACAAATACTTATTTAAGTTCATGATTTTAAGAATCTAGAGAGTGAGATAAATTTCCTTGATGTATACATTACATATGCATACATATGTAATATTCAAATATGTCACCACAGAGAAAAATACACTTAAAAATAAATCTTATGTTAGTCTTGTTAAAGTCAAGTAAAAGAAAAGGTAAGATAAGAAATTATAACCAGATATAGAATATTTTTCTAGGTATACTCTGCAATAGTTTTTTTAGCTCACAATGTATGTATCCCGTTAACCCCAGTTTCTGGCTTTAAGTATATGAAGCTAATCCTGTCATCTGGATACAAGTACTGTTGTTTCTTGGTCCTTGCCTTCAAAACTTGGAGCAAGTGTTGGTCCAGAAACCAGATAATAGTTTTAGTACAGTGAGAATTGACAAGCCTGACACATTTGAAGTTATTAGAAATATATTAGATCCAAAGTGGATTAGTTTATATGTTGGTATCTCTCTAATGATAGCTATTAGCTGGTAATCAATACACAATTAATTGAGTTGAATTTCACTACATTCAATCAGTAAAAGGGATTGAGTCTTTAGCATTTAGTAGTCCAATTTAATCATCTTTTTACTAGCTAAGATTTTCAAATATATAATTTACTCTTAATTTCTGATGACTTCCCAAGATTTTTCTCTAGGGATCTCCTTTGTATATAGAAGAAGATTTTTTTAAATATCTTAGAAAATCAGAATGGTAATTCACAGTGCCCTCAATTCCTTTTTCTGATGTTATTATTATTTCAGGCTGTTGATACTTTCTAAAACCCAACAAATTTTCATTTGCTTCTCTTTCTATTTCTAGTTTATGGTATTAGTCAGCTTTTTGTTATTATAATGAAATACCTGAGACTGAGTAACTTTATAAAGAAAAGAGGTTTATTACTTCTCAGTTCTGTAGATTCAAGGGCATGGTGCCAGTATCAGCTCAGCTCTGGTGAAGGCTTCCTCACAGATAGCACCATAATAGTCCAAGTATGTTTGAGAGCAAGAAATAACATCACCAGACAGGAAACCAAAGAATGATTCAGGAGTCGGGTTCAGGCTTTTACTCTCATGAGAACTAACTCATGGGTCTCAAAATAACTATCTAATCCTTTCTGAGGACATGCTTGCAATGACCTAAGTACCTCCTTCCAGTTCCCACTTCTTAAGGGTTCCACCACACCTCCCTACACTGCCACACTGAGTACCAAGATTCTAATACATGCATCTTTGGGGGACAAACCAAATCCAAACCCTAGCAACTACCAACAGACATACCTGCTTGTCTTTTAACCAAAGTCCCCACTTCTTCCTTTAGAGAAATTGGTTTAAAATACTCAACATATTTTTCCTGTAATACATTAGGTATCCATACCTCCGTTCATAGGAACTTGGGTTGTTGAACCATGGGACTATTAGCAAATCAACATCTGAGAAAAAAATACTTCTAAATTATAAATTATAAATAGCAGCATCTTTTCTGACACAACAAGAGTTTCTGGAATATATTCTAGCATTTAGTAGTCCAATTTAATCATCTAAAAATTCTTTCTAAAAATTTCTTTCTTGGATAGTATAGGAGGAGTCAAATGTATGAAAGATGATATATCATGAGCTATGTAATGCTTTAAATAATCAATAAAAAAATATACAATTAAAAAAAATGTGGACTAAATTTTATGATTAATAACCTTTTTAACATATAACATTTTTCTCATTTAATCCTTACAAAAATTCTATAAGTAAGTAAGGCAGATACTATTATCTTACATAAGGAAATAAGTAAGGGGCAAAGGCAATATTTAAACCTAAGTTACTTGACTCCAAACCTCTAATATTTTCTGTCACACTACCTTAGCTTCCATATATAAAACATTTTCTTTTAAATGGCCACAATTTTAGAGATAGAAGGACTTTAGAGTTCTTTCTCTTGCACTATACCTATCCCCATGTATTAGGGAAAATGTCTAAAGAGAGTTTAGGATTTATCTCAGGACTGGCTCCAAACTAAAAGCAGAATTTCCTGGACTTCTTGGCTCAGTTGCAGTATCCTTTGTATTACACTACACTACCATTAGGTCTTCTAAAACTACAGGACCATTTTCTTGGTTATATTTTCTTCAGTTATTAAATAAATTATTGGTTACAGTCTTGGCTTAATAAATATAAATATTCTAAACTTGATATTTTTACTATATTATTTTAGTTATAAAACATTTTAATAATATAGATAATCTCACCTAAACATTCTGTAATATCCTATAGTAAGAGAGGAAGTGTGTATCTACCTTTTGTTTAGAGTTCTGTGGGGAGAATGGTTGTGGATAGTAATTTGTCCTAATTTCCTTCTTGGTACACCAATACAGGGAACTCTTCCTTTTCTAGCACGGAAGCTTCCCTAATTGATTGTTTCCCTGACATTTAAACTTAGACTGTTAAACTTGGCGCAGTAGTGCACACCTGTAAGCCCAGCAGCTTTGGAGGATTGTAAGTTCAAAGCCAGCCTCAGCAAAAATGAGGTGCTAAGCAACTCAGTGAGATCCTGTCTCTAAATAAAATACAAAATAGGGTTGGGGATGTGGCTCAGTGGCCGAGTGCCCCTGAGTTCAATCCCTGATTACCACCCCCCCCCAAAAAAAACCAAACTGTTAAGGTCAAACAATAATTCGGTGATCAAACTTTCTTTCTAACATGTCTACAGTATTTTAAATGGTAACAGGTTGGGAATGACAATTTTCTTGTTCTTGAAGGAAGTTCTATTCAACATAGTGCAGGCTCTTGCATGATGCTCTTAATACAAGACAAATGTTTGACTTCCTGTCCTCATTATTGCCTCCTTTCATCAGTCATTTTCTCAAGGCCCTGGTATACTCTGTAATCATATATTCTAGGCTTCTGATATAAAGATTTCTCTTCTTCACCTTTTATACATTTCTCCTTTCTCTAAACAAGTAACAGATGTTCTTCATAGTCTTCATGTTTCAAGTGTTTTTACCAAACACTAATGTTTTAAATGTTATTGTATGTGTTATGGCTTGTGTGTAAGATGTTCCCCCAAAATTCCCGTGTTAGGAATATTTGGAGGTGAAATGATTGGATTATTAGAGCTGCAAACTAATCAGGCCATCCTAGTTTAAAATGGACTGACTAGGTGGTAACTGTAGGCAGATGGGGCATAGCTAGAGGAAGTAGGTTACTGGGGGTGTGCCCTGGAAGGGTATATCTTTCCTGTGGTTCCTCCCCGCTTTCTCTGCTTTCTGTCTGATATGAGGTAAGCAGCTTTCCTCTATTGCTGCCCTTCCATCATGATGATCTGCCTTACTTCAGGCCCAAAGTGATGGAGTTAGTGGAGTTGGCCAACCATGGACTCAACCTCTGAAATCATGAGCCCCAAATAAACTTTTAATCTTTTAAGTTTTCTTGTCAGGTATTTTAGTCACAGTGATTAAAAGTTGACTAACACAATCACCATCCCATCGCTACCCATAGAAGATCCTTTTAATTTATTCATAAAGCATTCTCTTTTCCTCTAGAAATTTCTGCCTAAATTGGGTTTATGTCTTGTCCTGATACAATACCACTTGGTTGAATCCCTAAGTCTTTTGAGATCCATAGGGAAAAGAAAGTTCAACAGACTGGAAAGAAAATTAAGGAAACTAATTTTTTAAAAAAAATTCAGAGATCTGAAAGACCTGATGTGATGACGCTAAATCATAAAGAAGGTCAGGATTTCTTACTAGCAGCCATTAATAAAGGCATTAACTCAAGAATTCTAAAATGTATCCTCCAAAGAAATGACATAGGTCAACAGCCATTGGCTGAGGACAGGAAGTCAAACAGTTTATTTTTAGATTCCTTTCTTTCTAAGTAATTTTTCCTACTTATTTGGGGAATGGAGTGAAAAGGCTTGCAACATTGAAATTACACTGCTCACATCTCACATAATAATATGACCTGTCATTCCATCATAGGAATATACTAAGTTCATCTGGCATATTTGGATCTTAAGATACTACGTTGTTTCCCAGTGTTTTATGTGCTTCTTGGTGTTACTAATTGGTTGGTTAATTTGTTAATTTTCCATATTTCCAGGTTAAACTAAGCTGTCTAATTACCAAAATCATTTTCCCCTTGTTTTAAAGAGGTATGTTTTCCTTTTTTTCCAGTCTCCATGGATATTTTCTCATCATTTTAATCTTATGAAAGCATAAAGAAATAGTTAAAAAGGAGTGGGAGGAAAGAGGAATAAAAAGATCATATTCTTTTTTTTTATGTAGTAGTTACATTGTTTAAGTCACCTATTTTATGCTATGCTATGTGAATAGTCGTAAAACTTAACTTGTATCTTAATTTATTCTTTGGACTTATTAAAGTTTAAATAAACTATACCTTCAAGAAAAAAATTTATAAATACTTCTCAGAGAATTATTATCTAATTATAGAACTCAAAGTCTTAGATATTGTTATTTATACTGGGTTCTGAAAACTGAATAATTTTCTCATTATTACTCAGTATTAAAAGGAGATCAGATTACCTCAAATGGTGCCTCAACATGTCAAGCAGTTCGCTGAACTTATTCTGTTCATGCTTGGATATTTAGTCTTACTGATTAGTGGGTGTTAGGATTATAATCAAAGAATTGCAAGTAAATATCAAACATCAGACTTTAAGCTATAAATTATCCTAAGAACAAGGCATTTAAGAAAAATATTAACTAAAGCTGTGAAAAGCACTTTGATTTTGTGGAAATCATCAGGTTCTAACAGATCGTGTTTCTTCATCCCGAGGATCACTGAAGCTAATGGGCTACGTTATATTTGAGTAGTACCACCAACATCTAGATCAGGCATGCTTTGTGTTTATTGCCTGCCTGAGGCTTGTTACCAAATGAAAACCATCTATTGAAACTATTTTTTTATTAATATCAACACAGATGTTTTATCAAGTAAAATGAAATTTTACTTCTTGAATATTTAAGGTAAAGAATTATATTCCAGTGTCTTTTTTTGTGGCAGGCCACTTTGGGCTGTGCTGACAGTTCATGTATTAGATAAGGCCACCTCTTTATACTTGGATGAAAAATTTAAAAAATACTGGATTCTAATTTGTGTTGCCTCTAATTGAATCAATAAGACCTCCACAAGATTGTAAAAAATGTGAGGAGATGGTCTTCCTTAGTTTACAAGTCAAATTTGCTAAATTGAGAAATTATATTATCAAATAAAGAAACAATACATTACAAATACAAGTTATAGGTGCACATAAATTTGAGAGAGAAAGCAGGGGTTGCAGAAAAAGAAACTGGTAGAAAATAGAGACTAAAAAGATTGTGTCAAAGAACACTATGTGAATGAAATAGTCGTTCTAACTATATTTCCTAGCCGACAAAATGAGAACTGTAATCCACCAGATTGAGTCAAACAATTCTATATGCCAAATGGCAGTGAGGATGGAACCATTTCCCCCTCATTCCTGGAAGGATGTCTAACTTTTTACCTTTAATTTTAGGTCATCACAGATTTTGAGTATTTGTTTTAGAATACTAAAGATAGCTTATGTAGTAGTTATAAGACTTCTCCAAGGATTTATTGAATCAGACGTATTATTAAATTAACTCTCAAATTAATTTTAAGAGACAAATATTTGTTTTGCGATTGAATTGCACATCATAGTTAGGAAATTAAGTTATACTTTCCCAATATGTGGAACACTATGACTAATTCAGTTTCAAAGTTGTATGTATTGAAAGCTTAATGGTCGAAAGCTTTTATGTTGTTGTGGTATCTAATCATGATTCATTGAGTGCAGTGATTTTTGCTATGGCATTTTTATCATGTTTATGGTGAATCCAATTATAATTGAACTTAAAGTAGTCTCACGTTATCCTTGGTTTTGTTTTCTGTGGTTTCAATTATACATAGTTAGCCATGGTCTGAAAATATTAGATGAAAAGTTCGAGACATAAACAGAAATTGCACACCATCTGATAGGGTGATGAAATATCATGCTTTCCTACTCTGGGCATGAATCATCCCTTTGTCCAGTGTATTCATGCTGTATACATTACCCACCCATTAGTCTCTGAGCAGCCCTTTTGATTGTCATGGTGGTATTGCAGTGCTTATATTTAATCAATAATGCTGGAAACTCGGAAGTCATTAAAGTGCTACTTTTAGGTGCAAAAGTGAAAATTATTGACTTTATAAAGAAAGAAAATAAATCATAAGCTGAGCTTCTAAAATCTGTGGTAAGAATGAATCTTCCATTTGTGAAACTGAAGAAGGAAATAGAATTTCATGTTAGTTTTGCTGTCACAGTTTAAACTACAAAAGTTCTAGCCATGATGCGTAAGTGGTTAGTTAAGATGCGTAAGTGGTTAGATAAGATGGAAAGACATTAAATATCTGTGTATACAAATAAACACACACATTTTTTCATTATATATGAAAAATAGTACATATAGTATTTGCTACTATCTGCACTTTTAAGCATTCATTGGGAGTCTTGAAATGTAGCCTCTGATAACAAAGGGGACTATTGTATTTGTTAATTTTTTTTCATTGGAGCATCTATGCTCAGTAAAATCATGATGACAATTATTTATGTCCATCATTATTTGCATAAATAAATGATTTCCCTTCAGTAGAAATAAATAGGAGCATGCATATGCATGATGATATTTCTAATTGTTTTTCCTCTTGCAGACTAGTCAATTGTTAGCTACTACAGCATGTGGTTTCTTTATCAAGGAATGAGCACAGGGTGAGCTCTAAAGCACTATTTTGTCACCTCACATTTGGCACCCTGTCTGGAGAGTGATCTTTTAAAATGTTTAAATATCACCCCAGGAGAATTTTATGTAATAATTATTATTGAAACAAATCAGAAGTCCAAATTTATGTAATTAGATTTGTAACATTTGTTTTCCAATAATGGTTGAGTAATTTTTTCTGTTCTATTTTGGGTAGCTTACCCCAGTACCTTTCAGTAGATTTCAAACTTCACATCATGTCTCACATAGTTGCTTCTCTCTCCAGCCCTATAAAATATGTGTTAAACCCTCTTAAGTATAAAATTCAGAAGAGTTTTTCATAGTATGTTTCCTGTGTCTCTTAGGGCACCTATAAGAAAATTGCATTTTATTAAGGGAGGAGGAGAAAGGAAAGAACTCTTTTAAATTAGTATAAAGATTCTCAGATCATTTATTCAAGTAGTAGCTCCTGGATTAGATTAAACTTCTTCTGCTTCTTTTCATCCACAGACTTCTGGCTTTCCAAGGTCAAGTGCTGCATTTTATGCATGCAAATAATAAACTTAAGCAAAAAAAAAGGGGGGGGGATTTCATGCTTGGGAGAAAAAGAAGTTTATGTGCTTTTACCCTACTTAAAAAATACTGTCCATTAAAGGAATATATAGAGAGAGGACTTCTTTTTCCTGGCTTCATTTTGGAAAATTGACACAAAAACCTTAGGATTTCCCATGTACTATTTTAAAACTTTTTTGAGCCTTTTCCATTGCTACATGATAATCGTTTATTTCTGAAGAATTGCATGTTTTTCTTTCTAAAAAGGGAACTAAAGCAAGAGTGGAATAATATGCATATTTAAGAAAACAGTGAATATAGTTGAAAAATTGCATGTATTTTTATGTTCCTATTTACTGTTACTATGGCAACCACCTCACTACTTAGTATTTATGTTGTCTAAGATTTAGAACACCTTTTCAAAGATGTAAATATGCCAAAACGATGTATTTATTTACTTTGGGGTTTAGAAAAATATTTATTCTAATGCATATTTTTGAAAAAAGTAACAACAAATAATATAAACTTCAACTTCATATAAATGGTACTTTTTCTTGAAATATGCTTTTAAAATTAGAATAATTTCATTTATTTCCCTTGTTATAAAAATTAGAATAAATACTAGAAATAATGACTTAAAATTCATGATTTAATCTTGAAATACAGACTCTTGTCTTTTCCCATTTTTATGACTTTATATTTTGATTTATACCATTTCTGGAAATACAAAATCTGAACACTTAAGCAAAATGCTTAATGCTAGCTTCATAAGTCAGAAAATATAAATAGTATGTGTTTCTGATTCATCATTGTTTTTAACAACTACAAACAAAAGATTTATATTTTATGTTTGAAATTAAAGGCATGGTTGCTGTTATTAGTCTAATTATTTAAATCATTTCCTGACATGTGTGATGCATAAATATAATTTTTAATATTAAACATCAGAATGGAAGCTCTGAAGCATAAAATCAGACATGTTTCATGTCACGTATTACCTGTTAAGAAAAACTGCAATACAGCATTTAAGTACAACAGAACAGTGAGCATATTGTCTTTGATACTTGTAAACAGGATGGATCTACAGTTTCACAGTTTATGTTGACAGTATCTTTGTGGGAAATTTAATTATCAAATGAATTATAACACATCTTAGTATTAAGATTATTAATAGTAATTTTAATTGCCTTTTTCAAGATAATTGGAAATGTTCTCATAAGTATATGGGAAAGGGGACATTGGGCTAATTAGATATTTTGAACTTAGTTATCTTTAAAATACCTAGAAGTTTAACATATACATTCTAGATTTTAGGAATTTCTTCCTTTAATTAAATGTTTATCTAAGCAGAATTAAAATAATTCAAAATCCTTATAATTCTCACCGATTATCTCTTTGAGTTCCTCCCATTGATACGGTTTTAAAAGTTGAATAATGATAATTTTAAAAATTAAATTTTCACTACCAATTTTAGAATTTTTTTTCAAAAATTATTATAAAATTAGAAAGTTAAGAAAACATTTTAATTCACTTATAGGTACTATTGGATGGGCTTTCAAATAACATTTCTTATAGTTTTAGAAATTGATGCATTTATAAAAAGCAATTCAATTTGGAGATACACATCAGCAGCCCTATGATTGTGATCTAGGAATTTAACTTCTAGAACTTCTCTAGTCAATGGTATGGTCAACAGAATGTATACAAGAACCACAGCTTTATTTTATAATAGGAAGCATTTGAAACAATAACCAGAATATTAAAGAAGTAATAAAATATTATGTTCTCCACAAATAGTCAATAAAATGAAATATTCTCATTAAGTAAATCCAGATGTATATAAACTACATAGGGTTGCACCTTTATTTAAAGAAAGACTATAAAATTTATCTGAAAGTCTAAATAAAAATATTCAAAAACTATAATAGTGGATAACTCCAAGGAAAGGAGATTGTAAGGGATTTTATTTTTTTATGCACTTTAAAATCTTCATATGGGCATTTCTATAATAAGTCTAGTCTTTAGATTGCTTTTAATAATACAAGTTAATTAATGTTGTGATTATATTCATTATGATGAAAATACAAGTAAGGAAGATTTTTTTTTCCTGTTCTGGGGATAGAACCCAGTTCCTCATGCATGCTAGGCAAGCATTCTACCACTGAGCTATACCCCCATCCCATGAAACAATATTGTTTTGTTCAACATTAATCCACTGTCCTTTTTAGTTTAAATCTGGAAATAGTTGGCACTTGTTAAATAGTTTGATGGTTGAATGGATGAATGATGGGAACAGGAATTATCAAAGTGGTTTTAGGGAAAACACATTTGGAGAGCCACAAAGATGACTTGTTTAAGTAAACTTAATATGTTTATAAAAACAGTAAATGACAGGATAATAAAGTGATGAAAATATGCAAGAATTTCTTCTGGTATCATGGGATAGGCAAACTTAGATAACTAGACTTAGGACATTTAGTTTGTATAACTTTATGATTAGAGTTATTAAAATAAGCAAGAAAAAAATTTTATTATTGAAATTTCAACAGGAAAAATAACTGATTTGAGAGCCTGGAACTTCATCATCAATCTCCCCAACTTTTTTTTTCAATTTAAATGCTTTTTAATTAAAATGTTATGATACATAAAAATTATATTAATGGGGTACTGTATGATATTTCAAATCATATATATTGTGTAATATTCAAGTCAGATTAAACATCTATCTCCTCATCATTTCTTTATGGTAAAATATTCAAAATCCTTTTTTATTTTTGAAATATATAGTACTTTATTGTTATCTATAGTCATCCTATTGTGCAATAGCACACCAGAACTTTTTAGTCTTATCTAACTGTAATTTAGTACCCATTGATCTCCATTTCTCCCCCTCCCTGTTCTCCCTGGCCTCTTGGTAACACCATTTCTACTTTCAACTTCTGTGAGATAAACTTTATTGTATTCCACATGAACTGATTGTCTTTCTGTGCCTAGCTTATTTTACTTAACATAATGATCTCCAGTTTTATACATGTCATTGCAAATGACAGGATTTCATTTTTTATGGTTGAATTGTATTCTGCTGTGTATATGTGCTGCATTTCTTTATTCATTCATCAGCTGATGGACACTTAGTTTGTTTTCATTTCTTTACTATTACAAATAGTGCTGCAATAAACAAATGACTCTTCAAAATACTGTTTTCATTTCCTTTTGACATATATTCAGCAATGGGATTGCTGGATCATATCATATGGAAGTTCTATTTAATTTTTTGAGGAACCCCACTACTGTTTTCCATATGATGCATCAATTTACATTATCTGCCAATACCGTGAAAGGCTTCTCCTCTCTCCTCATCCTTGCCAGTATTTATCTTTAGTCTTTTTTTTATTGGTTGTTCAAAACATTACAAAGCTCATGACATATCATCTTTCATACATTTGATTCAAGTGAGTTATGAACTCCCATTTTTACCCCAAATACAAATTGCAGAATCACATCAGTTACACATTCACATTTTTACATAATGCCATATTAGTTACTATTGTATTCTGCTGCCTTTCCTATGCCCTACTATCCCCCCTCCCCTCCCCTCCCATCTTCCCTCTCTACCTAATCTGTTGTTGTTCAGTTCTCTCCCTTGTTTCCCCCCCCCTTTCCCCTCACAACCTCTTATATGTGATTTCATATAATGTTGAGGGTTTCCTTCCGTTTCCATGCAATTTCCCTTCTCTCTCCCTTTCCCTCCCACCACTCGCCTCTGTTTTATGTTAATCTTTTCCTCATGATCTTCCTCCCTGCTCAGTTCTTAGTTGCTCTCCTTAAATCAAAGAAGACATTTGGCATTTATTTTTTAAGCATTGGCTAGCTTCACTTAGCATAATCTGCTCTAATGCCATCCATTTCCCTGCAAATTCCATGATTTTGTCAATTTTTAGTGCTGCGTAATATTCCATGGTGTATAAATGCCACATTTTTTTTATCTATTCATCTATTGAAGGGCATCTAGGTTGGTTCCACAGTCTAGCTATTGTGAATTGTGCCGCTATGATCATTGATGTGGCAGTATCCCTATAGTACGCTCTTTTAAGGTCCTCAGGGAATAGTCCGAGAAGGGCGATAGCTGGGTCAAATGGTGGTTCCATTCCCAGCTTTCCCAGGAATCTCCATACTGCTTTCCATATTGGCCTCACCAATTTGCAGTCCCACCAGCAATGTACAAGTGTACCCTTTTCCGCACATCCTCGCCAGCACTTATTGTTGTTTGACTTCATAATGGCTGCCAATCTTACTGGAGTGAGATGGTATCTTAGGGTGGTTTTGATTTGCATTTCTCTTACTGCTAGAAATGGTGAGCATTTTTTCATGTACTTATTGATTGATTGTATGTCCTCCTCTGAGAAGTGTCTGTTCAGGTCCTTGGCCCATTTGTTGATTGGGTTATTTGTTATCTTATTGTTTAATTTTTTGAGTTCTTTGTATATTCTGGAAATTAGGGCTCTATCTGAAGTGTGAGGAGTAAAGATTTGTTCCCAGGATGTTGGCTCCCTATTTACTTCTCTTATTGTTTCTCTTGCTGAGAAAAAACTTTTTAGTTTAAGTAAGTCCCATTTATTTATTCTTGTTATTAACTCTTGGGCTATGGGCGTCCTGTTAAGGAATTTGGAGCCCGACCCCACAATATGTAGATCGGAGCCAACTTTTTCTTCTATCAGGCACAGAGTCTCTGATTTGATATCAAGCTCTTTGATCCATTTGGAGTTAACTTTTGTGCATGGCGAGAGAAAGGATTTCAGCTTCATTTTGTTGCATATGGATTACCAGTTTTCCCAGCACCATTTGTTGAAGATGCTATCCTTCCTCCATTGCATGCTTTTAGCCCCTTTATCAAATATAAGAAAGTTATAGTTTAGTGGATTGGTCTCTGTGTCCTCTATTCTGTACCATTGGTCCACCTGCCTGATTTGGTACCAGTACCATGCTGTTTTTGTTACTATTGCTCTGTAGTACAGTCTGAAATCTGGTATCGCTATACCTCCAGATTCACACTTCCTGCTTAGAATTGCTTTTGCTATTCTGGGTCTTTTATTTTTCCATATGAATTTCATGATTGCTTTATCAATTTCTACAAGAAATGCCATTGGGATTTTGATTGGCATTGCATTAAACCTATAGAGAACTTTGGGTAATATCGCCATTTTGATGATGTTAGTTCTGCCTATCCATGAACAGGGTATATTTTTCCATCTTCTAAGATCTTCTTCTACTTCTCTTTTTAGGGTTCTGTAGTTTTCATTGTATAAATCTTTCACCTCTTTTGTTAGGTTGATTCCCAAGTATTTTATTTTATTTTATTTTTTTGAGGATATTGTGAATGGAGTGTTTTTCCTCATTTCCGTTTCAGAAGTTTTGTTGCTGATATACAGGAATGCCTTTGATTTATGCGTGTTGATTTTATATCCAGCCACTTTGCTGAATTCATTTATTACCTCTAGCAGTTTCTTTGTAGACCCTTTTGCGTCTGTTAGATATATTATCATATCATCCACAAATAGTGATAATTTAAGTTCTTCTTTTCCTATTTTTATGCCTTTAATTTCTTTTGTCTGTCTAATTGCTCTGGCTAGTATTTCAAGAACTAAATTGAATAGAAGTGGTGAGAGAGGGAATCCCTGTCTAGTTCCAGATTTTAGAGGGAATTCCTTCAGTTTTTCTCCATTTAGAATGATGCTAGCCTGAGGCTTAGCATATATAGCTTTTACAATGTTGAGGTAAGTTCCTGTTATCCCTAGTTTTTCTAATGTTTTGAACATAAAGGCATGCTGTACTTTGTCGAATGATTTTTCTGTGTCTATCGAGATGATCATATGGTTCTTATCTTTAAGTCTATTGATGTGGTGAATAACATTTATTGATTTCCATATATTGAACCAGCCTTGCATCCCAGGGATGAATCCTACTTGATCATGGTGCACAATTTTTTTGATGTGTTTTTGTATTCGATTCGCCAGGATTTTATTGAGAATTTTCGCATCTAAGTTCATTAGAGATATTGGTCTGTAGTTTTCTTTCTTTGAAGTGTCTTTGTCTGGTTTCGGGATCAGGGTGATGTTGGCCTCATAGAATGAATTTGGAAGAGCTCCTTCTTTTTCTATTTCTTGAAATAGCTTGAAAAGTATTGGTATTAATTCTTCTTTGAAGGTTTTGTAAAACTCCGTTGTATACCCATCTGGTCCAGGGCTTTTCTTGGTTGGTAGTCTTTTGATGGCCTCTTATATTTCTTCCTTTGTTATTGGTCTGTTTAAATTGTGTGTGTCTTCCTGACTCAATCTGGGCAGATCATATGACTTGAGAAATTTATCGATATCTTCACTATCTTCTATTTTATTGGAATATAGGGTTTCAAAATACTTTCTAATTATCTTCTGTATTTCTGTAGTGTCTGTTGTGATATTGCCTTTTTCATCCTGTATGTTAGTAATTTGAGTTCTCTCTCTTCTTCTCTTTGTTAGCATGGCTAAGGGTCTGTCGATCTTATTTATTTTTTCAAAGAACCAACTTTTAGTTTTATCGATTTTTTCAATGTTTTTTTTTGTTTCAATTTCATTGATTTCTGCTCTGATTTTAATTATTTCTTGTCTTCTACTACTTTTGCTGTTGTTTTGCTCTTCCTTTTCTAAGATTTTAAGATGTAGTGTGAGTTCATTTATTTGTTGGTTTTTTCTTTTTTTGAGGAATGAACTCCAGGAAATGAATTTCCCTCTTAAAATTGCTTTCATTGTGTCCCATAGATTCCGGTATGTTGTGTCTGTATTGTCATTTATCTCTAAGAATTTTTTTATTTCCTCCTTTATGTCTTCTGTAACTCATTGATCATTCAGTAATATATTTTTCATTTTCCAGGTGATGCAGGATTTTTCCTTCCTTCTTTTATCATTGATTTCCAGTTTCATTCTATTATGGTCAGATATGGTGCATAGTATTATCTCCACACCTTTATATTTACTGAGAGTCACCATATGGCATAATATATGGTCTGTCTTTGAGTAGGATCCACGTGCTGCTGAGAAGAATGTGTATCCACTTGATGATGGTTGATATATTCTATGTATGTCGGTTAAGTCTAGGTTATTGATTGTGTTATTGAGTTTTATAGTTTCTTTGTTCAGCTTTTGTCTAGAGGATCTGTCTAATGGCGAGAGCGGTGTGTTGAAGTCACCCATAATTATTGTGTTGTGGTCTATTTGACTCTTGAACTTGAGGAGAGTTTGTTTTATGAACATTGCAGCACCATTGTTTGGTGCATACAAATTGATAATTGTTATGTCTTGATCGTGGGTGGTTCCTTTTAACAGTATATAGTGTCCTTCTTTATCCATTTTGATTAACTTAGGTTTGAAGTTGATTTTATTCGATATGAGTATGGCTACTCCTGCTTGCTTCCAAGGGCCATGTGAGTGGTATGATTTTTCCCAACCTTTCACCTTCAGCCTGTGTATGTCTTTTCCTATCATATGAGTCTCCTGAAGGCAGCATATTGTTGGGTTTGTTTTTTTAATCCAGGTTCCTAGCCTATGTCTCTTGATTGGTGAATTTAAGCCATTAACATTTAAGGTCACAATTGAAATATGGTTTGTACTTCCAGTCATGTTTGTTTATTTATTTATTTTAGTTGGCTAGTTTTTCCTCTTTGATTATTTTTCTCCCCCTTTACTGAGATACCTCCCACTGTTAGTTTTGGGCGCTATTTTTCAATTCCTCTTGTAGTATTTTGCTCAAAATGCTTTGCAGTGCTGGTTTTCTGGCTGCGAATTCTTTTAGCTTTTTTTTATCGTGAGATATTTTAATTTCATTGTCAAATCTGAAGCTTAATTTTGCTGGATACAGTATTCTTTGTTGGAATCCATTATTTTTCAGCGTTTGAAATACGTTGTTCCAGGATCTTCTCGCTTTCAAATTCTGTGATGAAAAATCAGTCGTTAATCTAATTGGTTTACCCCTGAATGTAATCTGCCTCCTTTCTCTCGTAGCTTTTAATATTCTCTCCTTGTTCTGTATGTTGGCTATCTTCATAATTATATGTCTTGGAGTTGGTCTATTACGGTTTTGGATGTTTGGGGTCCTGTAGGCTTCCAGGATTTGGCAGTCCATTCCATCTTTCCTCTCTGGGAAGTTTTCTAGGATTATTTCATTTAATAAGTTGTCCATTCCTTTGGTTTGAACCTCTGTCCCTTCTTCTATCCCAATAACTCTCAAATTTGGTTTTTTTATGACATCCCATAACTCTTGGATAGATTGCTCGTGAGATTTAAGCATCCTTTGTGTGTTGACTATATTCTTTTCAAGTTGATAAACTTTGTCTTCATTATCTGATGTTCTGACTTCTACTTGATCTAGTCTATTTGTAATATTCTCGTTAGAGTTTTTAATCTGCTTTATGTTTCCTGAATTTCTAGGATTACTGATTGTTTTTTTTTTTTAAATCTCTATCTCCTGGTAAAGCTCATTCTTTGCAGTTTGAATTTGTTTGTTTAATTCATTTTCAAAATATACTTTCATTGCTTGGATTTGCTGTCTCATGTCTTCTCTAATATTCCATTCCATCTGAGTTAGGTATGCCTTGATTTCTTTCCCTGTCCATGTTTCTGATGCTTCTAGGTCCTCCTGTAGATTTAAGTTGTCCTGCATTGTTTGTAATCCTTTTTTCCCTTGTTTTTTCATGTTGTTCACGTTACTTTCCAGCTCTGTTTGACTGCTGTGTAACTGCTTTCTCCTATACATTTCTCCTATACTGCTTTCTCCTATACAATATTCCATTCCATCTGAGTTAGGTATGCCTTGATTTCTTTCCCTGTCCATGTTTCTGATGCTTCTAGGTCCTCCTGTAGATTTAAGTTGTCCTGCATTGTTTGTAATCCTTTTTTCCCTTGTTTTTTCATGTTGTTCACGTTACTTTCCAGCTCTGTTTGACTGCTGTGTAACTGCTTTCTCCTATACATTTGTTTTGGCTTTGTATATCTCTGTTGTCTCTCCTTTGTGGTGGGAGATTATGTCTAGAAATGTTGGGCTTTATTTTACTTTAAAGCTGATTCATTCAATTCATAAAAGGCTTCCAGGTTCTGTATGCATATGGTGATTTGTTGTTTGTTCTTAGGACTTTATGTTTAGGTTAGGTGCTATGATGGTATGAGGGTTAGTATGTCTTGGCTACTTTAGAAGATTGCTCTACTGAGGGGGGATACTAACAGGCGATTGGATCAGGATGTTGGTAGTAGCTAGGTATTTAGGAGCCCTATAGGCAGCCTTGAGACATTCACCTATTTGCATTCAGACAATTACACATAATGGAAGATGTAATGCTTGGGATGAAAGTTGGGGGGTAGGGGAATGAAGGTGCTCTTAAAAAGAAAGAAGGAGAGAGAGATAGATAGATTAGAGGAGAATGAAAAGAACAATAAGACTTGAAACGGGAAAGAAAGAAGGAAGGAAAAGGGGAGAGAGGAACAGAGAGAGAAGCAGAAAAGAAAAAATAATTGAAGTCTTAGAGATCCATTTTCTTCTCTTCCAGTAGGCGGAGCTGTGCCCTCCGAGCAGAGCTTCTGCCCTCTACCTGCCAATAGCAATCCCTGTAAGGCGTCTCCTGGTAGTCTCTCAGACTTGTCAGTCCAGAGCCGTTTCACTTCTCCGGCCCTTCCCCCCCTTCCTCCTGTCTTCCAGCCAGCCAGGTCCTGTTCACCAGAAGCGGTTCCCCAGAGATCTAGTTACACTTGCAGCCCCACCACATGTCCCATTTAAGCCCCAGTGCTGTGGTAAACGGGCGGCTAAGACCTTGGGAGTCGCCGCTGGTAATATGGGGGGTTGGGGGTCGGGGATCCCCTCTGCTTCCCTACAGACACGCCCCCAGAGAGATCCCTGAAGTTTCCTGGCTGCTTGTATCTGTATGGGGCGGGAGTCACACACCTGCTAAAGTGGATTCTGCTGGGAAGGAATTCCATCAGGTGAACTCCGATGAGGTCACCTCTCTGCTATGGCGGGCCCCAGGCTCCTTGAGTATCCGAAGAGAGGGGTGGGACTGGTCCGTCCCCGGTTGGCCTCAGCTCCCAGCTTGCTATTTCATGAAGGCTTGGCTAAAGACCTCTTCCTGCCAAGCTGCGTCTCGGAGGCTAGCCACCCAGTCATGTTGGCTGCAGTGGGTAGGCGGGCAGCCGCACCGCGGGGCGCGGACAGCAGCTGTTGGATCTGGACCTCTGCGTCTCATGGCGGGAATTCGCTCGTCTGGGGCAAACTGTCACTTCAAAAAATCCTAGTAGCTCCCGGCCGTTCTCTCTTCAGTGGAATTTTGCTAGGAGATTCTCCCTTGGTAGAATCTAAGCGTTATCTATGCGTCTTTATGACCCCATCCCTGAAGGGGTATTGAAAGCGCTGCCTCTCCGCCCGCCGCCCATCTTTTGTTGAGTATTTTTTCACATACCTGTTGGCCATTTGTATGTCTTCTTTTGAGAAATGTCTATTTAGGTCTATTGCCCATTTTGTGATCACATTGTTAATGTTACTTGGTGGTCTAACTTGAAGACCATCAAGACACTGTACCTCAGTAGCTGACACAGTGGTATCTGCTATTGGTCAAGTACATTAATTTTATGAGCTAAGAACTATTTTTATTCCCATTTTACACAGATGAAGAAACTGAAGCACAAAGAGGCTATGTGACTTGTTCACTGACGTAGCTAGAAGGTAGGATACAGGGATGCAAATCTAGACAGACACTCCGACTTCAGAGTCCGGGCTCATAACCACTTTTAATCAAGTGCCTCTTATTAAAAAATGATGGAGAAGATTTATAGATACACATGAGAGGGTAGTTCATATTCATGTAAAATTGTTAAGAAATAGGAAGTAAAAAGGGGATTTTTCATTGTGACACTGAATAAAGTGTGCATGTATTAATAAAATGTAAGTCAATGCCTTTACCTGCACTCTGTTAAAATTCTATAATATTTATCATCAAGCTAAAATTAACACATTTTTATTTCTTTAATTTCTAATTGACAACTAGTTCTCATTTAATTAGTAATATATGGGAATGTTATCTGAAACCTTATTGTATTCTGAATTCTCTACTTATTATAGTCTGAATTCTCTACCTAATCTGTGAATATGTTCCACTTGTAGTGAGGATGACACTGTTTTTATATAACAGTGTGGAAGAAATATTGAATTTCATAATCATAATAATTTCACACTTACATGACTCACTCCACTAAAAACATCCTTAAACTTTTTTTCAAGAGTAAAAATGCATCCATCACTAAAATTGTTCCCTCTTTTGTTGAAAATTAGGAATATAATCAAGCATAAGAAAAGTAAAACTATTGCTATATCTTAAGAGATATTTCTGAATAGTTAGGTGCAATTTTATTTTTAAATAATTGGATTGTATAATAAATATACCTGCACAGTCAAAGGATTTCATTCTGTGAGATGATTTATTGTTTAATGTAATTTTGCCTTGCTATACACAGGTAGATTTTCACTTATTCTCCAATTATGAGGGACTCAACTTATGAAAGAATTCAAGGGTGCAAGGGTTCTTGATCAGCAGCCCTCAGAAGCTTCAAGGGTGAGCAAGAATTTAAATGTCAACAACCCTTTGATCTCTAGTGGAAGTATCAGAGGGCTCTGGGCAGGGAAAAGCACCTTCTCTTACTATTCTATAAAGAGAGATACTTTTTATTATTTGGTCTAGAATTTCATATTCATCTACATTTATTGAACATCTACCATGTGCCAAGTACTGTGCTGAATGCTTTTACCTTCATCATTTTATTTAATCATAATAACCATCCTGCTGAGAAAACTGAGACTTAGGTTGTGATACTCAGGGTCACATTCCTGGAAAGTGGCAGAGAAAGACATGTCCTTCCCTTATGTTAAAGAGGTATGAATTCTTTCATAAAACTTTAAGCAGTGTTATATTTCTTTTGTTTTTCCATAAATTTAATTAGCAGCAAGTGTAACATCATACTCTTTAAACTTCCCATCTTCTGTGAATTTTCAAGAATCTTAGAAATTCATTGTAGTTCAGAAGGGAAGTCCTCTAACGGCCCTCTCTCAAATGAGGAAGAGCCCTGGTATCATTGACTTTGTTGGTGCTTCTGGTATTGTTGATGCTTCTGCTATTGCAAAAAGGATCACTGAGTGGGTAATTTATAAACAACAGAAATTTATTTCCTCATTTCTGGAGGCTAGGAAGTTCTAGTTTGGGGAGCTGGCATCTGGTGAAGGCCTTCTTGCTGCATCATCCCATGACAGGTGGAAGAGCAAGGAGGCAGTGAAAGAGAGACAGACAGACCAAAGGGAGCCAAACTCATCCATTTGTAAGGAAACTACTCTTGTGATAATGGCATTAATCCACTTATGATAGCAGAGCTCTTGTGCCTAATCACTTCTTAATACTATTACAATGTTACTTAAATTATAATTATACAAGTCTAGGAAAAAACAAATATTTAAACCATTGCATCTCTTAGGGTCTCACTTCATCCATTGTCTGACTGATTCTACTGGTCCATGCTTCCAGAAGTCTTATGGACTTGAGTTTCAACATAGCTTTGTAATTTTGCATGGTATTTGAAAGAGGACATGTTAGGATTCTCTAAAGAAACAGAACCAATAGGTGGTGGTGGTGGTGGTGGTGGTGGTGGTGGTGTGTGTGTGTTTAGGGGAAAGAGAATTTTTAAGATCTGACTTTCATGATTGTGGAGGCTTGGTGAGTCCAAAATCTGGTGGAATAGTCTGGCAGTCTAGACACTAAGGGAAGAGTTGAGGTTCTAGGCCAAAGACAATCCTCTGATAGAATCCATCTTATTCAGGAGAGGTCAATCTTTGTTCTAGTAAGACCTTTAACTTATTAGATGAAGCTTGACCACATTATGGAGGGTACTGCTTTATGCAAATTCCACCCACTGGAATGTTAATCTCATTTTAAAAAAACACCACAGAAAATGCTCAGAATAATGTTTGATCAAATATCTGGGTACCATAGTCCAGTTGAGTTGGCACATAAAATTAGCTATCACAGGATTAATCAATTCCTTCAGTATTGTGTTCAACTGAAGTGCCCTACACTGGGTCCCTTAACTCACAGCTCACAGTGCCTAGCCTTGAAAATCTAGTCCCTCCTCTTCCCGCCCCTCTCATACACACACACACACACACACACACACACACACACACACACACACAAACATTTGCACCTTACACAGCCATTTTCCTTCATGATATCACTGTCCCAGAGTTGTTATGCTAGGGTAGATTTGTTTTTATGGAGCAATTCTTGCTAGTCTTCTTTATATCTTGAGAAATCTAGCAATTTAACTTGAAAGCAAATTAGGCCCAGTTTTCAAAAGTGCAAAAAGGCCCATGTATCATAAAAAGAAAACTAGATCTTCAAAAAAGGTAAGACTATTTTCCTTTGAAAATGGAGCTAACAAGAAGAAACACCTTTTATTCTTCCTTGAAGAGGAAAACATCTTCCCATCAAGATGAAGACAGAGACTTTTTGATGCCTTCTCTAAAAAGCAACAAACAATAAATCTAAATCAAATAAGTTAAACTTTGTTGGGTCTCATAGTTACATGTGCAGCTATACATATAGAATGATATCTTCTAATGTAAAAAAGGAGGTTATATATGAATATGTGACTTTATATTTTTATTTGCCTGGGACAGACCAGGTTTGGATAATAAATTATTAGACCAATTAGATTAGAGAATTAACATTGAAATTTTTCTGAACTTTGTCTACTTTAGTTAGATAAGGAACCCATCTCCTATGTTTCTAGTGTTTTAAAGGTGGATATATATATGTTCTTAGCATCTGAAGTACAATTTTCCATATTTCTTTATTTAACAAATGTTTATTGCAAACCTACTATGTGCTGGGTACTGAGTTAAACACTCAGAACAGACAGATTTTAGCTCTTATAGAATCAAATGCATGTTAACTAATATTATTGAATATATACTTAATATATGGTTGAATTTATGATGAGGCAGGAAAACTGATCAATGTTTTCATAGTATCTTATTCTATTAGGGCTGCTATAACAAAATGCCTTAAATGGGTAACTTTTGTAAGGAGTAGAAACTTATTTCTTATAATTCTGGAAGCTGGGAAGTCTAAAACAAGGCACTAGCAGTGTCTGGTGAGGGCCTTCTTCCTCATAGATGATACTTTCTCAGTGTTTCCTTCCATTGTGAAAAGGAGCTAGCTAGCTCTCTGGAGTCTCTTTGATAAGAGTGCTAATCCCTTTCATGAGGGGCCTATTCTCATGATTTAATAATTTCTCCCCAAAGGCCCTGACTTAATACTATTACATTGAGGATTAGTTTGACAGATGAATTTCAGGGTTCATAAACATTTTTTTTAAAAAAAATTGGTTCTTTTAGTTATAAATGGAATCCATTTTGACATAAAAGCATGGAATATATCTTGTTCTAATTCAGTCCCCAATAACCCTTCTTTTCCTTCCCCTTCTCACCCCTGCTCCATTCCCTCTCTTATCTTTCTGCCATTTACCCACAGATTTTTTTAAAAAATTAATTTCTTGTGGATGTAAATTATGGTGAAATTCGCTATGAAATATTCACATATGAACAAAGGAAAGTTATGTCAGATTCATTCCACTGTCTTTCCTTTTCTTATCCACCTCCCTTCCTATCATTACTTTTTGTCTACTCCTCTGAACTTCCATCTCCCCCTCCCTTATTGTGGGTTAGCTTCCATATATCAGAAAGGACATTCAACCTTTGGTTGTTTTGGGATTGGCTTATTTCATTTAGCACGATACTGTCCAGATCCATCTGTTTACCAGGAAAAGTCGTGAAGTTATTCTTCTTTATGGCTGAGTAATACTCCATTGTGTATATCTATTGCAATTTCTTTATCCATTCATCTGTTGAAGGGCACTTAGATCGGCTCCATAGCTTAGCTATTGTGAATTTAGTGCTATAAACATTGATGTGACTCTGTCACTTTAGTATGCTGGTTTTAAATCCTTTGGATATATACAGAGGAGTGAGATAACTGGGTCAAATGGTGTTCCATTCCTAGTTTTTTGAGGAATATCCATTCTGCTTTCCAGAGTGGTTGCACCAATTTCCAGTCCCACCAACAATATATGAGTGTACCATTTCCCCCACATCCTCACCAACATTTAGCATTACTTGTATTCTTGAAAATTGGGGGGAGGGGTGGCGGGGATGTCACAAATCTGATCAGAACACATAGGAAAATTTTTTCTTAATTTTAAGTAATCAACCAAGTAAAATATGAACTTTGGAAAATGGAACAAAGAAGTCCATTTCATTATAACAAGTTGCTTTCTAGTCTTCTAAATCACAATGTAGGAATAGCATGAACAAAGGTGTGGTGACTGGGAGGGGATAGACAGGATATACAGGAGGTTAAGAAAAATTCATATTGAAGAATGGTAAGGAAAATGACTATTTCTAGCTCATATAAAAGTCTGGAAGGCTGCATGCTGCTTTAAGATGCTTTCATCTTCTTATTCTGCTATGAGTACCTTCTATTCCCAAAGTCACAGAAGATCCATTCCAGATCCTACATGGCTGTTCTAGTTTTTAGCTATGACCACATTTCAGGCACAAGAAAGGATAAAAGTGACCAATCCTAGAAGTCACATGTACCTCTTCTGCTTACCTTCAGGTGACCAGAACTTGGTCATATGGTGATGTTACTATACCAAAAAGGCAACAGGGCTTTAGCTGCATATTCTAAGTCTATAATTTATAAAGAGGAAAACAGATTTTAAAGAACATCTAACAGTTTCTTCCATAACCCTACCCTTTAACCACCAAAATATCTTTGCTTTTAGTCATGAATGGAAAACTTCCAAATACAACAAACCTTAATGTGATCTGCTGTCAGCTGGGTTTTTTTTTTATTGAGTAACAAATAATTCTTAGAGGAAAATAATTTTAAAAGGCTGGAGCCACAATTTTATCTCCAAAGATGCTGCTTTAGAGTGCTACTTTAAATTGTTCAGTTTTGAATATAGCAATATCCTTCAAACCTACAAGGCCCAAAGCCCCAAATTACTGAACTCTGAGTTAAATTTATATTTAATTTCAGGAGTAGGTTCAACTGTATGTAACAAAGACCCAAATTAATACTCTTTTGAAAAGGTACAGGTTTATTTCTTATTTTAAAGTCTGAAGGTGGGCTGTGATTGTGGCTCAGTGGTAGACTGCTTGCCTCGCATGTGTGAGGCACTGGGTTTGATTCTCAGCGCTGCATATAAATATATGATTAAAATAAGGGTCCATCAACAACTAAAAAAATATTTTTAAAAAGTCTGAAGGTAAGTTGTCCAGGGTTGGTGTGGTACTCAATGATTGTCTGAGATTTAAACCCCTTCTATCCTTGAGCATGTCCTTCTTCCCTAGCATCATATTAAAATTAAAGGTGACCAATCCAGAGACAGCCATTATGTCTTCATTCTCGTTTGCAAAGAAAAGGAAAACCTAGTGCAAACTCACTCATGCTGCTCATTTTCACTAATTTGTCATTGGTTAGAACATGTTCACGTATCCCTACACAGCCATAAGAAACACGGAAAATTAACCCTCCCCCCCATCTTTCTTTTCCTTTTTCCTTTCTATATAAGTTTGGCTTATTTTGCTTAACATAAAACTTTCAAGTTACATCAGTTTTCCTACAAATGACACAATTTCATTTTTCTTTATGGACATTTTCTTTGTCCATTTTCCCATTGATGGTTTTTAGTTTGACTATTGTAAATTATGCTGCTATAAACATGGGTATGTTCGTATCACATTAGTATGATGACATTAATTCCTTATGGTAAATACCAAGGAGTGGTATAGCTGGGTCATATGCTTGAGGAACCTCCATACTGATTTCCATAGTGGCAGTATTCATCTACAATCTCACTAGCAGTGTAAAAATGTTGCTTTTTCTTCACATCCTCTGCAGCATTTTGTATTGTTTGTGTTCTTAATAACTGCCATTCTGCTAGTTTTTATTTTAGGCAGCTCTATGCTTCGGTTAAAAGTTAAGGATACTACTATCATAGAAGAAGGAATAAATGAATATTGTCAGACAATTGACGGTCTTTGTCACAAAGAATTTAAACAAGTATTATAAAATATTAATATATAGATGTGCCAAGACATTCCAATGTAGTTATTTGATATATTTGATGCAGTATTTTAAAAGCAGCCAAAATTATTTTATAAACAATATTTATGGGTTTTCTAATTTTCTCAAAGTCCCAATGAAATCCTGCAATAGCCTATATTATTTCCATATTCTCCAACACCTTTCTAACTTTTCTCAACTACATTCCCGTTTGATCATCCATTTATCTACTTTTCTTTACACGTGTCAGTTATATTCCAACTAGGGCCTTCTCACTCTTCCTTTGTTGTCTGCTTGGTTAAATTCCCTCCCTCTTTCAAGTCTTTACCTAGGTGCTATCACCTCAATGATACCTATGCTGACAACCTTATTTAAAGTTGTTGTTTCCTTTACTCTCACACTCCCAATATAACTTTACCTTCATCAATTTTCCAGTATCATTTTCTATCTTCTGATGTCTATATAGTTTATTTATTTGTTGTGTTTATTATTTGTTATCTGCTCCGACTAGAGTGTAAGCTGCACAGAGCACATTTTTTCTCCCTGCTTGTTTATTGAAGAATTCTAAGTACTTAGAAAAATGCCAGATATATTATAGATCCTCAATAAATAATCAGAACATGAATGAATGCTTTTATTTTAGAACAGCAGTAAAAAAGGTAAAAGTAATATTGTTATTACCTTAAAAGTAATATCTTTTCCTTAGTTCTGGTATGTCATTTTATATTGGAACACCTCCTCATTGCCTTAATGAACTACATCAGAGATAAGATTTTGTAGTTTTTAAATCAGTATTGTTAGTGCATGATTACATAGTAAAGGAAACACCAGCTTTAAATAAGGTTGTCAGCAATAGGTATCATTGAGGTGGTAGCACCTAGGAAAAAACTTGAAAGAGGCAGGAAATTTAACCAAGCAGTCCTGGAAAGGGACTGATAGATAATATTCTGGGATATTATTTCTTAAGAGCATATTGTTTTGGTCTTAAGATACTAGAGTTTGTGTATATTATGTAAGAGATTTCTAGGCTACAAATATAAAAATTCCAACTCAATTTAATTCAAGCAAAAAGAAAGAAGTAAGAAACTGTAGGAAACTCAGGAGATATGGGTTGCTTTTCATAAGTGGTTTTGGGGACTCAAATGTTGTCATCAGGACTCTCTCTGGCTTTTTCTGTCCCTCTTCCACTTTTGCTCTCATCTGTTTTGGTTTCATTCTCAGTGGTGGAGGTTTATATTGTTCTTGAAGTTGACAATCATTTTTTTCCTCATCAGGACTTTGATTTACCAATCTTTGTGTCTGGGCAATGGGGCACTTTGGCCATCTTTGTAGATACTTATTTCTTGGCATGGAAGCCAAGGCTGCATAAATTGAGAATCATATCAGAATCAGGAGGAAGGGCAAAATAAATAAATATTATTGTGCTGGGTTTTTTAGTAACATATTTTTCATATAAAATTGCTTATATAAGCAGTATTTTTAAAACAGCCAAAGCTAAAAGACTTTACAAGAAATTAGCATATTTTTTGTGGTGTTAGGGATTAAACCCAAGGTCTTATGCATGTGAGGCAAGCACTCTACTGAGTTTCAAGTTCTTATCGCTGTTAATTTCTAGTGTAATTTTACACTTAACGATTGCTATACAGTCTAGAACATGATGACAAGTAGATTGATACTAATGTTTACCCTCAATTTGAAATCCAAGAGGATTTTACATTTTAAATTAACTATCATTCTTCATAATTCTTAGCTGCAGATGGCAAGAATAGAAGCAGATGATCACTGGGAAGCACTGTCTCACTCTCCTTTATCTCCCTTGACTAAAGTGATGGAGGAATCACAACAAAGCAATCCTGTAGATACCTTGCATGGGAATATTGTGGACCCAATTTACACATGTATTTTGAATGACATACCAGGGTAAGAATATGATTTTATCAACTTAAACTGAATTTTAAAGAAGTTAAGTGTGCTTATAGAAAGTTATCTATGTAAATATTTATTTGGTATTTGGTTAAAGTGATATAAATGGTAACTTGGAGATGGGATGAGCTATAGAGATTGTTGTCTAGGTTACAATCCCCAATTTCTTCTACTTGATGGGAAGAAAAAAGATAAATGATCAATAAACACGAATTATTTGTGGAGTCTGATTTGAACATATAATAATAATTATATCAATAATGGCAGCTAATATTTGTTATGTATCAATCCCCACTGCTTAGCTCTTCACCTGCATTTTTTCAATTTTGTTCTCAAAACAACCCTAAGAGGAAAATAGGCAGGTAGTATTCTAAACATCTCTGTTTTATCAATGAAAAGATAAAGACATAGAGAGTTAACTAGACTCACACTAATAAGTGGAAAAGGTATGATTTGAACCCAATTGGCTCTAACTGCACTGTCTTATATATTGTATTGTAGATACTAAATTACTCATGAAAATGTTCCTCCCAATAAAACAATGAAAATTTTTCTCTAAATAAGATTTTAAATATTTCTTTATATAAATGTCAATCCTAATATAGTGTTTCTTTGCTCAGATTTTTTATTGCTTTTATAATTTATTTTTCCAACTTTCAACTTAAAATGATTATCATTTACTTTTCATCCCATCTCTTGTTTGTTCATTTTTAATAACTTTATTATTTTTTTTCTGTGAGACCTAAATGTACTTTCATTTATGCTGTTTCTTTCTCCTTTTCTTTCTTTTATTTTTTTTATTCTCAGTCTAACTCAGACTTTGTGTCCTTGTCCTTTTTATTATATATCAGTCTTTTCATGTGATATTTTCCTACTTCTGTTTTTAATAGATTGTTATTTCAAAATGATTATTTTATTTATTTGTTTGAATTCTAATTTCTTTTTTGTAACTATTTCCTGTTACCATCAACTTTGATTATGATACACCTAGAACAGAATGTTGAAGATAATACTCGGAGATCTTTTACCTTCTTGGGAAAGAAAATGATAATCTTCATCTTGAAAGAAGTCAAGTTCATAAAGGTTAATGGAAATGAAAGCTCTATTGGTACTGATATGATTATCAGAGAAAGGTAATTTTCTCTGAGTAAAAGCATTTTTCTCTTGATTGAGGTTAAAACATTTTTGTTTTCCTTGCCACATTTTGTCTACCATCTTTATGTTCTTTATGAGAAATAATTATTCAAATAGTTAATGTGTTTTTCCTTTACTGGTATCATAGAAGCTCTGCTTTTCTTCACTAATTAACACATTCTGCTTATTAAAAAATAAGCATTTGTATTAAATTTAGTTATAGGAGTCATACAGTGACCAGTATTTTCATGCTATTATCTGATACTATTAATTTACCTTTGATTATATTTTTTTGTGAAAAACCCTTCTTTTTTACCTTTCTCATGTTCTTTCAGTGTTTTTCTTCTGCTGTCATTCCATTTACATTTGCTTGTAATAGAGTGAAAATTGTTGTGCCAGGACCCCACTGCCAAAGAAAACTAACACCAAAAGTGTAAATGTGGTCTGATCCTCTCATTTTAAGACTTACCCTTTAGAGGTCAGATGACTACTAAAGTGTAGCCACTTCCAAGAAAGATGAACAATAGGAAACAGTAGGAAAATATGTATTCTGAGGTGGTCCAGAATAGGGAATAAATCTTTGAGACGTGGATGGCAAAATCAATTATTTATTCATAACAGGTTCCACAATATTCATACAATATATCTTTAAATGCTGTAGTAGAAGATTTCCAAATGACAATTTGATTTTAGAGTTAAGAAAATATTATAATAACATATCTTTCTATTCCACATATAAAATACTTTTAGTGATTTTTAGCTGACAATCATATAAGAAATGTAATTTCATGATTTTTATAATGGAATGTTATAGTATATCCTATTCTGCTGGCAGCTTAGTATATTACCAACTCTTACATTTCCCTGAGGAGGAAATTCCTTTTAGTACATTAAATGAGGACTTAAATCAGTTATAAAGTGACTACCAGCAACTTTTTGTTGCAGATTATCAGGGCTGAGTTTTTACAGATGAGCTTGATTTCAGGGATATTAATGACACCTCCTCTATTCGGTCCCATTTCATGTCATTTTATTCATCTTGGGTATTTCAATTGGATTGAGTATTTGACTTTTTATCAAATATAAACATTTGGAAACATGGCCTTTTCTAGGGACAGTATAAATTTATTGATTTCATCATTTCAAAGGTGAGCTGTTGATTCTCATCATGGAATGGTGGAAGAAGGGAATGAGGGGAGACAAGAGTGAATGAAGCAATGCTGTATCTTCACTGTTTCCAAACCATACACTTTCTTTAATTCATATATTTTTTTCTGATTTTTTCCATCAATACTTAAAAAAGTCTTTATAAAATTAAACAGTAGCATGTTGTTTCCCTTAAATAATAATGAGACTAGATCATTATTCCTTTTGGAAAATTTAAGTTTCTGCTGGAAAATGTTATATATAATATCTATTATATTATAGACACTATAATATAATAGTTTTATATTTAAATATAAATATATCCTCTCCCAGTTTTAGATTTAAGATGTAGCTTATTTTTAGTTTTTTACTTTTTTTTTAGTTTTTTTAGTTTTTTTTTTAGTTTTTTACTTTTGCACACGCAAAAATATTCTTTTATTCCTTTAGGCAGAATGGTTTATTCCCCTGATCATATACTCACATGGGTCTTTAAGAATCTTCAGAATTGTTTTTCTTGTTTAGTATTTTCTTTTTCTGCAAAAGCAAGCCAGTTTAATTTAACAAGCATTTTTGTCTGCCTTCTATCTGGAGTGTGTGTGCATGTTGTGGCAGGGGGATGTGGGTTGTATTTTGAATGTAATACATTGGTTGTTATCCAGACATTGAGTTGCAAGTAAAAATTTGACATATTATGTGTTTAAATAACCTGAGATGGCTCTGCAATTAGAAAACCTTTACCAACATTTCTAGGCTAAACTAAAATTATATGCTAGAAATAAAATTTGTGGAGAATTGCTCAATTTCATTATCACTTTTTTTACTCTCTATGGTGTTTAAATCACATTTTATCAGAGAAATTGTAGAAAGTTATTTATATCTTTGGAAGTTATTTGTTTAAGCAAGTTGAGGAAAGGGCAGTATGAAGTTTAATGAAGTCTTTGTGCTTTGTGTACTCCAGAGATATTGAAAAAGATTGCATTCATCAAACGTGAGATTATCTCTTTTATTGGTTGCATTTCATTATTTCAAATTTGTGACATTATTGAAAATACTTCTGGCCATTTTCCTTTGTGTTTCTGTTTTCTTATTTGTACATATTCCAATTAGAAAGTTTAATTACCATTAAAATGTAATAGGATAAAGATAAGTTTTACAAATGATAATATTAAAAAAGCCACATAACTCTTTAGGAAGGTTCAAATGCTATTAGAATATAAAGCAAGAAATATATGCTTGTCAAATATACAGTATAAATAAATAATTTTAGATGAAAATGGTTGACTACATTTAACAAAGAGTCTACGAAATAATGAAAGGCTAAAGAGTGGTTGTTAGATTTGATGTACTTCATTGTATATTGTAAGTAATTGCTATCCATAAAAATTCTATGGCTTCTGTATAAGAAAAAAGAGACATTTTGACAGGCAACACTAGTATGAAGTGACAGCAAGTACAAATCCTTGGCAACTGTCATTATCCTGCTGTTGAATTCACATCCAAACTATGTGATAACTTAGACCTGCGTGTTTGTTACTGAGCCATGGTCTGTCAAAGTAGCCATACTTCTTATTTATGAATAGTATTATTAGCCACATGCAGATTTATGTCACAGAAATCTCAATTTATGAAGGATGCTTTGTGTTTCAAAAAGGGGGAGGATAAAAACTCCATGTTATGCTATCCTTACACTGAAATTTCTGGTGAAATGTTTAAGTAAAAGTTGAGCTTTTAGATACTAATAGATTGGTTTACATTTTTATCCCATCATAATTAATTAAACATTAGTAAAGACTTAATAAAACAAAAAAACCAAATATAATTTAGATTATTAATTATTTGACATTGACTATCCATTATATTGAGTATAATTTTCTCTATAAAGGTAGTGAGAAAGCTGATTATATGTTAGGCCATGATCAGTGCAAAGTAATACAAAACTAAAAAGAGTTTCAAAATGAGGAAGATTCATTATCCCACCTAAGAAAATTAGAGATAAAGTCTAGAATTAAATCCAGTGATTTGGCAGTATTAGCAAAAGCACTGACTCTTTATATCTTGCTCTTCTCCATCCTCAGATATTGGCTAGATGCTTTTTGCAAAATGCTTCATAATAGGTTCACTCAACAAATGTCTGAGAAAAGATGTATATTAGATCACTTCTCTCTCTCTCTCTTTTTTTTAAAATTAGGGCAAAGAAACAAAACATTCTGCAGAAGACGTCTCTTCTTGTCTCATTAGCTAGAATTAGATAATAAGCATATTTTTTTAACCTACCAGGGCAAGGGATATGGAATTACCATCCTTGGCTTTACGCCATTGCCCTCTGGGGCTGATCAGTGGATACCTTCCATGGGCATATCAGTAGCTTTGCATCTAAAGAACATAACTGAGGCTTTGCATCTAAAGAAAAATGGGGAGAATGACTGTTAGATAATTAACCAGCATTGTCTGACATAAATTTTGACTTTAATTTTGTTGTATTTTAATTCTTAAATTATGCTTGGGCTGGGGATGTGGCTCAAGTGGTAACACGCTCACCTGGCATGTGCAGGGCACTGGGTTCAATACTCAGCACCACATAAAAATAAAATAAAGATGTTGTGTCCACAGAAAACTAAAAAATAAATATTAAAAAATTATCTCTCTCTTTCTCTCCCTCCTTTCTTTGTATCCCTCTCTTTTTTTCCAATAGCATTTTTGTGACACATTTCTCTACAATATCATTATTGTCAAAATATAATTTCTGCATATTAATCACTGATTGAGTTTCTTTGGAAGCATAAGAGATGTAAAACAAGGATCTTACCCTTGCAGAGTTGGATATGAAATCACATAACAAATAAATTATCACAGCACTATGCAAAATGGTACATAAATGTATTAATAGGACTGAATGTAATGCTATGGAATAAGAACCAGAATCTGGTGGAGTTAATTCTTCTCATGTCTGCTCAGCTTGAACAGCTTTGGTGAGGCCTTCTCTATGTTCCTAACCCCTGAATTTCTCCCTGTAATCAGTACTTTTTCTTCATATTTAGTTATGATTAATAATTGTGAATTTGTATGTGTTACTATTTGTTAAAGATTTCTATCCTCCACTAAACAATTATTGTTTTTATGGAAGATGGTCTAGAAATTGTGAGTTCTGAATTTAGATTAATATTTGTTAAACTCTTCTTAAAAGAAGTATAATTATAGTATAGATTAGCTGAGTGATTACCATGTGTAAAAAGACATATTGATAAGGACTATAGGAGGCAGTGTATTGCAGTTACAGCTGAAGGATATTATAGGAAAGCTATAAGCAGTTCTTGTTGGTAGAAATCCTTGAAAGTGAGACCAATGATATGACTTTATTAGGAGTTTTCCTTCAATTGCTATAAGAAGACACTATGTTCACTAATGCTACTGAAATAGAGAAAATGAAAAGAATTGCCTTTGTCAAGAGTAGTCATCTCAATTCTTACCATAGTATTTTTATCTGATTTTTCTATACTCCTTCCTAGGCATATTTTCTTTTATTTTTAGAGTTCATGTCTTATTTGTTACTTTGTGAAGCAAAAATATGAAATCATATTTAATGAAAACCTAAGAAAGTAGGCATCATTATACTAGCTTGGAATATTAAAGGGGTTATAAATTCCACAATGTGCACTATCTGTCTCTGATAATCTTTTTGAATATAATAAAAGCCAAATGTAGATGAGATACAGCCTTGTTTGAAAGGAGAAAAGATTAATCTCTTAATCCATGTATCAGCTTTGTAATTCTGTAATTTATTACCTTCATTGTATCCTATATGGAAATTGTCTAAAAGATTAATTTACTTAAAGTACTATAATTTTCAATTAAATGTTTTATCAATATTGCTTTAAGATTAAATTTAGACATGTTCTATTTCACCTTCCTCTGAGCACATATAAAATTATTGAATATTTACACATTTTATACACATATAGATGCACATAACTATATGTGCTCTTTTTTTGTAATTCCTGAAGAGTGATTCAGATTGCTAAAATATTTTCTCCAAACTGACCATAAATTATAATTCAGAAGTAATGTACCTGATGTTTTTGAAAAAATATATATATATAAACACTTGTGTCCAAGTGAATGCCCTTCCTCTTAAAATATTCACTTTTAGAAGTATTTCTTCTAATAATATTGCCATTTTGGAAGCATTGAAAGTTTCTCTTTGGATTTACAGTTAGAACATGGGCACATTCTTTTTTGTCTCCCCTTTTCTTTTTACCACTTACAAGTAGATTTATTAATGTACTGGGATTTGGAGGAACTGAAGATATGTTTATTTCAGAAATATCTGAGTACATAGGTTTAATCACTAGTATATAGCAAAAGTAACAGAAAATACATCAAATGATTTTAATGATATCTTTAAAGGTTCTCAATGTATCCCCCATAATTTTATTAAATAAATCCCACTGATGCAGAATTTATGATTATTATTAGGGAACATTATTTTTAATATTCTCAATATCTAATGACAAAATTTAATCTTAAGAAAATATATTAGAATTTTTCAGAAAATAAAATATCTGGATCTCAATTTGATATTAAAAGTTGATAATAAAACTGAATCACTGTATAGCTGAGGTGGAAGGCTGAGTTTTAACATGGTTCCCAAGATTTCTATCAACTAGTATACATGCCCCATATAATTCCCTCTTCTTGAGTGTATGTGGGACCTATAAATATAAGGAGATATCAATTCCTTGATACATTAATATGGAAAAGTGGAAAAGATTTTTTGCAGATATATTTAAGGTACATAATCAGTTGCCTTTAAGTTCATCAAAAGGGAGATTATCTTGAGTGGGCCTGACCTAGTCAGATATTTAAATAAAAGAGATCAGAGTAATCAGAGAGATTAGCTACTTCTGGCCTTAAAAAAAAAAAAAAAAGATAGTCACAATGAATTCTGCAGCAGATAGAAACTGAATTTCGGCAACAACCTGAATGAGCTTGGAAGAGGACCCCAAGCATTAGATGAGGTTGCAGACCCTGCTAATTTCTGGATTTTAACTTGGTCAGGTCTTAAAAGGATTCAGCTAAACTTTGCTATGACTCCTGCCTGACCCACAGAAATAGTGTGATAGTAATAGGTCTGATTTTAAGTCATTTGTTACATGGTAATACAAAACTAATATAGATGGGAAAATATCAGGGTGGGTATGTAAATAGATATTTTTTAAAAGGTTTATTTCAGCCCTGCATAGTGGTGCATACTTGTAATCCCAGCAGCTCGGGAGGCTGAGGCAGGAAGATTGTGAGTTCAAAGCCAGCCTCAGCAAAAGCAAAGGCACTAAGTAACTTAGTGAGACCCTGTCTCTAAATAAAATACAAGATAGGGTTGGGGATATGGCTCAGTGATTGAGTGCCCCTGAGTTCAATCCCTGGTACCTCCCCCTGCCAAAAAAAAAAAAAAAAAAAAAAGAAGCCAGTGGTGTCATTTGAAGGCCTCAGAGCCACAGGGACTGATGATAACTTTCAGTCTGAGTCTGAAGGCCGGAGAACCAGGAGTGTTAATGACAGGAGAAGGCAACATGCTAGCTGAATGGATTCTCAGTTCCTATGCTTTTTGAGCCCTCAAGAGATTAGATGATATCCACCTGAATTGGGGAGGGCCATCTACCTTACTTGGTCCATGAATTCAAGTGTTAATCTCTCCTGGAAATGCCCTGACATACCAGAAATAATATTCCATGAGATATTCAGGCATTCCGTGGCCTAGTCAAGTTGATAAAATTATCCATTATAGTAAGATGTGGGTATGAACTTAAATATTAAATACATTATGCAAATTGACTATATTTTCCAATAAAAAGACAGACTGTCTTGGTGAAGAGAATAGTTCTATGAACATTATATTAAATGTAAATGGGATAAATTTTCAAACTGAAGGACAAAAACTATCTTTGTGAGGAGAATTATGTGAAGACATCTATATATCTATGTCTCTCACTATATATGTTTGGAGGTGTTAAAGAGAACTTCTGTCCACCTCCAAACATATACCTATAGCTTTCTAATATTTCAGAGGAGAAAAGGATACCTCAAACAAAAAAGGTGGGGAAAAAACAAGGGAAAGGAAAAAAACAGGGAGACTACAGGCTATGATGACTTAAATACAGTCTAGATATGAGACCTTTATTAGCTAAAAAGCATTACTGTTTTTCTGCTACTAATGTAGATTTACCTTCTGTCATGGTTTGGATATGTGATGTCTCCCAAAAGCTCATGTCTGAGACAATGCAAGAATGTTCAGAAGTAAAAATTATTGGGTTATGAGAGTTATGAATTGATGAGTGAATTAATTAATCCACTAATATTGACTAACTGGGCAGTATCTATAGGTAGGTAGGATGAAGCTGGAGAAAGTAGATCACTGGGGATGTGCCTTTGGGATTTATATTTTATCCCTGGTAAGTGGAACTCTCTTTGCTTCCTTGTGGCCACGTCCTTAGCCACTTTCCTCCACCACATTCTTCCTCCATGATGTTCTGCCTCATCTTGGGCCCAGAACTGTAGAGTTAACCATTTATGGACTGAGACTTAGACCTCTGAAACCATGAACCAAACAAACATCTCCTTCTTTTTGTTCTTATCAGGTCTTTTGGTCATAGCACTGACCAAAAAGCTGATTCCAAGACCTCCTTCAACTACCGTTCCCTGACCATTGCCCTCCCATATTCCAAAGCTCCATTCCCCTCCTAATAGTATCTGTTCATGTGCACTCATTTGGATAGGAGCTTCCTTCCATTTTCTAACTAATGAAAAATAAGGAAGTTTAAGCTAATAACTAATACTATGGGGTGATAGTTAAGTAGAGATTCTGGAGCCAAACTACCTGGATTTGAATTCTGCTCTGATATCTCCCTTCCATGTGACCTCTGGCAAATCATTTAAGCCCTTAGTTTGTTTATCTGTAAAAAGAGAATAATAATATGGAATATTGTGATGATAAATATGTAAAGTATTTAGAAGAGTGACTGACAAATACGTGCTATGTAAGCACTATTAGGATTGTACTATTATTATCAATATGGAGGTTATGATATAACATTTATTCTTCATTTGATCTTGTGAACCTAGTTACAGTCCCTGCACCTGGGCAGTTTAGGATCCAAAACTGATGGAACCATTCAAGGAAGACTCTTTGGGACAGGATTGGAGAGTTGTCCCTTTTCATCACTTCTGTGTTGTTTTGGCATCCCCAGCCCTGGAATGTTTGGGGACTCTCTGAGGCAACACTTTATCATGAACCTATCATGTTATTTTGATAGGCGATGGCAGCAATGAGGTGCTGCAGTCCGGCTACAGCAAGATAGCCGGGGGGTGATGAGCAACTTGTGTACATTGTTACAGCAGGAGTGGGAGCCCTTTATTGTAGGACAGGAGGGGTATAATACACTCCACACAGCTTATCTTAATTAACATAAACTAGATACAGCAGTCAACCAATAGGAATCTCCACACCTAAAGGCTCACTGGCGTTACTTCACAAACCACTCCCCCTGGCAAAATGCCAGGCGCCATCCTGACTTGTTTACAGACCTTAACATTTCCCCCTTTTGTTTAATTTAAATAACGACCATAGTGGTTTTTACACAAACACCATAAATAATCTGCTACAAGCAGAAGGGGAGGATACAAAATGCCACAATACCAAGCCAATTGATGGCTCCATGCAAGAAGCCCTTGGAAAAATTATACCAGCAATGACACCATTAGCAAAGATACAGTTTGTTGTCTCAGTCCAGGTAAAGCAGTGTCTCAATAGATTAACTCACAGTCCAGGTAAATCACAATTCAGGTAAGTTCTGTAGGCAGCTAGCTTAAATCACAGTCCAGGTAAGTTCTGCAGGCAGCTAGCCTAAGCTGTAGCAGCAGAAACAGCAACAGCTCCGAAGTCTTGTCTGTTTCTCAGCAGAAGTCTTGTCCGGTTTTCAGCAACACTGGAAATTTCTCCACCTTCGTCTTTACCGGCACTGGGATGAAGGCAGGAACTCTGGCAATGACGCTAAAGAAAATCCTGTAGTATTCCACCAGGCGCTAAGAAAACAACCTTCTGAACAATTTAGTACATTATCTCAAGGTTTTTTTACATTTGAAATAGGCCTTAATGGCGCTCATTACTCATTAGCTTCCAGGTGTGGGAGAACCATTGTAGTTACTGGCCTTGGAAATGATCAAACTTCAGGGACGGGGCCTGTCTTCCGCCTGCAGCGTCCAGGGAAACCCCAGATGGCCCCGGGGAGAGACCAGGGAGTGTTCTGGACTCAAACTGCCACTGGGCACAGGGAGCAAGAGCCTGCGAGACCGTGCCTCTGGGTCAGGTTTGGATTTGGGCTCTCGAAGTGGTGTCCCACTCCCCGGGGCGGGGGAGCCAGCTGCCGCCACTTGGAAAGTCCTTGCTGCGCCATGACCGGCTCGTGTACGTGGCAGCCGCCATGCCGATTCACGCACCCTCCGGTAATGAAAAGTATTCAGTAATAGCCTTTTGCTGCAGCTTTTTTCCTGATAATTCTTCCTCCTCTGATCTTTCTTTTTCTTTCTGACTAGAGTTCCTGGGCTTCCGTCAACACATGCCCTAACTATTCTTGGTTCCACTGGGGTGCCTCCTTCCCTTAGTAATTTACTTCTCACCCCTTCCATATTCTCATCACAAAGACAATACAACATTTCAAGACAAAACAAGACAAACATACTGTATCAATCTTCTCCATTTTCTCAAAATGGCCATTTTTCCTTTCGCCCTATCTGCCTAGGGAGGAGCAGTGAGGAGAGTGGAAACATCTGTGACTCTCACTAACCAATTTTTGTAGGTACTTAGGAAAAACTTTTAGAAATTTGTAATGTGCTACTTTGAGGACTATCAGAAATAAATGGGGGAAATTTTGAAGGGAGAATAAAGTTCTATATTATGATGATGAAGTTATCGTGCTGGCAATTGATTTTAATTCCTCACCTTTAAGATTGATTTTAGGGAGAACAATCTTACCTTTTGACCCACATCCCTTTGGACCAACACTGACAAATGGTCTAGAACCTACACTTACAATTGCAATACTGCATTCTTATATGCTTCTATGATTAGAAATAAATGATTAGTAATAAAATGAATTACATATATAGCTATAGATTCAATTGTGATTAAAAAAAAAGAAGAATTTGAGAGTGTTTAAGAACTACTGCACAGCCAGGCATAGTGGCACCTGCCTGTAATCCCTGTGGCTTGGAAAGCTGAGGCAGGAAAATTGCAAGTTCAAAGCCAGCCTCAGCAAAACTTAGAAAGGCCCTAAAGAAACTTAGTGAGACCCTATCTCTAAACAAAATTTAAAAAATACAAAAAAGGATTAGGGATGTGGTTAAGTGTTTAAGAACCCCTGGGTTCAAAACCTGGTACCAAAACAAAACAACAACAACAACAACAAACAAACCCCCCAAATAAAATAAAAACTACTGCAAGCTTATCATCAATATTGTTAAAACAAATCAAGGTTGAAGACTATAAAAATATTGGGCCAATATGATGTATTAGCATGGAAAATGTACTTTCTCCCCATTTTAGAAATAAATTATTAGAAAAAAGAAAGTCATAAAATAGATTATTGAACCATATATTTCAATTTATTATTTTAATCATTTTACCAGGCAAATCTTATGTAATTTATTGCACTAACCCTATAAGAATCATGTGGAAATGGGAAAGAATGTTAATGGAAACATTTCCAAAAGGAAAGGGGGAAAAAGAATTTCCAAAAAGGATGCAAATGCTCTTACCAGAAGACAGGGTAACATGCCAGGTAGCCAAAAACATAGTTAATGCCTACCTGATTAGATAAAGAAAGGCAAAATATAAGTTATATGAAATATTGCATTCCAGTAAAATCTATGTGGACCACATAGTAACATGAGTAGTGGTCATGAAACACTGTTAAATAAAAAGGAGTACAGAAGAGAAAATATACTTAAAACTTTGGAATATGAGAAAACAACTTTTTACTTTGTGGTAATGAAATAATGCATATTAAAATTTTAAATTCATTAATGTATTTATGAAAATACATTAAAAACAAAAAATTTTAAAGAAAAGATGCTTCCTTCTGCTTTTAAGTAGGGAGTTTTTTTTTTTTTCACATGAGAATTTGCTCTCCAAGTAATTGTTTGGTTAACTGGAAACTGTTGATGAAATCTCTGAATCTTTTCTTGGACTATTTACTACTGCTGTTCCAGGTTGAAGAGCTTGGTGACCATTTGCAACGCTGCGGCTGTTGCTGCACAAACACTAACAGTGTGACATGACTGTGATCACATACTACCACTCAATACTGCTCTCAAAATTGAAGTAGCTAAGGTGGTATAAAGGGAGGTCTCACCTTTGCCAGAAGCCACTGATCTTTCCAAGACATTTTTTGCCCCAGTCTTCAACCTGGGTGGATCCTCAGAGTGAAGGGAAGACCACTCCTCTCCCCAGTATTATCCTCAGTCCAGTGCAGACTAATATACAAACATGTGATGACTACAGCAAAAATACTTCTGCATGGATCCCAGAATTTTAGTTCCAGTTAATCCACTGTGTTTCCGCTTTCCGTCCCCACACCCCCCCTTCTCTCTCTCTCTCTCTCTCTCTCTCTCTCTCTCTCTCTCTCACACACACACACACACACACACACACACATACACTAGTCCATGTGACACAAGGAAATAACTGAATATTGAAACAGTTGTGAACATAAGGCAGACCAGAAGAAGTAGTTGTGATTATAATAATCTTTGTGGATGTGAAAGATTTGGAAGAGGGGCTGTCCTTGCTGAGTTTTTGACACTAAGCATGTTAATTTATAATAGTATGTGTGTATGTTTGTATGTGTGAGGGATGGTTTTATTATGTTTTGAATTATGGAGGACCTAAAAAATAGGAAAGAGGCAGATTTGCTTTGTGTAAACATAGCCCTAATTACGGTAGTACATGGAAGCTGACCATCCTCATGCTCAATAATTTCACAGCTTAATATTCTCAAGTATTTTGAAGTTTGTTTCATTTTATTATACCAGTAAACTGCATACACATTCCATCTGCCTAACTTTGCTATGTGCATATCATACCAGGTCATACGTCCCTCTGTTCACATATTGTAGTTCACCTAAATGCTACTGTTTCTGTTTAAATACCAGGTGGTATGACCAGCTATCCCAGTTTGTCTGAGACTGAGGGAGTTCTCAGGATTTTCAATGCCAGGACAGTCCTGAACAAACTGGGAAGAGTCAGTCACTCTAATCTCAGGTTTGCATGAAGCCTTTGTCAATTTATTCCCAGTCATGCTAAACTGACCTTCAGAAATTTGTTTTTGCATTTAAATACTGATAGTTTTATGATATATATATATATATATATATATATATATATAATTTTTTTAGATAGATAGATAGTAGTTTGCAAGTTTCTTGAGGTTAGGGCCCTTATCACTTTAAGTTTTTTCTTTTCTAATACATAGAGTACTTAATAAAGTGAATCTAAGAATTTAAAATTTTTACTTAGGTGTTTCAAGCATTATACAATCTTTCTTCTTTAATTTAATTAAGTAAAGCAATGAAGCTTAGTGGTTATAAATGTGAATTTAAATTCTCAACTTGTTGATTATTTGACTTTGGGCAAGTTCATTAACCTTTCTGAACCTCAATTTCTTAAGAGTGTAAAATGAAGATAAAAATACTACCTACTTTCCCATGATATTGTAAGCCTTAAACAAAATGTTAATTAAAACTATAGTATTTTGTTTAGCACATAGCCCACAATTAGTTATTATGTGGCAGTTGTTAATAAGTGATTGTAAATCAACTCATAGGTATTTTTCCATGGTTTGTTTCTTTCAGGGAGTTTATGTTATCCCAGGCAAAAGCAGTTATTAAAACTACTGACGATTATTTGCAGCCTCAGTTTGGCCCCGACAGACTTTTGCATTCAGCGGCAGTATCAGAAGGGTCAGGATTTCAAGATTGCTGTACACATCAAACAGCATCAGATCACAGCCATGATGAAATATCAAACCCAGATAGCTACAAATCAAACAGTAAAAACAATTCTTGTTTTATATCAGCATCCAAGAGAAACAGACCTGTCAGTGCTCCGATGGGTCAACTGAGGTAATCAAAGCTGTTCTCTGTTCTTTTTAACCAACTGTTGAAGCTTTTTCTTTTGAGCAGAATTTATAGTTATTCAGCTAACTATTTCAGACATTAAAAGATAACATATCTCTTGGGGCTTGTTTCTGGTTTTGTTTGTTTTTTTTCCTTTGAAAGCACCAGAGTAGAATGTTGCTAATTACATTGTGGAAAACAAGAGGTACACTTCAACCTGGGTTATCTGAAACTGAAAAGATTATTTGAAGCAAAATCAGAATAGGACCAGAAAATATCTTTGCTTTCAGGATATTTATTTTAAAGTAGAAATGCCTATTTTAGATATTTAACCAATATTTTGACAACAGAATGGAACTGATATGAACTTATTATAAAACCATTTTGTATATATGTTTTCACATCAAGATTGTTCTCCTTAAACCATTAACCTCAGAGTAAAGAGACAGAATATATTGGTTAAAAACTAAAGAAACAGATACTCCCATTACTTTTAGGTGTTTGAATATTTGGGTATGCTGTGATTTTAGCTTACCCAAAGTTTTTAAGATGTGGACTTGCTTCTGTGGCATTGCAAATTAACATGATGGGAAAATTCTGGAGTCGAAAATTTGTTTGCCACTTCACCATATACTTTTGACAAGAAAATCATAAAGATAAAACTGGTTTTAACTGAAGACAAAACTTGGAATATCAATTTTTACTGCTCCCAAATAGTTTGAAATGCAGGCAATTCAAATAATATAGCATTAAAGTTTTAGTTATAAAAATCTATTTGAATTTAATAAAAAAAATCAAAGAACTGTCATGCACACAAAAACTTGTGGAAACTTTTAGCCATTTACTATTTTAAGACATTAAGACTATATTACTATTTTTTGCTCTTAGAACATGACAGATCTAGCTATCTAATTTTTCAGATATACAATGTTAAAATGAATATTATGGTGTTTTATATGTAAAATGATAAAAAATCATTAATTCTAAGATAACTGTTTTGTATAAGCCAGTTTGGCACACTATCCTATTTTAAATGTTTTTGGATATTTAATAGTGACAGTCTCTTTCCATAAAAAGCTTTGTTGGGGAACACTTACATACAAGGAACAATCTTTAGGGCTTATATATTTTTTAAAAGTTTATGGTAAATTTTATTTAAAAGATATTAGTAATTAACATGCACCATTTTTTTGTGTGTGTTCTTTTTTTGTTTTCTTTTAGAGTTTTAAAGTTCTCCTCTCTAAAATTTCAGTCCACTCAGAATTGGCAAAGATTGTCTCAAAGGTACAAACTTCAACCAAGAGTGATTAAAGTAACAGCTTACAAAAATGGATCTAGAACAGTCTTTGCCAAAGTTACTGCTCCAATGGTCACCTTGGTAACTAATGTTCCAAACTTTTCAGCACTTTATTTTCTCCCTTGCTCTTTTTATGATATTAAAAAATGAAAGATGACACTTAATTGTATTACAGTTTTGTTTTTATCAATCTGAACCTGTAAATTGCTTACATGTGTGGATCTCACAGTCATTTCAGTCCTTTATTTTTTAAAAAATCAATATAAACAGTAATTAATTAAACAGATTAATTATTAAACAAATTCAATGACATTATATTTTGTAGAGTTATTAAAATGACAGATCTTAAGTTGAAGGATTAAAATTAGATCATAATTAGATATTCTTGGTGCTTTAATTTACCTTTTATTTCCATATATTTAACTGCTAGAAAATAACTACAGTATATGGGTTGAGTTACTAAACTTGGCAAGTGACTCACTTGGGCTTCTGTTTTGATTGTTAGAACCTTTTGTTTTATGGAAATGTGTTACTTTCTTTCTCATAAATCACTTTGTCTTACCTCTTGTTTTCTTCTAGTTGCTAGAGGAGTGCACAGACAAGCTGAATCTGAACATGGCCGCACGACGAGTGTTCTTGGCAGATGGCAAGGAAGTCCTCGAATCTGAAGATATACCCCATGAAGCTGATGTTTATGTTTCAACGGGAGAGCCCTTTTTAGATCCATTCAAAAAAATTGAAGGTAAAAAAGGGGGAAAAAACCCTATCCCCCATACATAATAAATTGCTTAAGGGGTGCAATTAAAAATAATTTTCATCCCATCTTTTTTGCATGGTTTAACAAAACTAATGTTTACGCATTTACAGCTCAGTAAGAGGATAATGTGCTTAATGAAAGAAAAATCCACTGATAGCCACGTTTATTGCCCTTCATTAGCATTGGTGCTTAATTTAATATAGATCTGAATAGACATTAGGGAGCCTGCAGGAGGTTAAATGGTGAAAATATAATAAATTAAATCAGAGATTATTGAATTTACTGTTTAGTTTCTGTGACACTCAACAGACATAATTCATTAGACTTATCCTCTCAGAAATTAGTTCAAAGTTTCAAGTATCATTTATTCATTTATACTCTTGGTTCTTTTTCAGATGGCAATCCATAACTATGAAAATATGGCCAGTAATGAAAATATAATTCTTATATACATGTGATTCTCCTAATAATTTTTTTCCAAGGTACATGCAGTAGCTTGATTTTTTTTTTAAAAAAAAACCTTGAAATACATTTGCATGTGCGTGTGCACACACAGAGACACACATACCTGTATGTATAATCTCAGAACAGATTTTCTGGTCAGGTTTTTTTAAAAGTGCATTGTTTTTAATAATTCAGAAATGTGAGGATTTTCTAAAATTAAAACTTTTTTTCAATCACAAAGGATACATTTTAAGAAAGAAAGAAAAGCGCCAGTATCTAAGAATATCCTTCAAAGCATTTTGTACCCAGAGTTTGTTATCAAGTGCTATGTATGATAATCAGATTTAAATAACATAAAGAATAAGAACTTTGCCATAAAAATTCAGTGTTTCTAACTGCTATACTCCCTTATGCTTTTTTTACTGTATTAGATGTAATTTTTTCTGCAGATCCTATAAAGCTGGTGAATCAAAGGCAAGTCTAGGCAGTAATTGCATAAGTAGGAGAAAAGTAATTTTGGAGTTTATTACAGATGAGGTGATGAGAATCCCTCTTGTATTAATGTTATTATATAAAATAATGTTAAGATTTCTATCTTTTTGATAATACTTGATCATCAGAAAATAAGTAATTTCTTGAATTCGACAGAAAGTTCAAGATAATTTCGTCTTTGTAAATAAACTTGTTGCTGTAATATTCATTAAAAATTCCCCCATGTGATCATGTAGACCTACATTTTTGCTTTAACTTTAAAAAATAGCTGATTTTATTTTGTATTCATTGAATAATTTGCTTATGAATGATGAATCTTAGTGAATAAATGCATTTCTATGATTTTTTTAAAGTCAGAAGTTTATGTAATGGTTACTTCAGTAAGATCCTTGATCATTTTATTATTTGTCTTTCATATGAATAATGGTATTATAGAAGAGAAATGCATAAAAATATTTATAGCTAAGCTAAAAAAATTTCCTGGACATGTATGCCCAAAATAATAATGTCACATACATGACTAAACTTTTTCAATGATTTTTAAATGTATGAACTAATTTTCTCCTACTTTTTGTTTCTCTTTTATCCTTTGAAAAGCCAAGTCCAGGACAAAAACTTCTCTGCTTTGTCTGCATATCTTTGGCTGTGTTTCACTGTGACATGCACTGCTGTTCTTTTAGCACCAAAATGTTGGCACACACTCCTGAAAATTTCACATCATCTCTTGCTGGATCAGCAAGCTTAACCCACCAAAATCTGGTGTTGTGCAATGGTTTTTGACTGATAATCAATCTTTATGCTGCTCGACAGTTGTTGCTGGGACACGGAGTAGAGCAGGTGGCAGATGTGTCTTGTCTTTTGAGAAAAGAAATTGTAGGTGAGCTTGGACACAGACTAGCATATCACATGTCCATTAAAAGGACTTAGGATAAGTATAATGGGGAAAAGTCCCTCATTTAAATTAAGCTCATAGGTAATAAGCCTAAACACTGATATTTGATTTCATTCAAAACATTAAACATATAAATAAATGTAAATATATAGCTAAATATTACCTTTCACATATATGTATGTATGTAGGTGAATATTTAACTTGATGTGGGTGATGTTCACATATTCACATATGCTTTTTTATATCATCTAAATCAGATTTAAGATAACCTTTTGAACATGTATTATAGATTTTTTAGCAATTTGTGAACTTGTTGTCAAAAATATACCATAAAAATAAAGCATGTTTGAATAACTTTGAAGATGGTAGATACATTTAAAAGAAGAGGAGGAATTATCATAAGTTGGAAATTTTAATATGCTAAAGGTAAATCATGGAAAAATAAGACTTGATGTTGCTGCTATAACTCCTAAATGAGCATGAGTATTTTGTATAAAATCAGCCAAAAAGCATTAGAGTAGGTAACTGGCCAATATTTCAAGTTACTGATTTTTGTTCATGCAGCAATTTATTAGAACCTACTATGTGCCAGGTAATAGGCCAGATCAGAAACAAAGTGGGGACTTATGCTGATTTCTTTTTTAAAAATTATTATTCTTTTACCTCTGATTTCAATTCAATTTGTTAAAAACTTTAAATCAGTAAAAATTTTTGTTGAATACTTACTGTATATCTGTGAGGAACCTAAACTGTAGGGTAAATAAGTTATAAATCCTTAAAACTGAGAACACTATTCAACAATGTAAATCAAAGGGGTCCTTTACAGGAAAAATTACCTTATTACTGCTACAAGAAGGCCAAATAAGACAATATATATTTTGGCAACTGTATTTCAATATCTCATTGGTTTCCCTGTGATTTAGAAAATCAGTGTAAATATTGAAAATTTCCTGCTATTGGAAAATAATTACAGGTTTACTAAGATAGGAAAAAAACCCAAACATCTCTGATTTTTTTAAAAAACTATTTTACTGTCCCTTTTGGACATCACTGTAGACAACTAGAGGCACTGTATTTAATAGAAAGCCAGAGAGCTATTCATCATATACTTTGAAACACAAAGCTTTCATTTAGAGGTCAGGACAAGGTCAAGACTGACATGAAGCATTCCATGTTGCAATGCAATATTAGAGTAATTCTTAGATTTTGAAGTTGAATACCTGATCATGAACATGAATTGTATATGGAAAAAATCAGAAAATAGGAAATTTTATATAGAAAATTATAGATGAAAATGTTTTGTGGTTTTATAATTCTGGAATTTAAAGATTCTGATATTTATTAGTAATTCTGGAATTGGGAAGGTGTAGTTAATGAATTGTTATAAAAGACATTTCAAAAATTTTCATTTTCAAAAAAGAGTCTTAAGTTTCATGGTTTGGGATTTATTCACAATTTCCTGAAGCTTCTGCTTAATGGTAATACAATGAAAGTTCTTGGATGAGATCCATACATTTTATTAAAGTTCAGCCCCTTTATAACTGCTAGGAGATATTGGCACTGCAAATATAGCATAAGGAATGGTTTGTGCCCAGTGATTAATTAAATATCTTAAATAAAATAGGGGGGAGGATTTGTTTAGACCCAATTCATTACCTAATGAATTTTACTGCATGGAGTTCTTATTGTCTTTAAAATTTTTTAGTTTTATATTTCCACTATTTCCTGTATATCCTACTCCACTATTTGGCTTTCAGAATTATCATTTACAGTGATACATTTCAGTCCTGAGGTTTTTTAACCAGAAGTGAAACTGAGTATTATAAATAAGATTCTACATCTTTTAAATACTGTATTGTGAAGATGTAGTCACAGGAAAAAAAAATCCATGAAAGGAGTTCTTGATAGTACACCTAAGATCTAAATTTAAACCTTAAGATTTTCTGCTAGCTGCCATGTGATCTACAAAATGAAATAATTTGCTGTGACAGCTTGTGATTGACAAGAATATGTGTGAGCATATTTAAAATAGGCCATCTTTTCATGTAGAAGTAAATGTCAGTGAAATGATGGATTCTCATCATTTTAATTATTGATGATTTGGAAATATTTCAATTCCATGACACACAGGACACATTCTAAATAGCCAGCATAACACTTTTTTCATATCTGCTTCAATAATAAAATGTTCTGTCATATTTTGTTTTTCAAAAAATGCATTAGTTTAATGAACCTAGATTCATGTGTTATATTCTGGTTCATTATATGTTTACTAAGGTTGTTGTTTTTAATAGTTGTGTTAAAAGCACAAGTGTCAAGAAGCGACCCACTACTCATATCACACCACATCTTGCTATTTCTCCTTCTGGATCTGACACAGAATGCAATAGTGTTGCCTACACCAATGGCTGCTTCATCCTGCTAAAGCTAATACTTAACTTCATGATGCCTATCTATAGGGCAAACAATAATTTATTTAGGCAGCTACAGGAGTTAGGGTTAGTTTTCCCAAAATTAATTTTATAATTTGGTTTCAATAGAACATATGCTAGGTGATTTTGTTGTTCATTTTATCTCCCACTTGGCTGTGTATACTCAAAAGTAGGAAACTTGCAACACAGAGAAGGAAGATTCTTCTATTAATATAGATGAAGATAAAGTCATAAGCATGTATTTCATGTGTTTCCCTCTTCCAAAGGCTTTAAATCTGTAGTACGGGTACTATATAAATAGAAGTGGATTTGAAGACAAATTGCGGGAGACCAAAGGGGGAGAAAAGGGACTTTAGCCAGTAGGAAAACCTAGAGCATTTGCATGTGGTTTACAGCTTCCCTTCATACTGTCAAACATGAAATCACTGAGAAACACCTAAATTCTTAAGATAATCATGAAATATTGAATTAATTATACACATACACAAAGGATATACTTATTTAATGAAGATGCCTACAAAGATACTATAATCCTGATAATTTGAATGGTTGAATGGTTTCTGTATATCATGTACCCAATTATGGCTTTAAGTTTGTTAGGTGTACTCCTTATAACCCCTGAGTTAGTGTTACAAATCCATAGTCCCTTATCTGTAATTCCCAAAGTCAAGATTGTAGAAATCCAAACAGCTTTACCTTATTTACTATAACTAATCAAGTATATTGTTGAATAATAATTAATGTGTTTGACTTTAGGCTGCTACCCTGAACTTCCCTGACGATATTACATAATATATGATATATACACATATATCATGTAATGTATATATAATTATTATATGTAATAATTATATATAATATACATGTAATGAATATATATCATGTAATGTTATCTTAAGAATGTTATTTTATGTATGTATATATCATGCAATGTTATCTTAAGAACTTTCTTGAAATCCAAAGTTTCTAGATATCAAACCACACTTGATCTGAATGGTTTTTTATAATATCTTTCTGCTACAGCTGTGAAGAACACTGAAAAATGTTAACTATCACTAGAATAGTAATTCAGAAGGTATATAAATATTGTCCTTATTACCTCAAGTTGTTTGTTGCATGGATGAGAATGGACACATTCCATCTCTCTGACTAGAACTGAGAGACTATGTGGGATATAATAAAAACAAACATCACCCTCAAAAACTGTGGTTCCCTGTCTAAGGAGTCAGAAAGAACAGTCCAAGTTAAAAGGAGAACATTTGTTCATTTATCTAGTGAACATATATTTATTGAATTCCTACAATGTTCTAGTCACTGCTCCCATGTCTTATGAATATAGTGGTCTATATGGACAGATGTTTCATGGAGATTAGGTTCTAGTGAGGTGGAATAAGATAAAGAAAATAAACATAAAAAGAACCAAAATAAGTATTGGCAATGTACGTGTTATAAAGGAAATAAAAAGTGTTGTAGAATAGAAGAAATAATGTTACAGAAACAAAGGGAGGGACTTGTAAAATGAAATGAGCATATACAGTAAGCTTTAACTTAAAACTTTTAAACAATTGACTGCCTACCCTGCTTGTTACTTTACCTGAGAATTCATTTATACATTTGGTAATTACTTTTTCAGAGCAGTTTGCCTTTCATGCTGTTCATTTTTGAAGCTTTCAGATATCTGCTAGGAGAGCATGAGACATGCATTATTGTTTAGTGGAAAGAATGCTAGACGTGAAATCAGATGATTCTGTAAGATTCTAGCCCCCAGTGTGTGACCTTGGGCAAACTGGTCTGCTCTTTTGTTGCCCTTATCTATAAAACAAATGTAATAATACCTTAAAGTTATTGAATATTATCTTATTTTTCTAATAAAGATAAATTATTTGAAGATAAATCCCTAGCCTAAATTTTAAAAAATGAGACCAGCATTTTATAAACAGTGTAACTAAGATTTCAAGGCTGTCACTTAGAAGCTGTGTCCACTAATAACCTTCTGAGAATAATTGTCTGTGTTCAGGAATAAAACAAAAATCTTGTTTCTATTTATTATTGCCAGGAAAGCAAATTAGAGTGTAAACCTGGGCAAATCACTAATCTCTCTAAACCTGAGTTTCCTCATCCATAAATCAAGCATAATTGTATACATCTCACAGCATTGCTATGAGGAGTAGCAATGATAAGGGTAAAAATCTGGCACATAATAGGTGTTAAAAATATTGTCTGTCTACCTGCTCTGTATTCACACTATTTTGCTCCATCCTTTTCTAGGCATGTCTCCACAAGCTTTTCATATAGGTTTCATAAGTACCTGATTTTACTACAAAAGGTATTTTCCAGGTCTGAGATTTTTGAAATATACTCAATCAAATTAAAATCCCTACTGAGCAGTGGTGTGTACAGCTTGGTTTGGGAATCTGAGTTAGAGGCTTTGAACTCTCAAAATCTGAGATTTAGGTAAAGATCAAGCCTTTTTATAAAAAGAGTCCTAAATAGACTCACACTGCTCTGTTCCAAGATTTGTATTTTAAACTATGTTCATGACCCAGGGATAGCCTTAACTAGTTCAGCTGCCATAACTTATTTAAACAAAGTTCATAGAAAAGTTCAGGGAAAGGGTGACAACATTTTGATTGGCACAAAAGATGGGATGTTTGTAATTTTAATCAAATTTAAATTGAAGACATACTTCAAATGATATGTCAGACTAGTGTTACTGAGTTAAAATCTAATGACAACCACTGTCATTATTAGTTAAATATAGCCATCATGCCTATAGCAATAAATGATGACACTTATGAACATGCAGAAACAAAGAGCGCAAGTATTTAGAGAAAAGGGAGTGACTACAAACTCAATTGAATGCAGGAATGTGACCTGGATTTAATCTATTTACCAAACATAGGAGCAATTGTATTTTGGGCAGATGATATAATTGAATATAGCAGTATGTTTTCATACTGTCAGAGCATTTATATTTTATAAACTCATCTTGCACTCATGAAATTATGTGCTTGTTCATATTTAATGTCATTATCTATACCTACTTGGCAGTCAGAACATTAGTGTGTTTTCAAGTTTATTGCCCGACTACAAGAGAATGAATTTTTAAAGATAAGAAGATTTTTAATAAGCTCTTCAATTTGAAGTTGCAAGTTTGCTGCTTTTATTTTGGTGGTAGAATAAGGCAAGATTCTTTTTGCTTGGTATGTGCAAAATTGAAAGCTTTAATGTGGAGAGCACCTGGATTTATTTAATTTTATGACATTCATTGGATTTTCATTTTTGAATTAAACTGAGGAAATGTAATTATATTGTAGATAGACTTTTTAACATGGAAACAGACTAGAAAATGCTTTATATTTTTCTTGATTTGGCTAAAAATTAAGCCAAGAAAGTAAAAGAAAATGTGGATTCTTCAAAATAAAACATAATTCATAGTTGGGGCATAGCATTTTTTGAGTGCTAGAGAGAGAGTAAGTGTATAAATAATTATACACTGGGATTCTTCACAGGAAGCATCATCTAAGATTATGCTAACCTTCTAAACCTCAGAAAAATCCAGCCACCACTCTCATCTTTACCCAGGGAGAAGTTTCTAGGGAGAAGTGACTGTGGAAAAAAAGGCTGAGACAATTCTGGTCATGGATGCTTTGGAGGAAGCCATGAAGTGTGGCTAGCAAATTTAGGGGAGGAAATGGATGATAACGTGGGAAAATTCTCTGGAATTTGGGTGTATAGGGCAGAGACTTTGATGAGAGCACCGTTAAGGTGGAGAATCAAGAACTGTCCATAGAGGAAATCCAATGTCCTACTGTTGAGATTCATGCTTGAAAAGGCAATTTATTTGTTCCTGTTATTCTGGAGAAGCTCCCTCTAGGATGAATACTTCTTATGGCTTTCTTAAGTCCCCTTTTACAACTGTCATATTTGTAATCATCATATTTATAATTCCTAATGAAATGTCTATTATTCCCCCAGACCAAGTTTGCTTAGGATGGGAACCATGGCTGCCTTACTAGCATCATTTTCTGGCACAGGGCCTGGAACTTGATAGATAGATGTACAAGATTGTTCAGTGGATGTATGAAGGACCAAATGAAATAGATCATCGTGAACCATTTATGTCCCAACAAGGAGATAGTAGAAGAGAAGGGAAAAGATCTCCTTAGAACAGCCTGCTTGACTGTACTGAGTGAGTAGATGTTTAAGAAGAACATATTAAAAATCCGCTACTCCAAACTCACATGTAGAATTGTTAATGTTCCCATTTGGCAAAAAATCAGGGTGTGCCAGCCCGAAAGTAATTACATTACAGAGAGGCTAATTGTTATGCTATAAAGACAGACAATGTACAGAAGTGGATAAATGATTCTCTAAGGGATGTATAGAATCTGAGGATCTAAGGTTTTGAGCTTTCCCACATCCTTCCATGAATGCCCTATTTTAACCATTCTTTCCTCTTCCATCCTCCTTCCTTCCTTTTTTTTTTTGGAGGGTGGAGTGGGGGAGGAAGTAGGTGGGAATGGAAAAGGACTCTCAGATTCATTTTACACTTATCTTAATATTTATTTTTTTTAAGAGAGAGAGAGAGAGAGAGAGAGAGAGAGAGAGAGAGAGAGAGAGAGAGAGAGAATTGTAATATTTATTTTTTAGTTTTCACCGGACACAACATGTTTATTTGTATGTGGTGCTGAGAATGGAACCCAGGCTGCACGATGCCAGGTGAGTGCACTACCCCTTGAGCCACATCCCCAGCCCCTTAATATTTCTTATAGTACCTTGTATAGATGGGTTCTTACTAACTGTTATTGAAAATAAGGAAATAAGAATGAGCTTGAGATAGCATGACCTTTGGGGAGACCACTTCTTACTGCCAAGGGACCTGTGGGGCCATATTCACTCTTTTCTAATTCCAACAAGGAGATGGTTGGAGGACGAGTAGAGATGCGAGGAAGCTATTCTCTCATTCTTACATAGGTACAGATAATCTCAGTCCTAATAGCTGAAAAATTTTGGATTTTGGAATATGAGAAAATAATGAAAGACAACTGTTGAAAGCACTTATTGGTGATGGCTAGCATTTTTCCTAGAAGTTCAAAGTAGATTTGGATGGGATTAAGGTTCTTATTTTAGTACTCAGCTTGGCTCCTTGCCCCACATGCCCTACAGTCCCCTCACTTTGTGCTTACTGTTCACTCTACCCATTGCCAGCCTCTGAGATTATCCTCTTCCTCATCAGGGCTAGAGCCTAGTTTATCTTTGTTAAGCATCCTCAGGTTTTCTATGGAAGGATCTGATTCTCTTTTTTATTCTTGCCTCTGGAAAGGCAATCAGGTTTCCAACCACATTTCTTATCATGAAGTCATATGTCACCTCATGCTCTAAATAGAATGGTTCCTGGGATCTTCAGCTGGTTCTCATGTAGGAGATACAGGCTCATATTTTTAGAAATGTTTTCTCAGAGCATTCTTTTCTTCACTTATCCCAATAGCTTTATTGTACAAGGAAATGAATTTTGCCTTAATGTAAGGAAGATTTCCCCCATCTGTCCAAAAGATAGAATGGCCTGATTTGGGGAGGTATCATACCTCTCAGTGTTTTGCATGAGGTATAGATCATGTTACATCCTGTCCTTCTTGTTCTGTCTCTGCCTCACAATAGCTCATCATGTTGTTGCATGACTCGGCCTTCACCTACACTGTTTTCTCCTTCGAGATTATGCTTTGAATTTTTTGCCTATTCCTTGTATTCTTCAAATCCTGCCACATGACTTTCCTAAGAGAAACCTTTCTTGACTAGTATAAGTTGTGGTAGTTTCCCTACTTCATGTTCCCTCAAATCCATGTGTGTACCTCTCTTTTCCCAAGCATACCAAGAACTCTTTGAGGTTTTCTGTGTGTAGTGTCCTTAACGGGGAGCATGTGTGAAATGCTCAATACATATTTGTTGAACAAATAATTGAGTGAATGAAATGGTGGTTAAGTCAATAATTTTTAAAGTTTCTTTCTACCTCAAAGTTTTACAATGCTGAAACTAATCCATAGTATGCACTAGCTCTATAGGTTTTTTTTTTCTGCTTCTTACTCTGAGTTATTCTCTATGACACATATTCTCTTTTCATAGTAAATTCAATTAGGGACATAATAATGAAATAGCTAATTAATCATTGATATCATTAATCATTGATATGAAATATGCAATATTTTCCCAAACACAGAGAAAAAAGGAATCAAATTAATATCCACCTAATGAAAGCATTGTTTTAAATTAATCTAATAATAATGAAATAGTACTCATATTCTACAAATATTTGTTGAGCATTACTATGTCTCAAGCACTATATCTGATATTCTCTATGCAACAGGAAACAAATACTTAATGTTGAAAATGAATGGTTGATATTTTTTATTTTATTCAATACCCAACAAGCATATTTTTAGCAGTATACCAGAAACTGAGATACAAATGTGAAAACACATTGCAGTCCTTGCAATGCTCACAGTCTAATAGTAACATACATATAAAAGTAGAGAAGTTCAATAAAATAAGTGGCACATAGATCAAGCTGGAAAACCTGAAGAAGGTAGATCAAAGAAAGCTTTCTGTAGGAGGTGGCACTGAGAAGGAAGGGAGATGGCTTAGCAAAGAGAGAGGGGAAAAGGCATTAGTAAAGTTTGAATCCAGGAAAGAGAATGGTATGTGCTGTTAGTTTATATACATCTGCCTGCTCCTCTGTATTTCAGTCATTCTCAAGTGGACATAATTTTGATTCAGGAGACATTTGGCAATTCTAGAGACATTTTTGGTTGCCCCAGTTGGAAAGGTGCCACTGGACAGTTAGTGGGAATTTAGTGGGAAGAGGCAAGGAATGATGGTCAACATTCCACAATGCACAGGATACCCCCACAGCATGGGACATAGAATGTCAGTGCTTGCTGAGCTTGAAAAACCTACTGTACTGTATTGTATTATTCTGATTGGAGATAATAACATCTGTAAATGTTACAGTATTTTGTCATGAAGACCTTTTGATCAAAATATAGACATTTAATAAGGACAGCTACTTTTTAGATGGCACTGAGGAGCCATTTTATTGAATGTAGGGAATTGTTAAGATGTTTGGAAATACACTTGTTTTAAATTAGGAGAATTCTTTTGTTACTTGAAGTAAATTATAGGCTCTTGAGGAAATATACAGGGTCATAGTTAGGAAAGTAGGTTTTGGAGTCATTTGGGTCTGGTCCACTTATTATTATTAATTATTAATAAATTATAAATTATAAATTATTAATGCATTTTAGCCATTATTAGTAATATTTCATTAGTCTGCTTTAAAAATATTTCGTTCTATAAAAATTGTATAAATTGCCAGTAAAGCTTTTCCATTTTTATCAATATTGAAAGAGATGAAAATTAGAGTAGCATTAAAAAACTACATATAATTTACATTATAAATTATATTTTCAAATTTTAGTTTATTATATGGTTTTCCTAAAACATCTAGAATTCTTTCAGAAAACCTATTTGGAACTTCAGAAATGTGATCTTTTCTATTTTAGACCATTTTAAAAGGAAAGTGTCTTTAGATGTTGGAATTATGACTATATTACTTTTATTGGAATATATTTTATTGAATGAAAGAGTAGCTTTACACATTAATTTACTCAAGTGATTTCTGAGCATCTACTTTATGCTTCAAATAAGCATTGTGTGTTTATTCAAATAAGCACACAATTATATGTTCAATGAAGCAAGTTCAATAGTAGAGGTCATGACAAAGAACAGAGAGGAGAGTATCCAAGTTGGAAACATCTTCTTGGAAGAGATGACCTCTAAATGGAGCTTTGAGGCATGTGTAAGGATTTGAGATATTCCCAGTTACTTCCACTCATTTTATGCTTTTGTTTGTCAAGAAACTCTCCTAGGCAAGTTTTATCCTTTTCCTAAGGAAATTCTCTGCCATTAGGGGTCATCAATGACCATCAGGGTAGTAAATCAATCATATTTAAGTTCATACTGGGTACAGGTGGGGATTAAAAGTGGCCGATGTATATACACATAAGCAATAAAGTTTACATTATGTAATTACTATGTTTATGAAAAGTGGCATAAAACCAAATTCCTATCATTGAGTCAGTTAAATGCCTAGGAAGAGGTAACATCTAGTTCTAAACCACGTGTAGCGTTCTATACCCAGATTCTTGCCTTTTTTAAGGGTTTAAATATGGGAACAGAAATAGGATATTTACTTATAAAACATTAACTAGGATACATACTTATAAAACATTTAGTAACTCCATGTAAGTATGTTCTAGCACAGTGCCTGACATATTGTAGGCTTTCAAACATTATTGAATGAATGAATGTGTGGGTGGGTGGCACAAGCTCCAAGTGCTCTTCGGGTTCAAAGAGATGACAGGTCTTTGTGTGCTGGAGCAAAAAGGGAAGATTTTAGAGTGGATCTTGAGAATTACTTGAGTCTGAATAGGTGGAGTTTAAAAATGAACATTGTGTTCTCAAGGGATAAAGAATCAATTGACTTAAGTGGATGAGGGCTCTAAACTAGGGTAAGATAAGATCAGGAAGTTTGGATGGTATGAGATTGTAAACTCTTCTGTTAGATAAAGTTTAAGGGAAGGGACTTCATGTCTTTTTTCATTTTCCTTGCATAGAATATGACACATAGGATGGGCTCAGCAGTTATGTGTTGATTGTCTGACAGATAGACCAGCTGGCTGACTTGATAAGTGGATAAACTTCAAAACCTATCTCTAAGAGATTTTCCTTTAGGCAATTTTAAAATTGATATTTTATGAAAATTCAGCTGTGATTAGACTATGGAATGTCAGATGTGATGGAGGAAAAGCAACTACAATTAAGAAGCTCTTGCAAATGATAAGAGGCTGAGAGAGAAATGAAGTGAGTCCAGCTGGGAATGGAAAGAAATTATTCTTCTAAGAGTTACTCTGAGGAAAAACTCCCTTAGAGTTAGATGTTCCTTCTTCTTTATGTTTCAGGTCATGTTCCCTAGAAGCAGGGACTGAAGTGGGGATTGTTGTCCAGGAGTCCCACTGTAGGAATTCTCTCAGTTGAAATGTGAGTGAGGAAAGAGCACAGAGCAGAGGCTGAAATGCAGCCAAGCCATGTGTTCAGCTAATGTCTAGCCCCAGTCTGAAGTATGAAAGATGCCACAGAGTAGTCCCTCATTGAGGCAAGGGGACTGGTTTTAGTCCCCAGTCATTAGCTTTAGGTGTCTGCCCACTTAGAAGGGAAAGGATCATAACCTTTCAGGCATTTCTTGGCTAGGTTTCTTTGAGTCAAGGGCAGTTCTTAGAAGAAGGGGGCAGCTGTGAAATGGTAGCAGACAGGACTCAACAGCTGGAGTTGAGTGCACTAACCTGGTAAAAGGCACATTGGCAAGGCACCAACAGTGTCTACTATGCTCTGCTATGGTCTCTTCTTCACATAGCATCTTTCTGAGAACCATGTAAGAGCTTCCCATCATATCTAGAATAAAATCAAAGCCCCTTTTCTTGACCTGCACAATCTGGCCCCTTTCTACCTCTTTGGGTTTGTCTGTATAAACTCTACATCTGACTAAACTTTAGTTTTCATTTTAAAACATGCCAAACTCATTCTTATTTTAGAGTCTTTGCACTTGGTTTTTACCCTGCCTGGAGTATTCTTTCCCTAGATCTTCACAAAGAACTTCTCATCATGCAGACCCCTCTATTAAGATGCCACCTCCTCAGAGAGGCCATTCACTGTCAGTCTTGACCAAGAAGCTCTGAACTCTTCTCTGCTGTCACCCTGGTGTCTTGATGAGTAGTCTTCCAATAAATATTATTGAATTAATAAGTAATTGGTTTGAGAGAAATGAATAAGTATTGAATTTTCAAGGTCTGTCTGGATAACAGTGAAAGAAGTAGAAACATTAACAGAAATGACAACTGTGAAGGGTGAGTTAATGTGTGCAGAAAGATGTGAAGTTTTGGTTCATATACATACATATAAATATGTGTGTGTGTGTGTATTGAGTTTGAGATAATGGCAGGAAAATATATGGTTGAGGCAGAATAGTGTTATTAGGTTCACAATTCTAGAACCAAATTCATATCAAGCTCTACCATACACCAACTACTAGATCACGGTCAAGTTATTTAACCCCAGTGTCCTTGCCTGTAAGTGAAGATGATGATATTACCAATATCCTAATGTTATTCAGAGAACTGAATAAGTTATAGGTATTAAATCACATAAGACAGCATCTGGCTTACAATAAGCATTATTTCTAATGGAATTCAAGGAGTCTTGCATATAGAAAAGACAGTGCCAGGCTGGGACTATAGTGAGTGAGTGAACTGCCTGTGGACAAAGTTTGAGGAAGCACTCAATCACTCAGAGGGTTGTGTGAGGGTAATGAGCATACCTCCTTGAATTATATGGTATTGTCCTTTTATTTACTTTAGCCTAATCCTTGCCCCTGGCTGAAGTAATTGAAGAGAAAACCCTTAAGTAAGGTTCTCTAAATCCAGATGTAATACCTCTTTTTTCTGGCCTTTATGGGAGTGGTTTCATGCTGTTGTTAATCTCTGGCTTGGCTCACTGTCATTTGATTGCCTCTCAGCTTTTTCCTTCACTTATGTAACCAGTTCCCACAGTCCCCTCTGTCCAGATACTCAGTGGGTTCTTGTTTTCTTTGTCAGACTCTGACAGCAGGATTCCAGGAAGGAGAGGGAAGAAGCTAACATTTCGAGTGACTTCAATATGTTATGTACTTTCATATATAAGATATTTAATCTTCATCAGGTTGTGGAATGATGTCCATTAGATACTTGGTAGAAGAGAAATCTGAGATTCAGGGATGTATAACTTATCCAGGATCACCAAAAAAAGAGCTGGGATTCAAATCTAGTTTGAATGTAGAATTTATACTTTTTCTGCTTTGCAGAGCATCTGGAAGCATCCATATGGTAGGTAAACTCCCATTAAACTACAAGAATTCATTAGCCTTTTTTTTTTTTCCAGTGAGGTTTTTAAGAATTTTCTGAGAGATACTTTTAGAACTTCTTCTCTTCAATCTTTATTTATTTATTGAAGTAAAGTTCACATAACATAAAATTAATCATTTTAGGGTGAACAATAACATTTAGTACTTTCACAGTTTAGTTCCAGAACATTTTCATCAGTCCAAAATAAAACTCGTTTCCCTTTAAGTTTTTCCTGTTCCCCTCTCCTTTCAGTCCCAGGCAACCCTAAGTTTATGTCTTTTTCTATGGATTTACCTATTCTGAATATTTCATATAAGTGTAATCATACAATATGTCATTTTTATGTCTGGCTTCTTCATTCAGTATGTTTTCAACATTTATCTACTTTGTAGCATGTGTCAGTGTTTTTTACTTCTTTTTTATGGCTGAATAATACTTCTTAGTATATATGTGATATATATTTGTGCTTGAGTGTTTATGTATATGTATATGTTTATGTATACATCAATTTGTTTATCCATTCATCCATTGATAAGCATTTGGCGTCCATCTTTTGGCTATTGTGAATAGTGCTGCTATGAACTTACATGTATACATATTTACTTGAGTATCTGTTTTCAATTACTTTGGAAATATATGAACCCATTAACTTCTAGATCATTTATCTAATTCACTTCTTATCAATTTAAGATTACAAAATGGAAAAACACATAACTATGCTAATTTTTTCTTTTTGAAAGCTAATCACATATATAAACTTCTAATTTTAATTTACTCTGCAAATTTGTTCATATTTCTGCTCACTGTGTGTATGTATGTATGTATGTATGTGTGTGTGTGTGTGTGGCTATAAGTCTGTCTGAAGGTATGGTAGCACAGAGGATTTTAAAAATGTTTTAAATATAACCACTCTGAGACTTTAAGGTTCATAGCAACCCCTGGTATGTGTTTTATGTCAGTAACAGCAGATTTTATCTAAAGTACATTTTCTAGGTCAAAGAGATCAAGCTTCGTTGAAGGAAAGTGCTAACAGAGAAGCGTTATTTGGAATTTTGGACAAACAAGTAAATGCAGCTATTTTTAGTTTTGTGTAAATAAAATTACATTTCTCTCTTTAGGACAAATAAGACCAGATGAGGGAGGGATCGTTTGTGCTTTTGTAATTTATGTGAAAAGGGATATGATCTAAAATAAAGTGAGTGCAAAAATAAAATAAATAGCTCAGGTGCAAATTATTTATTTATGAAATGAAACATCTTGAAAAGAAAGGAATGCTGACAGCAGCTTAGTATGCAATATACCACACTCCTGTTCTTACCCTTATATTTTCAAAACCATACATAGTAATTTAGTTGCATTCCCATTAATATTAGTGGGAGTTTTGAAACTTAAATTTCTGCACACATCTTTGCAAATGTATAGGTCAATGTAAACTGTTAATGAAAAACTGTTTTTCATTTTCCAGTGAAATGGTTTGGATTTCTCACATGGTGTCCTAGAAGGCACCTTCATTCTAGTTTCAGAAGAAGAATTATGGTATAAGGTTAATATTTGGAGGTCATCATCTTTAAAGCACCATGGATAAGAAATCATATTTAAGAGAAAAGGTGTTTTTCCACCACAAAGTTCAGGATCTGTGTTGCTTTATAGTCAGCAAAGGGGATTGGACCCTTTCAGCTGGGCACATCTGATCTGTAATAGAGGCATGCTAAGGTGAATTTTAATTAGGACTAAATTGTGGTATTACTCTTTCATATCCTGAACATCTGTTCCCTTCAGAAATGATGATTTATGCAAGCTATCAGAGCAGACAGCTTGCTACAGCTTATGTCACGGTTAGTGGGAAGCTGGTGGTAGTATTTCAGAAAACCAGCATCTAAATGGAGACTGGCCAGTGTGTATGATATAGGTAAAAGAGGGAAGGGAAGCATGATGTGTCCATTTTTAATTCTGAAGCCAAATATTGACTTGCTTTTTAAAAAACTATCTTCTAGACCATCTGTTGTTAATGAAGAAAGTAACTTGGACAATGAGTGGGCTGATGCTTCCTACTGATGTCAAAAGACGGAAAACCAAGCCTGTACTTTCTATTAGAATGAAGAAACGTATTGAGAAGACCTCAATCCGAATTCTGTTCTTTAAGAATGGCATGGGGCAGGATGGGCATGAGATTACAGTGGGAAAGGAAACAATGAAAAAGGTAATTTTGTACTAAATATTGAAATATGAATCAAATTTCAAAGTTTTAATGATTTTTAAAATCTGTTATTTTTTCCTTCTAAATAGCAATGTGAACTAATAAACTAAAATATCAAGAAAGAGTTACATATATTCACCTGGTTGGAAGTATACTTACTGTACTAATAGCATGAATTACCTTAGCAAAGCAATGATACTTATTTGATTAATATAGTTGGCCATTTACCTGGTAATAGTTTATACCAGGAAGAACTTTCTAGTTGTTTCAATATTTTTGAAGATATTTAGAATTAAGCTACTCTAAACTAGCTTCAAATCTCAAATATGCCTCTTTTCATTTAGAATAAGAACTAAAAGTAGTCTTGCTCCTTGAAAGAATGAGCAAAATCTGAAATAACTAAAATTTTGTTTGAAAGTATTCAGATAAATTAAAAAAATAAATCTGAACAGCCTAAGAAATATTGTATAATCAACAAAACTTTTAAAAAAATGAAACTTGTAGTATTACTTGTCATAGAAATACCCATCTTTAAAGAAAATACATATACTTCTCAGATCATCTTTTATATTAAAAATACAGAGGCACTAATAGGAATTTGAAAAATATAGCTTTTCATGGATGTTTCAACCAGTCTTAAAGTAGTCTAGTAATGATATAGTGAGTCAAATTTATTAAGAATATATGATAGGGAAAGACAGTGAAATGAATCTGACCTAACTTTTTTATGTACATATATGAATATACCACAGTGAATCTCACCATCATATACATCCACAAGACACTAATTTAATCAAAAGTTATAAGTAAATAGCAGAAAGATCAGTAGAGTAGACAGAAGGGAACTGGGGAAAAGAAGAAGGATGGGAAAGTAGAAGTGTTGGGGACTGAATTAGAACAAATTGTATGCCAAGCTTTTATGACTATGTCAAAATTAATCCTAATGTTCGATATAACTAAAAAGAACCAATAAAAAATAAAAATTACAAAAAAGCATGAGAGACAGTAAAGCACAACCAAACAGTCTAGGTTGGAATCTTGGCTTTGCCATTCACTAGCTATGAGACTTTGGACAATTTAGCTTCTCTGAGCCTCAGTTTCTTCATCTAGAAATCTCTACTTCATAGAGTTGCTGTTAGGATTAAATGTGACATTGTGCATTGAGTACAATGTGCCTGGAACTCAAAGAAAGTTTTCATAATTCATAAAACTCATGATTGGATATGTTTCAGTAATAATCATATAGATACTTATGTTCCCAGTAAATATTTTCCATTATCATTTTTAAGACTCATAAATACATATCAAATAGAAATTATTTTTCTTACCAACAGGGGGCAACTATTATGAACTCAAGATGGATGTGTTTTTTTATACCAGACTATTTTGAATTGAATTTTGCTTGAAATAAGTGAATAGTTGACTATAGAGACTGAAACTTTCTACTAAAATAACCATTTCTTTATGTAATTATTTTTGTGGTTGTTTTAAAATTACAACCACTTGAGAACATTTACCAATGATCTGGGAAACATGGGTTTTATTGCCTTCTTATCTTCAATTTGAATTATAAGTAAAATAAGGGATACTGCACATCAGAGAAGATTGCTAAGGCATGTTGTGAAATCTTTCCTGGAAATTTTGAAAAATAAAGAAGGATATATATATATATATATAATCTTGGATTGTTAAAATACAATCATTCTTGGATATAGATGCTAGATTAGATAACCTCTTGAGTTCAATTCAATCTCTATAATTCTATGCCTCAGTGGTAAAATGAGGTAATAGTCACAGATTACATGTTCTTAGATGAAAGGTTGAATATAAATAAAAATGTCACTGCTATTTTTTGTTGTTATTGCCTTTTTATTGTTGTTGTTGTTTCTAGAGAGAAATTTATTTAAAACTGGGTATTGTGTGATCAAGGGAGTCTTCAGCTTCTTCTTTTCCTTACAATTTGTAAACTTTACAGAACTTCTACTATAGTATATTCATGTATGTACAAAGAAAATTTAGCATGTGTATCCGTAAGAAACTAACCAAAAAGAAAAAATCTAAAAGTAAGTAGCGGAAGAATCAGTAGTGTAGAGAGAAGGGAACGGGGAGAGGGAGGATGGAAGGGAAAAGGGAAATACTGGGGACTGAATTTGAGCAAATTGTATTCCATGATATTTAAATTATATAAAAATGAATCCTATTGTTATGTATAATTAAAAAGAAACAATAAAAATTTTAAGAAGAGAATTTTCACAATTCATAAAACTCATGATTGGATATGCTTCAGTAATTATCATGTAGATACTTACCTAAATATCAGTTTTACAAGTTGAGGTAAAGGAGAGGAAGCAATAAAATGCTAGTCTTAGGTGTCAATAAGAACTTCTGTGAAGTGAAAAATAAGGCTAAATAATTATTTTGTAAATAAAATTTAAACTTTGAAAAAAAGTTTTTAATAATCACAGAATAATGCCTATTCATAGATTAAATAACAAGTAAGTAAAAGAAATAAGGTAACATTGTCATAAGAGAAATATTAATTATTTTCTTTTTCATGATAAGATATTAGGAATGATAACTATGTTTAGATTCTTACTAAGAGTTATAGAGTTAGGTAGAATGTAAAGGAATATGATGAAGGTTATTACCGTGGAATAAGGAGAGAATTGCTGAGGATGGCTGGTAAAATAAGGTGGTTTAAGTAGAAAAGTCCTCTTTATGCTCAGAATGGAACCAAATGGAAATGATTATATTTTAATCACAGATGGGATATCAAAAGAAAATCCACTTAATTGTTTTATGAATTTAAGTAATTAAGAAACCTAAAATGATGACCAACATGATAAATTTCTTCAATAAATACTGGAATATCAAAACTACTGCACATTAATTTGAAACTTGAATCTGATAATTTTAGAAATAGTTGGTATAGTTTTAGTAATCACACAGCATTTCTACAGGGTATATATTAAACATATATATCCTTGTGCTGACAAAAATGTTAAGAAAAAATTGTAGGTATAAGATGCCAAATTAGTGGGAAATGAAATGCTTCAGACACCTAAGATTTTAAGGTTAATATCAAGGTGAATAAGTTTTTTTCTCCACCAATTAGCTCTTGGATTCATTATTTAAAAAATGGTAGATATTATTCAGGATAGCATCTTCTTTGTAAAAAATGTTTACTATTTTCTCAGCAGTTAATAATTGTATCTTGCTTATTTGCTTTTTACTTTGTTTTCTATGTACTGTCACTAATGGCATGAAATTATGTTGATGAAGAAAGTTATGAAAAAGATAAAGAAAGAATTGAAACAATGAAAATGACCTTTAACCTCTTGCTGCAGTTTGAACCAGTTGTTCTTTATGAACTCTATCCTGGGATCTCTCTTCACAATGAAGCTAGGGAGTATTGTTTCCTTTCTCGTCTGTTGGAGTCCTTCTTCCTGTTTCCTTAGTTTTCCTCTATCATCATTTACTCAGTTGTTCACCTAGGACTGCCCAAGAATGAGTTAAAGAGGTCAATTTTTTGAGATCTTGGGAAATACGTTCTTTTTCCCACCTCCAAATATTTACTCTTCTACTCTTTGTTATTTCCAGTTTTGCTATTAAGCAGTCTGATACCAAAATGATTTCTTATCCTTTGTGGCTGACACAAAGGATGAAAACATTTAGAAATCTTCCCCTTTATTGATAGTGTACAAAAGTTTTTCCTAGTCAGGGTGTATTTTCAGTTTCAAAAGTCTCATTTTTCTCTTTTGATAGTTTGTTGAATTATTTATTGGACAATATCATTATTCTCCTCTGTTATTATTCTGAAGTTATGGAACTTCTAATTTTATGATAGATTATCTGGAATATTTTCTTATCTTTACCTTTTGACTCAATGAATTTTTTTTTAAATTTTCCCTACATGATCTTTGTTTTCTCTATGTACTTGGTTTTTGTTTGGGGATTTGTTTTGTTTTGTTTGTGGTCTTTTGTGTTGTATACTTTATTTAATTATAGATTAATGCTACATCAATATTTAAGTAAAGAACTAAAAAGTTACTTAAAAAATCCTGTGAGCATAGGGTGTGTCTTATTGAGGGATAGATTTCGTTGACCATTCTTGACTATATTTTTCTTGACATGGGGATTTGTCAGCGTTGATAGGTTACTTTTCTGGGGCCAGTCAGTTTCAACACAGAATCTGCCAATTTGAGCAGTTTGGTAGTCAGGTGGAAAAGGAGGTTGAGTTGAACTTTCTGTAGATAGATTTCATTTAATTCTCTTCTTTTCAATAAACTCACTTTTAGCAATGCCTGGTGCCATTGATTTCCAATTTGTCTGGATTGAACACTCCAAAGAACAAATTTTCTTTATTTTCTAATGCTAAATGTATAGTTGCCTGATAGGTGGTATGAGGGAAAGGTTTTGATAGTTTAACTGCATTTTATAAAAATACTCAACCTGTTTTCGGCCTCACCTTTAGAAGTACCTGATATCTCAAGTTTCTGTTTCTGAGTTCAACAATCTAAGTTCAATTTACTTTTGCTAGCTTAATTTTCAATTGTTTCTGCTAAATCATTTACAACTTAATTATCATTTCTCCTTTCTGCTTGTTATTTTTAGGAAAAAGAAAGCTGTGTTATTTAAAAAAAATATTGATAATATTATTTTGTAAATAAAAATAATTTCAATATTCACTTCCTATCACAATTGATTATTTTGCCCAATTTCTTGGGGTTTTGTGTACCTTACCTTGGAAAACACAGGGCTAGTTTACCTGAAATAGAACAGAATACTTCTGTCAACTAGAGGCATCATACTCTAGACAACAGGCCTGTAGTAATTTTCAAAGTATGGTCCACAGAATACTAATATTAGAATTGTCTGGGTTTTGTGTTAAAAACCATCTACCTGGGCCTCACTCCAAGTATAATGAATTAAGAATATCTTCATGGTTGGGACTGAGAAACCAAATTTCAACTAAAGTCTCTTCATGATTCCTAGCTCCACTGAAATTTTAGAACTCTTGTTCTATTGTTATAGAACCACAAACTTATTAATTGGTAGCATTTTAAAAAATTAACACAAAATCATATATTTATTGGGTACCTTGTGATATTTTGATTTATACATTATATAATGTTGTAATCTTGGTAAACATATATATTTCCTCAAACATTTTTCATTTCTTTGAAGTGAAAGCATTTAATTTTCATGGATTTTTTTAATCTTGTTTGATCTTCTATACTGCTCATGTGGTTTAAAAGAAAGTAACTGTGGGACAGAAAAAAAAAGAGGCTATGGGAAACTAGGTAACTACTAGCTGGATTAGAACAAATGCATGGGGGAATCCAGAAATCAGGAAATGAAAAACCTTTACCAATTTGCAGAAATGGAGTAGTCAATGTATATAACAAGTCTAGCTTTGTTAAAAATAAATATTCCCTTCATATTTGTGTATAAACATATTACTTTGTAATTAATTTCTTATGTTTCTGAAAAACCATATATATATATTAAAGGAATTTCTTATATGACTCCAAAGGTATAAATAAATAATATAATTTTTAGATTTTTTTAAACCAGAAGAAAACCCAACTTCTATGATCTTTACCATTTGTTAACTTGAAAAATAACTCAATAAGCCTAAGCAAACAACTTAATAAAATATTTAAGAAACACCCATTTCAACTAAAAAAGTACAACATAATAATATGATTGTAGATATTCATATATAAAAATTAATAACTATACCAGCACAGATTTTCATAATAATATGGGTAAAATAATTTATAGAGAACATTTTAAGAGATTCAGAAAGAGCACCTGGAGTAACAAAATTTGATTAAAGATGCTCAACATGCATTCCGACAGAGGAGGTCATGCATAATTGGTATGTTGGAAGTTCTTTAAAGAGCTTTTATGAAATGTGAAAAAAAGTTCCATTGACACTAATTATTAATATTTAAAAATTAATCTTTTAATACCAGAGCTTAATATCTGATTGAAAATGAATGCATATTTTTGAATATAGAATTTGATAATATAGATTATTCTCTAGAGTTCATAATTAGCCAATTATCTTCTCTTGATTTAATGTTAATTTTCAGGGTTATACAATAGATTATTTTAGAATATTAAAAGTAATTTTTAGTAGTCAGGATTTTTTTCTTGAATAAAATTCTAGGAAAAATAGAAATATGAATTTTCTTAGATGGAAATGAAAACAAATTAGAATTATTAGTCTAAAGATTTATTTACTTTATTGATGATAGTTAAGGACAGTCCTTTATATTGTTTAGGGATAGTTAAAATGCAAGCATATATTAAATCTGAAAAAATAAAATTAATTTCTGTGTTTTTATTAAAATTATTTTTTAGTTTTAATATTTGCATATTATATGTTTAATATATTTTAATTTATAAGAACATAATTATAATGGTTAAATTGCAAGATTCATTAGTCACCATATAAACCTTGTAACTGAAGTATATTTGTTGAACTTTATTTAATTTTTAGACTGGGGCTCACAGAATTTTATGAAGTCATCTAGTCAAGCAACCCAGTTAAATGTCTTCAATTAACTGTCATATTTAAAATTTATTAACTGGAATAGCTAGGACTAGAACAATTTTTTTTTTTACTTCAAAGGACAGTATTTTTGTCATTACTCAAAACTGCCACAATATACTTTTTTTTTTTTTACATTTTTAAATTCCTAATGTGCCCTCACTTGAAGATGATTTAATGTAACCATTAAATATAAAAACGTGAGACATCTGTTTCCATCATATGGAATATATAGTATCAGACTCGTCATCACATTCTAAACAACTGAAAAACTGAACAAAATATGAGAGTCAGTTCTTTCTTTATATTAGATAAGAGGAATCACTAGATGTACTGCCTGACAGAATGGGAAAAGTTACGCGAATCTAAAATTTACTGTTTTTGTATCTGAATGCAATTTTGTTCTTGTTTTTATTTATTTGTTTTTAAAATTTTTGTTCTTTTTAGTTATATATCACAGTGGAGTATAATTTGACTTATTTATATAAATATGGAGTATATCTTATTCTAGTTAGGATCTAAGTGTTGTGGTTGTATATGATGTAGAGATTCACTGTGGTGTATTCATATATGAACATAGGATATTTATGTCAGAATCATTCCACTATCTTTTCTATTCCTTCCCCCTCTCCCTTCCCTTCGTTCCCCTTTGTCTAATCTACTGAACTTCTGTTCTTTTCCTCCCCACAAGTTGTGTTAGCATACACATATCAGAGAGCACATTCAACCTTTGGTCTTTTGGGACTGGATTATTTTGCTTAGCATAATAGTCTCCAGATCCATCCATTTTCCTGTAAATGTCATGAAGTCATTTTTTTTTTAATGGCTGAGTAGTATTCAATTGTGTATATATACCACATTTTCTTTATCCATTTATCTGTTGTAATTCACATAGTTTGGTTCCATAGCTTAGCTATTAAGAACTGAGCTGCTATAAACATTGATGTGACTGTGCCCCTGAAGTATGCTGTTTTTAAATTCTTTGGGTTTATACCAAGGAGTGGTATAACTGGGTCAAATGGTGTTTCATTCCAAGTTTTCTGAGGAACCTCCATTCTGCTGCTCAGAGTGGTTTCACCAATTTACAGTGCCATCAGCAATGTTAGAGTGTACCCTTTTCCCCACATTCCTTCCAACATTTATTGTTATTTGTATTCTTTATTGTTGCCACTAAATGCGATTTTTGTTCTGAAGTGTAGAGAAGGAAAATCCAAGAAAATCACAGTGGTCTCCATTAGCTGAAGAGATAGACATCAAAGTTTTGGGAGGCTGAAGTGGCTGGAAATTTACAGGCATTTGCCATAAAAGTTGAATTAATTTGGAAGATCATTCTCATAATTTACATATGCATCCCCTTAGAACTTTGGCTGAATAGTTGATCTCTGTATCTGAACTCCACAGGAATCAGGATACATTTACCAAAGAAAGAACAACCAATGGGGATGTAAAAGGGAAATAACTCTGGGAATATATATAAAGTAAGGTAAGGTATTTGCCTTTTGGAGGGGAGAGTTGGAGGGGAGAGGTCTTGCTGAACCTGTGGGCATTCATGAATATTTTAGTTAGGTTTTTCATTAATGTTGCTAAAAGACCTGACAAGAACCTTTTAGAGGAGGAAAAGTTTATTTTGGCTCACAGTTTCATAGGTTCAGTCTATACCAGTGAACTCCATATCTCTGGGCCCAAGGGGAGGCAAAACATCATGGTGGAAGGGCATGGTGGAGGAAGGCATCTCAGGACATGACAGGAAGCAGAAGGAGAGCTCTGCTCACTGGGACAAAATACAAACTCCAAAAAACATCCTTCAGTGATCTGGCTTCACTGGTCATTCTACCTGCTTATAGTTACCACCCAGTTAATCCATATCAATGGATTAATCCACTGGTAGGATTAAAACTCTCATAACCTAATCATTTCACCTCTGAACATTCTTGCTTTGTCTTGCATATGAGCTTTGGAGGAAACCTCCTATATAAACCATAAAAATATATCTCAAGAGAGTTAATTCATATTTAGAAGAAAATCAATCATAACAAACTGCAAAATAAAATTATTGGAAAAACATACTTTAAAATATTACAAATATGTTCAAGAACTTAAAAAATATAATATGAAGAGAAATGGAAAAATAGAACTAATGGAACTTGTAGACCTGAAAAACACAATATCTCAAATTTTAAAAAACACTAGTTCCATCCATTTACCTGTAGGTTACACACTAAAGGAGAAGATATCAGTGAACTTTAAGATAGCACAATAAAAATGATCTGAACTGCAATGTAGATAAAAATAGGAAAGTACTGGAAAAAAGGACAGAGTGTCATGTCAACAACTGATGAGATCATATCAAGCACTCTAATACATATAAGTTGTGCCTGAAAAAGATTGAGAAGAAAGTAAATGCATTTGAAGAAATAATGGCCATTTTTTTAGGTAATGAAAAATATTGACCACTTTGTTGGAGATAATAATAAAGAGAAAAGCTTAAAAGTAACCAGCATAGGTGGGGAGGGATACATTAAATACAGAGGTACAAATATAAGAGCGTAAGCTGACTTAACAGAAATAAGGCAAGCCAGATTAATAAATCATTAAAATGAGAACAGAAACAGTAACTTTAAAGTACTGAAAAGAAAAACTGGTTGCCTAAGCATTTCTTTAATTAACTAATTTATTTCTTTTTACAGTAGAATGCATTTTGACATATTGTACACAAATGGAGTACAACTTCTCATTGCTCTGGCTGTATATGGTACAAAGTCACTCCAGTAGTGTAATCATATATGTATATAGGGTAATAATGTCTGTCTCATTCTACTGTTCTTTCTATCCCCACAATCTCACTCCTCCCTTCACTCCCCTCTACACAAACCAAAGTTCCTTCATTCTTTCCTATCCCCCACTCCACTATGAATCAGCATCAGCTTATCAGAGAAAACATTTGGCCTTTGGTTTTTTAGTGATTGGCATATTTCACTTAGCATGATATTTTCTAGTTCCATCCATTTACCTGCAAATGCCATAATTTCTTTCTTCTTTAAGGCTGAGTAATATTCCATTACATATATGTACCACATTTTTTTATCCATTTATTTGTTTAAGGGCATATAGTTTGGTTCCATAGTTCAGATGTTGTGAACAGAGTGCTGTAAACATTGATGTGGCTGTATTACTGTAGTATGCTGATTTAACTACTTTGGGTATTACCCAAGGCATGAGATAGCTGGGTAAAATGGTGGATCAATTCCAAATTTTCTGAGGTATCTCTATGCTGCTTTCCAGAGTGGTTGCACTATTTGCAGTCCCACAAGCAATGTATAAGTGTACCTTTTTCATCACATCCTCGCCAACACTTATTATTGCTTGTATTCTTGATAATTGCCATTCTGACTGGAGTGATATGAAATCTTAGTTTTAATTTGCATTTCTCTGATTGCTAGAGATGTTGAACATTTTTTCATATACTTGTTGATTTATTGTATCTCATCTTCTGAAAAGTGTTCAGGTCCTTGGCCCATTTATTGATTGGGTTATTTGTTTTTTTATGTGTTAATATTTTTGAGTTTTTTATATATCCTAGAGATTAGTGCTCCATCTGATGTGCTCTGGATTGAAAAATCTGCAGATATCCTAATTGGTTTCCACTTATATTATAATCTGATTCCTTTCTCTTGTGGCTTTTAAAATTCTTTCCTTATTCTGTATGCTAGGCATTTTCATTATAATGTGACTTGGTGTGGATCTGTTATGATTTTGTACATTCGGTGTCCTGTAAGACCCTTGGATTTGATTTTCCAATTCATTCTTCATGCTTGGAACATTTTCTGATATTATTTCATTGAATAGATTGTTCATTCCTTTGGTTTGGAACTCTATGCCTTCCTCTATTCCGATAATTTTAAAATTTGGTCTTGTTATATTATCCCATAATTCTTGAATGTTCTGCACATTGTTTCTTACCATCTGCACTGTGTGGTCAACATTCTTTTCAAGATTATATATTTTGTCTTCATTGTCTGAGGTTCTGTCTTCCAAGTGATCTAATCTGTTGGTGATACTTTCTATTGAGCTTTTCATTTGGTTTATTGTTTCTTTCATTTCAAAGATTTCTGTTTGTTTCTTTTTTGGAAAGACCTCTATCTCCTTATTGAATTAATCTTTTGCTTCCTGTGTTTGCTTATGTAGCTCTTTATTGAAATGATCTTTTGCTGTCTGTATTTGCTCTCTTATGTCATCCTTTAATTCACAGAACATTTTAATTATATACATCCTGAACTCCTTCTCTGTCATTTCTTCTGTTTTGCTGTCTATGAATTCTAATAATAAAATAATGTAATAGTAAAGAGGAGTCTAAAGAAGTTGATTAGTTACAGGAGAAGAGAGAGAAAGTGATTTGGGGGAGACAAGTAAGTGGAAAGACAATAGAGTACAAAAACAAACATAAATAGTAAGAAAAATTAAAAATGTTAAAATAGGATATAAAAGAATATACAATATCACTGTAATATACCGTTTAGACATTCCAGTCCCCAGAAGCCTAATTCAAAAGTACTCGGTTTCACAAATGTTGGAGATGTGAGAGCGGGAGAAGAGAGAGAAAAAAAAAATCTTGAAGGAAGATACAAGGATTGCTTTTGTTGGTAATCAATATCTTTCCAGCTTCCCTTTTCATCCAATAGGTTGTCTGTTGTTTGCTGATATCTTCACCCTCAGGATGGTGAAAGTTATTAGTGTGGGAGAGTTGGTCTTGAGGGTGTAGCTCCCGGAGGTGATATAGTACTTTCTAGTCCCCAATGGCAGACTGAACCCCAAGGTTCTCCTTTGGGACTTGCTCTTGTGATGTGGGCTCCTGGTCTTATCTCCTTATATCAACTATAGACCTTGCAGTTCCTGATGTGTTAATTTAGTCTCCAAACTATATCTAACTCGGCCCCTTTCTTTCTACTTCCCAGTTAGAAACCTTTCTCTCCAGAGGTCTTATGGACTGTGCTCTGGATACTATGCACCTGTTGCCAAGAGCTGTTTTATATTGGGCAATTCAAGACCCAGTTTTGTGCCCCAGTTTTGTGAGCTACAGACTGGCTATATAGCCTCAAGTACTGTGCTGGGTTAGTGACTGCCAGGGAGAGGGGGTAGTTGGGAACTTTCAGTAACTTGATATTACTTCTAAGCCCTAGCTGGTGGTCCAAGCTGGGAGTTGCCCCAACTAAAGATGAACATGAAGGTGTCCCAAGATGGAGGTAGCTGCTTTCAGTGATGGGGTTTTGGGTTGGGTGGGTCCGGGCAGTGGAATTAAGCAGTGTATTCAGAGATGCAGCTCTGTGGCCTGCAGTATTGTGGCTGGCAGCTGTCTCTGGATCCAGTGTGGTGTCCCCAGATGTAGGTTACTGCATGTAGGGGACTGTGACAGTTGTTGCAGTGCCCCAAGATGGAGGTGACTGAGGCAGCCCCACACTGGTAGATGGGGGTCCATATGGGAATGGTGACCAGAGTTCCTCCACATGGGCTGAGGCTGTGTGTCCTGTGTGGGAGTGGCGGCCAGGATTCCTGGGCAGGTGGGTGGCCAGGAGTTCTGTGAAGATGCTAATGCTGGTGGTCCTATGGGCACCTGGAGGTCCTGTGTGGACAAATGGCCAGGAGTTCTATTAATTGTTTCTTTTGCTTTGTAGAAACTTTTTTTTCTGTTTACTTCTTTTTTTAATTTTTTAATTGGTTGTTCAAAACATTACAAAGCTCATGATATATCATCTTTCATACATTTGACTCAATTGGGTTATGAACTCCCATTTTTACCCCAAATACAAATTGCAGAATCACATCAGTTACACACTCACATTTTTACCTAATGGTGTAGAAACTTTTTAATTTGATGCATTTCTGCTTGTCAATTCTTGTTATTTCCTAAACTGTTGCAGTTTGATTGAGGAAGTCATTGCATATGCTTATATCTTAAAGGGTTTCTTTTACATTTGCTTCTATCTTTTTCAGTGTTTCAGGTTTTTTTAAATTCATTTTTTTATAATTTTATTTTAGTTGTAGATGGACACAATACCTTTACTTTATTTGTTTATTTTTAGGTGGTGCTGGGGATGGAATCCAGTGCCTCACATATGTTAAGCAAGTGCTCTACCACTGAGTCATAACCCCAGCCCAGTGTTTCAGTTATTATATTTAGGTCTTGTATCCATTATGAATTAATTTGTTTATAGAGTGAGATATGGGGATCTAGTTTAAATCCTTAACATATAGATAGCCAGTTTTCTCAGCACCATTTGTTAAAGAGGCTGTCATTTCTCCAATGTATATTTTTGGCACCTTTGTCAAGAATCAGATGGCTGCAGCTAAGTGGGTTAGTCCTTGTGTCCCCCATTCTATTCCATTGGTCTATGTGTCTGTTTTTATGTCAGTACCATGCAATTTTGAAATTAGGTGTTATGATGTCTCCACTATTACTCTTTTTGCTAATTATTGCTTTGGCTATTTTGAGTCTTTTTTTTTTTTTCATATGAACTTCAGTTTTTTTCCTTCTAGTTCTGTGAGGAATGTTATTAGTGTTTTGAGGGGATTGCATGAATGTGTTGATCACTTTTGATAATACGGCTATTTTAACATTATTAATTCTATGAATCCATGAACATGGGATGTTTTTCCATCTTCTAGTGTCTTCTTAAATTTCTTGCTTCGTTGTTCTGTAATTTTTATTGTAGAAGTCTTTCACCATCTTGGTTAGGTTTGTTCCTAGGTATTTTTGAAGCTATTGTGAATGGAATTGTTTTCCTGATTTCTTTTTAAGCAAAGTGATGTGTAGAAAAGTGATTAATTTTTGCATTATAATTTTATATTCTGCTACTTTGCTAAATTTTTTTATCAGACCTAAAAGTCTTTTGGGGGAAGTTTTTAGGATCTTATAAGTACAGGATCATATCATCTGTAGCAATATTTGCCTTTTTGCTTTCCTATTTGTATTCCCTTTCCTTTCCTTTCTTCTATTACCTAATTGCTCTACCTAATGCAGTACTATATTGATAAGAAGGCAAAAGTGGACATACTTCTTTTGTTTATGGTTTTAGAAGAAATGCTTTTAGTTTTTCCCGTTCAGTATGATATTGGTTTTGGTTTGTTATGTGCAGACTTTATTATACTAAGCTATGATCCTTCTGTACCTAATTTATTCAGGGCTTTTATTATGATTGGGTGCTGAATTTTGTTGAAGGCTTTTTCTACATATATTGAGATGAATATGTGATTTTTATCCTTGACTCTACTTATTTGTTGAATTACATTTATTGACTCACATATACTGAATCATCTTTGCATTCCGGGAATGAAAACAACTTGATCATGGTATACAGTTATCTTAATGTATGCCAATTATGGTTTACTAATACTTTATTGAGGATATTTGCATCTGTTTATCAAGGATATTGGTCTAGAGTTTTATTTCCTTGATGTGTTCTTATCTAGTTTTGGTATCAGGGTGATGTTGGATTTATAGAATGAGTTTGGAAGTGTTATCCCCCTTTTCACGTCATGTATAAATTTGAGGAGCATTGGAATTAGTTCTTCTTTAATGTTCTGAGCACAGTGGTGCACAAATATAATCCCCGTGACTTGAGAGGGCAAGGCACGAGGATCTCAAATTCTAGGCCAGCCTCCACAACTCAAAAACTAAAAAAAAAAAAACAAAAACAAAACAACAACAACAAAAAAAACCCAAGGGCAAAAAAAATGGAGTATTAGAATTTAGCTGAGAATCCATATGGTCCCAGGCTTTTCTTTGTTGGAAGGCTCTTTATTTTTGGCTCAATCTCTTTGTTTTTGGTCTGTTTAGGTTTTCTATAATCTCTTGGTTGAACTTGGGTAGGTTGTACGCATTTAGAAATTTATCCTTTCTTCAAGATTTATTTTTCTATGAGGTCATTGATATCTCCTTTTTCAACTATAATTGTATTAGTTTGGGTCTTCTCTCTCTTTTGGATACTTTGCTTAAGGGTTTATCACTCTTGTTTATCTTTTAAAAGAACAAACTCATTAGATCTCTACAAAACAAACAAACAAACAAAAAGAATGAACTCTTTGTTACATCAATTCTTTATATTATTTGTTAAACTTTTCTATTTAATTTGATTTTGATCTTAATTATTTTCTTCTTTCTATTAGTTTTGGAATTAATTTTTTTGTTTTCTGGAATCTTGTAATGCATCATTATGTTGTTTATTTGGGATCTTTCTGTTTTTTTTAATGTAGGTACTCATTGCTATAATCTTTCATCTTACAACTACCTTCTTAATGTCCTCTTTCTTCTCATTTATTGTAAGAAGTTTTAAATTCCTCCTTTTTTTATGGCCAATTCATCATTCAAAACATTTTGTTCAATCTCCATGTATTTATGTAGTTTCTGCAGTTTTTCTTATTATTGATTTCTAATTTTTTTCCATTATGATCTGGTAAGGTACAAGGAGTTACATATTTTTTTTATTTGCCAAGACTGCTTTGTGATCTAAAATATGGTCTATTTTGGAGAAGTTTCCATAAGACATTGAGAACAAAGTTAATCCAGCTGTTGTTGAATGAAATATTCTATAGCTCTCTGTGAAGTTTGTTTGATTTATAGCATTTTTTTTAAGTCTGAAGTGTCTTTGCCAATTTTATGTCTGGATGATCTATCCATTGATGAAATGTTGAAATGACCTAGTATTATTGTACACCAAGTAGTATTAGTTTTATGTAAATAGGTACACTGATATTTGGGGCATAAATATTTTTGTCTACTTTTTGAATTGCTCCTTTACCAGTATGTAATAATCTTCTTTGTCTCTTCTGATTAATTTTGACGTGCTATCTGCTTTGTTAGTTATAGAAGTAGCTATTCCTGCTTGCTTTTGGGCTCCATTTGCATGGGTTATCATTTTTCTATCCTTTAATTTTTGATATCTGTGGATATCTTTGATTGAGAAGTATATCCTGTGTTTTGGGCTTGGTTATTAATACAATGTCAGTCTATGTCTTTTAATTGGAAATTTGAGATCATTTACGTTTGATGTTTTTATAGAGAGGTTTATTATTTCCTGCCATTTTGATGAATTTCTAGTGTTTAACTTAAAATTTCTCCCCTGACTTTTGTGTTCCAGTTTTCAAAACTGTATTCTTCAATCTCCACGTTTATATAGTTTCTATAGTGTTTCTCAGAGTCAAGAACAGATAATTCAAGAAGAAAAGTCGATGAAACTGTATAAACATGAGAAAGAAGAAGAAAAGAATAATTCCAATTAATGTTCTAAAACATTAAAATAAACACCTAAATTGAGATTAAGGAATGCAATAACAATATGGAACCTATCCAATCAATACAAAAGAATATATATGTAACAAAAAATTGACATTAGACAGTTCTAAGTTATTACCTGATGAACTATTTGAGATGGGGAGACTTTTTTTTGGACCTTCATTGTGGATTAAATGAGTAGAATTTCATCCAGGTTCACCCAGCCTGGTGCATGTGCAACACTCACCATCATTGGGGGATGCTGGGGATGGGAGGGAAGCTGGACTTCTGTAGTGCAAGAATTAAAATCAAGAATCAATATATTTGATAGACTCAAACTAAAAAGTTTCTTCTCAGCAAAAGAAACAATCTGTGAGGTGAACAGAAAGCCTACATCCTGGGAGCAAATTTTTACCCCTCACACATCAGATAGAGCACTAATCTCTAGGGTATATAAAGAACTCAAAAAGCTAAGCACTAAAACCAAATAACCCAATAAATAAATGAGCCAAGGACTTGAACAGATACTTCTCAGAAGAGGATGTGCAATCAATCAACAAATACATGAAAAAAAAATTTCTAGCAATTAGAGAAATGCAAATCAAAACTACTCTGATATCATCTCACTCCAGTCAGAATGACAGCTATTATGAAGACCAACAACAATAAGTGTTGGTGAGGATATTCAGGAAAAGGTACAATCATACATTGCTGGTGCCTGAAAATTGGTGGAGCCAATATGGAAAGCAGTATGGAGATTCCTTGGAAATCTGGGAATGGAACCACCATTTGATCCAGCTATCCCTCTCCTTGGACTATACCCAAAGGACTTAAAAACAGCATACTACAGGGACACAGCCACATCAATATTTATAGCAGCACAATTTATAATAGCTAAACTGTGGAGTCAACCTAGATGCCCTTCAGTAGATGAATGGATTAAAAAAGTGGCATATATACACAGTGGGATATTACTCAGCAATAAAAGAGAATAAAATCATGGCATTTGCAGGTAAATGGGTGGAGTTGGAGAAGATAATGCTAAGTAAAGTTAGCTACTCGGAAAAAACCAAATGCTGAATGTTTTCTCTGATATAAGGAGGCTGGCTCATAGTGGGTTAGGGAGAGGGAGCATGGGAAGAATAGATGAATTCTAGATAGGGAAGAGGGCTGGGATAGAAAGGAAGGGGGCAGGGGATTAGCAAGGATGATGGAAAGCGGTGGACATCATGATCCAAAGTACATGTATAAAGACACAAATTGGGTTTCAACATTACTTTATATACAAACAGAGATATAAAAATTGTGCTCTACATGTGTAATAAGAATTGTAATGTATTCTGCTGTCATGTATTTAAAAAATAAAATCATTTTTTTAAAAAAAGAAACAATCTGTGAGGTGAATAAAGTGCCTACATCTTGGGATCAAATCTTTAACCCTCCACATCAGATAGAGCACTAATCTCTAGGGTAAATAAAGAACTCAAAAAGATAAGCACCAAAAAACAAACAACCTAATCAATAAATGGGCCAAAGACTTGAACAGAGAGTTCTTAGAAATGATATGCAAACAGTCAACAAATATATGAAAAAAGTTCATCATCACTAGCAATTAGAGAAATGCAAATCAAATGCACTCTAAGATTTCATTTCACTCCAGTCAGAATGGCAACTATTATGCATACAAACAACAATAAGTGTTGGTGAGGATGTGGAGGAAAAGATACACTCATACACTGCTGTGGGACTGCAAATTGGTGCGGCCAATATGGAAAGCAATATGGAGATTTCTTGGAAAATTGGAAATGGAACCACCATTTAACCCAGCTATCCCTCTCCTTGGTTTATACCCAAAGGACTTAAAAACATCATACTACAGGGACACAGCCACATCAATGTTTGTAGCAGCACAATTCATAATAGCTAAACTGTGTAACCAACTTAGATTCCCTTCAGTAGATGAATGGATAAAAAAAAAATGTGGCATATATACACAATGGAATATTACTCAGCAGTAAAAGAGAATAAAATCATGGCATTTGCAGGTAAATGAATGGAGTTAGAGAAGATAATGCTAAGTGAAGTTACCCACACCAAAAAAACCAAATGCTGAATGTTTTCTCTGATACAAGGAGGCTGATTCATAGTGGGGTAGGGAGAAGGAGCATGGGAGCAACAGACGAACTCTAGATAGGACAGAGGGTTAGAGGGGAAAGGAGGGGGCATGGGATTATAAATGATGGTGGAATGTGATGATCATTACTATGCAAAGTACATGTATGAAGACACGAATTGGTGTGAATATGCTTTCTATAGAACCAGAGAGATGAAAAATTTTGCCCTATATGTGTAATAAGAATTATAATACATTCTGCTGTCTAATATAAATATAAATAAATAAATAATTTAAAAAATTCTTTACTATTTTCCATTTCTGTTTTGAGAATTTTCAAGTCTCTCCAAATCTCTGACTGTCCAATATTTTGTCTTAGTGCATTCCCTCTGTTACCCATCTCTTTGATCAGTTGTTTTCTTACTACTCATTTCTGGACTGTGAAGCAGTTTAGATTTGCTGCCTAGTTCCATACTGCTTTCTTCCTGTCATCTTTACAACAAGATGTTTTGAAACATGAATACACTGTGGGATGGCTAAATCAAGCTAATTAACATATGTAATTACTTCACATATTGTGTGTGTGTGTGTTGAGAGCCTTAAAATCTACTTGTAGCAATTTTCAAGTATACATATTGTATTAACTATAGTCACCATGATATTCAACAGATCTCTAACTTATTCTTTCTAACTGAAATTTTGTGTTCTTTGGTTAACATTTCCCTAATTATTCTGTACCACTCACCCTCAGTTTCTGATAACCACCCTTCTACTCTTTGCTTCTATTAAGTTTGACTTTTAGATTTCATATGTAAGTGAGGTAATACAATATTTGTCTGTCTGTGCCTGGCTTATTTTACTTAACATAATGCCCTTTCTGTTATCCATGTCATTACAAACGCTATGTCTTTCTTTCTTAATGTTGATTAGTATTCCAATTTATACTACCTGTTTTCAATACTTATTATAATACCATAATAATTAAGATGAATGGTATTGAAGTAAGAATACTCACAAAGAGAAAAGAAACAAAGTAGAGATAAGCAATAGGCTCATATATATGTGATATGGTGACTTAATGTGGAAAACAGTGTTTTTTTTTCTTTTTTTTTATTGGTTGTTCAAAACATTACAAAGCTCTTGACATATCATATTTCATACATTAGATTCAAGTGGGTTATGAACTCCCATTTTTACCCCAAATACAGATTGCAGAATCACATCGGTTACACATCCACATTTTTACATAATGCCCTATTAGTAACTGTTGTATTTTGCTACCTTTCCTATCCTCTACTATCCTCCCTCCCCTCCCCTCCCATCTTCTCTCTCTACCCCATCTACTGTAATTCATTTCTCTCCTTGTTTATTTTCCCATTCCCCTCACAACCTCTTATATGTAATTTTGAATAACAATGAGGGTCTCTCTCCATTTCCATGCAATTTCCCTTTTTTCTCCCTTTCCCTCCCACCTCATGTCTCTGTTTAATGTTAATCTTTTCTTCCTGCTCTTCCTCCCTGCTCTGTTCTTAGTTGCTCTAATTATATCAAAGAAGACATTTGGTATTTGTTTTTTAGGGATTGGCTAGCTTCACTAAGCATAATCTGCTCTAGTCCCATCCATTTACCTGCAAATTCCATGATTTTGTCATTTTTTATTGCTGCATAATACTCCAGGGTGTATAAATTTTTTAGTGCTGCATAATACTCCAGGGTGTATAAATGCCACATTTTTTAATCCATTCATCTATTGAAGGGCATCTGGGTTGGTTCCACAGTCTAGCAATTGTGAATTGTGCTGCTATGAACATCGATGTGGCAGTATCAGTACGCTCTTTTAAGGTCTTCAGGGAATAGTCCGAAAGGGCAATAGCTGGGTCAAATGGTGGTTCCATTCCCAGCTTTCCCAGGAATCTCCATACTGCTTTCCAAATTGCCCGCTCCAGTTTGCAGTCCCACCAGCAATGTACAAGAGTACCCTTTTCCCCACATCCTCGCCAGCACTTGTTGTTTGACTTCATAATGGCTGCCAATCTTACTGGAGTGAGATGGTATCTTAGGGTGGTTTTGATTTGCATTTCTCTGACTGCTAGAAATGGTGAGCATTTTTTCATGTACTTGTTGATTGATTGTATGTCCTCCTCTGAAAAGTGTCTGTTCAGGTCCTTGGCCCATTTGTTGATTGGGTTATTTGTTATCTTATTGTCTAATTTTTTGAGTTCTTTGTATACTCTGGATATTAGGGCTCTATCTGAAGTGTGAGGAGTAAAAATTTGTTCCCATGATATAGGCTCCCTATTTACCTCTCTTATTGTTTCTCTTGCTGAGAAAAAAACTTTTCAGTTTAAGTAATTCCCATTTGTTGATTCTTGTTATTAACTCTTGTGCTATGGGTGTCCTATTAAGGAATTTGGAGCCCGACCCCACAATATGTAGATCAGAGCCAACTTTTTCTTCTATCAGATGCAGAGTCTCTGATTTGATATCTAGCTCCTTGATCCACTTTGAGTTAACTTTTGTGCATGGCGAGAGGAGGGGACTCAGTTTCATTTTGTTGCATATGGATTTCCAGTTTTCCCAACACCATTTGTTGAAGATGCTATCCTTTCTCCATTGCATGCTTTTAGCTCCTTTATCAAATATAAGATAGTTGTAGCTTTGTGGATTAGTCTGTGTCCTCTATTCTGTACCATTGGTCCACCTGCCTGATTTGGTACCAGTACCATGCTGTTTTTGTTACTATTGCTCTGTAGTATAGTTTGAACTCTGGTATTGCTATACCACCTGATTCACACTTCCTGCTTAGAATTGCTTTTGCTATTCTGGGTCTTTTATTTTTCCATATGAATTTCTTGATTGCTTTATCTATTTCTACAAGAAATGCCATTGGGATTTTGATTGGCATTGCATTAAACCTGTAGAGAACTTTGGGTAATATGGCCATTTTGATGATGTTAGTTCTGCCTATCCATGAACAGGGTATATTTTTCCATCTTCTAAGATCTTCTTCTACTTCTCTTTTTAGGGTTCTGTAGTTTTCATTGTATAAATCTTTCACCTCTTTTGTTAGGTTGATTCCCAAGTATTTCATTTTTTTTTGAGGATATTGTGAATGGAGTGTTTTTCCTCATTTCCGTTTCAGAAGTTTTGTTGCTGATATACAGAAATGCCTTTGATTTATGCGTGTTGATTTTATATCCTGCCACTTTGCTGAATTCATTTATTAGTTTTAGTAGTTTTTTCGTAGACCCTTTTGGGTCTTCTAGGTATAGAATCATGTCATCTGCAAATAGTGATAATTTAAGTTCTTCTTTTCCTATTTTTATGCCTTTAATTTCTTTCATCTGTCTAATTGCTCTGGCCAGTGTTTCGAGAACTATATTGAATAGAAGTGGTGATAGAGGGCATCCTGTCTTGTTCCAGATTTTAGAGGGAATGCCTTCAATTTTTCTCCATTCAGAATGATGCTAGCCTGAGGGTTAGCATAGATAGCTTTTACAGTGTAGAGGAAAGTTCCTGTTATCCCTAGTTTTTCTAATGTTTTGAACATAAAGGGATGGTGTACTTTGTCGAATGATTTTTCTGTGTCTATCGAGATGATCATATGGTTCTTATCTTTAAGTCTGTTGATGTGGTGAATAACATTTATTGATTTCCGTATATTGAACCATCCTTGCATCCCAGGGATGAATCCTACTTGATCATGGTGCACAATTTTTTTGATGTGCCTTTGTATCCAATTCGCCAGAATTTTATTGAGGATTTTTGCATCTAGGTTCATCAGAGATATTGGTCTGTAGTTTTCTTTCTTTGAGGTGTCTTTGTCTGGTTTCGGAATCAGGGTGATGTTGGCCTCATAGAATGAATTTGGCAGAGCTCCCTCTTTTTCTATTTCCTGAAATAACTTGAAAAGTATTGGTATTAATTCTTCTTTGAAGGTTTGTAAAACTCCGCTGTATTCCCATCCGGTCCTGGGCTTTTCTTGGTTGGTAGTCTTTTGATTGCTTCTTCTATTTCATCCATTGATATTGGTCTGTTTAAATTGTGTGTATCCTCCTGACTCAGTCTGGGCAAATCATATGACTTAAGAAATTTATCGATGTCTTCACTATCTTCTATTTTGTTGGAATATAGGGTTTCAAAATACTTTCTAATTATCTTCTGTATTTCTGTAGTGTCTGTTGTGATATTGCCTTTTTCATCCCATATGTTAGTAATTTGAGTTCTCGCTCTTCTTCTCTTCATTAGCATGGCTAAGGGTCTGTCGATCTTATTTATTTTTTCGAAGAACCAACTTTTAGTTTTGTTAATTTTTTCAATAGTTTCTTTTGTTTCAATTTCATTGATTTCCGCTCTGATTTTAATTATTTCTTGCTTTCTGCTACATTTGCTGTTGTTTTGCTCTTCCTTTTCTAGGGCTTTGAGATGAAGTGTGAGCTCATTTATTTGTTGGTTTTTCCTTTTTTTGAGGAATGACTTCCAGGCGATGAATTTCCCTCTTAAAACTGCTTTCATTGTGTCCCATAGATTCCTATATGTTGTGTCTGTATTTTCATTTATCTCTAAGAATTTTTGAAACCACTGTGGCCACTGCCTATGAAGGCTCGGTTGGCTTTTACTTCTGGGGTTTGGCCATTTCCTTCTGTTCTTGGGAAAAGGCAGAGATGTGTGAAAATTGAGCTCACTGTCTTTCTTGTCAACTGATTTTCTGCTTGCTGTTGAAGAGACCTTTACAAGAACTGGCCCTGACAAGCACTTCCATTTCTGAACCAGCTCTCCGGCACTGTCGAAAACAGTGTTTTTGACAAATGTTGCTGAATCAACTATTTGTGTGACAAGAAATTACCTCAAATTATTCATAAAAATTAATTTAAAATTGATCATAAATCTGATCATAAAAATTAAAATTATAATAGTTCTCATAGAAAATAGAGAAAATCTTTGCAACCTTGTGTAAGCAAAAATTTCTTAGATACTAAATAAAAAATGTGAACAGAAAATTATTAAATGTACTTAATACAACTTTAAAAAGTTCTTCAAAAGATAAAATAAAAAGTTAAGCCATAGACTATGAGAAAATACTCAGAAAACATTTGTCTGACAAATATCATCATATATAAAGATCTCTGATAACCAAATTGTAAGAAAACAATCAACTCAATAAAAATAGTCAAAAAATTTGAATAGGACACTTTACTAGAGAAGACAGAAATCAGCCATAAGCACATGAAAACATGATCAATACTATTAGTCATTAAAGAAATGCACATTAAATTCACAATGTGTTACCACTACACAAACATTAGAATGGCTAAAATTAAAAAGACTTGACAATACCATGTGTTGATGAAATGGGAAATCTCATTTGGCTGATGAGAATTAAAAATGATACAGACACTTTGCAAAACTTAATAGTTTCCAATTAAGTTAAATATATACTTATCAAACAATGTGGTAGTCCAATTTCTAGACATATAGCAAGATAAATAACATATCAACACAAACATTTCTAAGTGAATGTTCATAGTAGCTTAATTCTTAATAGCCCAAATTAGAAACAATCCAAAACTATATCAACTGGTGAATAAAAATTATGATATATCCATGCCAAGGAATGCTCTTCAACAATAAAAAGAAATAAATATGTAGAAAATGAAGGAGCCAGTTACAAAATATTAAATACTATGAAATTGTTGAATAGATAAAACTATTCTCTAGTGTAGGAAAGAGACTGTTGGTGGCCTGGGACCAGTTATTAAGTTCTGATTGGAAAGGAGCCTGAGGAATTTGAAGGGTATGGCAGTATTCTATATCTTGATGGTGGTGGTTGTTACACAGGGACAAATATTTTTCTACCTGCATCACACTTCACATTTAAAATAGGTACAGTTTATTTCTTATCAACTAAACATCAATAGAGTAGATATTTAAATCTAACAAAAATAGAAATATTATTAGAAGTGTAATCTGGACAATTATCCTTAAGAAGAGATCAATTAAGGTAAAGTATCCAAGAATTATACATTAATAGATTGCTTAGAAAACCTCCATTTATATACTTTTCATTTACTTTATAATGTAAAATACCAGAATATAACAGAAGACAAATTCACAAGAATTAATTGCTTTTATAAGTCTCAGTCATGTTCATTACTAGTAAGAACAAATAACTAGATTATTTATTATATCACCTACCTTTCTGAGAATAAGACAAAAAACAGCCAGCAAATTTATCTCCAAGATTTATTCAGAAAAGTACCTATAAGCCACTTAATAAGATAGGTAAAGATTCAACCCAATCTCTTGGTATCTTTAGGTTAAAATAAGGATAAATAATTCTAACTCTAAGTTATAAAATGTTGGCCTCAGCAGAGATTTGGGTTATCTAATGAATTTTAGTTCTTGAAAAATTCAAGCCTATTTGACCATCTTTCATTTGGAAAAAAAATCAATAGATTTTCTTTCTCAAAATATTCATGATATGTTGTAGTTCTGTTCCACTAAACAAGTACAACTAATTGCAAAAGGTTAAATATTTTTAGTAAAAGAATTCATTTCATAATTATTCATTCATTTTCACGTTGCCAAATTTATTCTAAATTTCTTCCCTCAGTTCCTAATTAAATATTTCCTTCTTTAGGTTTATATGGTAAATGTAGTAATCTATTTGCTGCACAATACTCAATGAATTAGCTAAATCAGTTTGCATCATTTGAGCAACATAGGCCAACATAATTGTTTTCCTATCAGTATGACTTTAACCCAAATGAAAGAATATTCTGATTCAAATGGCTAAGGGAAAAGCAACCAAGAAATTCAGAGGTAGGGCATCTTCAAGTACAGTGACAGGATTCTAGCTGTGTTCTCTGAATTTTGCATTTTTCATATATTGGTAAAAGGTTGCTACTCCACAGCTGGACCATCTCTTCCATATGAATTAAGAAGCTTTTCCCAGAAGCCCCTAATTGACCAAACTGGATTATGTATCCATCCCAAAACCATTCACTAACAAGATAACTATAATCTTCCTTGAGTCAAAAGCAGGAAGGATAAGCCCTTAAAAAAAACAGTACTGTATAACAGGAATGAGGTACAGCATATCTGGTAGACAGCCAGCAGTATTGATATACATATGAAAAGGTTTTCTTATTTTATTTCCTAAAAATAATTTAAGGTCAGTGTTCTGGTACTAAAAATATTAGATCTTTTTGAAAAAAAAAAGTCTTCTGAAATTATGCATTGTTTAATTTTAGGATAATCTTGTAAAATTGTTCATACATTTTATTATTTTACTAGAATAAAAGTAGGACTTAATTATGAAATGAGATCATATATTAGAAATAATACGTATTTACCTTTGTTTTTTCATTAACTTAAAATGTTTTTATGACTATTGACATCTACCAGTACTTGGATTTACCGGTGAGCAAAGCTGTTTTCATGGAGTTTTCAGTCTAGTTGTGGGACAGTGGTAAAATGATTACATTACTAAACATGGAATAGGTGGCCTAGGAAAGCCTTCTGAGAAAAGATAAACAGGACTTATGTGGGAACATGTGGGGCATAGTAAAGCTAGAGAAACATTTCAAACAGAGAACACAGCAAACAGAAAGGCTCCATGGCAAGAGTGGATAGGATGAATTCCAGGGATTGAGAGGTTGATAAATGAAGGAAAGAGTGGCTTTGTAAGAAAGGTCACAGATTTTTTTTCTGCCTTTTCCTCTGAAAGCACTGAGAAATCCTGTAATGAGTTTTACTTAGGAGTGTTATGGAGTATAACCAGATTAATAATTTTGAATAGGTGACTTTAGTGCTTGGTGGAGAACAAGTTGAATGGGCAAGAACAGAGGTAGGGAGACTATTAGCTTACTGTAGGAGTTCTACCTATAGGTGGTAATGGCTTGGAATAGGATATAGTAGTGGAGATTGAGAAAAGTATATGGATTGGTAAGAGTTTTAGAAGACAACATAATCAGGCTCTGACAATGAAGTGTTAAGGGTATTAATGACAATTTTGAAGTTTCTGGTTTGTTCATTTTGATGAAGAGAGGTTCCTTTTCCTAAGACACAGAATGCTAGAAGAGCAGCCAGGAGGAGATGAAACAGGAACTGAATATTGTACCTATTCACATTGAAGTATCTTTAATCTGTTGAAGTGGAAATATTGGGTAGGTATTACATAACCTGGAGTTAGAAGAACCCCTGGGAGTGTATATATCCATTTGGGAGTTGTCAATACATAGAGGGAAGATGAAACATTGGGGCTCAGTTTAGATTACCTTAAGAGAGAAAGAAGAGCGAAGAAGAAAAAGGTCTAGGATTTGAGCAATTCTAGTCCTGGAGGGCATGAACCTATGAACAGGTCAGAAAAAAGACAAGAGAAGGATTAGTGGATTCTTTTATCTCAGAATTCAAGGGAAATGATTTAAAGAAATAGAAAATGTTCATTTGAGCATTTGCTCAAAGTTCAAAAGAATTGAGAATTAAGAAAATATCCTTGGATTGATCAACCTGATACTCATTGGTAATCTTGTTAGATTATTTCAGTGAAGTGATGGCAAGAAAGCCAGACTTGAATGTTCTGAGAAAGAATGGGAAGAAAGGAAATGGAAACAGTGTGCATGAACAACTCTTCAAAGACATTTCACTGTGAAGGGGAAGAGTAGCTCCAGGGAAATGTGATGTGATGGAGGGATTTAATTTTTATATAGGAAAGACTTGATTATGTTTGAGAGTCAGTTGTAAAAATCTAGTTAAGGAGTGTTTGAAAATACTTGAGAGAGAAGAAATGATAGATAATTTATACTACTTTAAAACCAGGGCAAACATAATTTAAAGTACTGTAGAATATTGACATTAGATAGGAGTGAGGAACCCCTTGTAATATAACTAGAGATAAAAGAGAGGATGAATGCATAAGTAGGTAGGCTTGAGCCTTAATATCAGGATGATGAAGCTTCAATTTTCTCTTGTTCATACTCTTTGCTGCTCAAAGTGAAAAAGGAATTAAGGAAGGTAGAGATATCAGATTGAAGATGGTTTGGGAATGCTCATTTCAGAAAGTGGTAGAGAATTGTAACAGAGGGCCAGGGTGGGGCTCAGTGGTAGAGCACTTGCCTATTATGTTTGAGGCACTGGGTTCAATCCTTAGCATCACATAAAAATAGAAACAAAATAAAAGTATTGTGTCCATCTACAACTAAAAATTTAAAAATAAGAAAAAAAAGAAACGTAACAGAAGTGACTAGGGAAGTTAATGATGAATAAAATTAATGCTCGTGTCTTCAGTTATGTGATTTTCTCAAGCAGTAGCAAGTTTCTCATAGGGACTGAAAGGTGCACAGGGAATGGAAGGAAAAGTTCACCCAGAGTTAGGATTGTAAGCTACATGCAACAAAAGTTATCCATAAAATGAGAAAGAATGAATAGAGTGAGCTTACATGGTATGCTTGAACAAGTTCCTAGAAAGAATTTAAAAGCTAAAGAAAGTACCTTAAAATCTAATTTGAATATAAATATTCTCTCTGTAAAGTAAATGGAAAATATAGAAATATAGAAAATATGGAAAGTATCAAGAATAATATAAAGTTTTTTAGTGTTCTAAAGTTTTACTATTTATTGAATGGTAATCTGTATTTTAATATTTTTTGCATGATTCCTTCCTTCTCTATTTTTTCTTTCTTATTAATACTTGTGTATTTTGGATTAGAATTATGATCTGACAATTTTAATCACATTTTTAAACTTCATACATTAGAAGCATTTTATAAATCAATGGATTTTATTTTACAATATAATTTTAATATCTTTATAGTATAGAAAGAACTATAAATGTATATTCAATTTAACCAGAGATTACTGTAATACATTATTTATTGATTTTTTTTTCTGTATAGGTTTTAGATACTTGCACAATGAGAATGAATCTAGACTCACCAGCAAGATATCTTTATGATATATATGGCAGAAAAATTGAAGATTTTTCCAAAGGTAAGATTTTAGTAAACTATATGATAATATTTTGAAAGGTATTTATACAATTTTGGTTTTACTTTAAACAATTAAAAGTAAAACAGATATAATAAAACTGTTTGGCATGGACAAATATAGTATTCTTATATACAGGGAACTAAGATTTTAAGAACCTTTTATCTTGGCACAAATTTGAATTTTTTAAAAAAATGTTCATTAGAATTTTAACCTTACTAAGTCACAACTAAGAAAACAAAAATAATTGTTACATTTTCATAATATGACAGCCAAATTATATGAGATACAGCTTTCTAAAGAGAAATTGTACTATAATATGCTTATATTAAGATTTTTAAAATGTTTTGGTCAACTTTCTAGAGGTTGTTTAAAGGTTATGTAATGTGCTTTAAAACACTTTCATTGTATGTCTTTGCCAGGAGGTGACATTTACTTATGGTATCTCTAAAGAAACTGATTTTGCTCCCTAAAACCAAAAATACCATGAATTCCACATTTGTGAGTTTATATGTGCTATTAGGATAGTCCCATAACTTCACCTAAACTTTAAATCCATGCCTGAGGAGGGTTGAAATATTACATAACACGTCTTCAACTGCAAGGTTAGGTCCAGTCAACTATAATGATTTGGGGATGTGCCAATATCACATACCTTCATTTATTTCCAGTTTTTTCTCTTGTGCTATATAAAAGCAAGGCTATGCCCTTGATTTGTCACCCTTAATTAATACTTATTGAATGATAACTGTGACATTTTGATACTTATTGTTTATAACTTCCATTTTCTGGGGTAAAGGATTATGTATGTGTGTGTGTGCGCGTGCTTAGAAAGTAGATATATTTTTTAGTTATTTAAAAATGTTTTATTAGTGCATTATAGATAAATGTAATGTTGAGGTTCATTTTGATAGAATCATGAATGCAGGGAATATAATTTTTTTCAATTTCAGTCCCAAGTACTTCCTTTTCTGCTCTCCTCCTCCTGTTCCCCTTCCTCTAGCCTGCTGGTCTTCCTTCTATTTATTTATTATTTTTTAAATTAATGCTTTGTAGATATAAATAAAAGGTGAAATTCATAGTGGTATAGTAATATATGTACATCTTTTCTTCTATATCATAATTAGTTTCATTTTATTAAAAATTTTTATCTGAAGATGTTAGATAAAGTTATGTACCTGTAATACATATGTAGCACAAGGAATCCCTCCTTATGTTCATGTTTTTGGAGTGGTAAGAATGTTACCAAAATTGATTTTTTAGTTCCTTCATGTTTCTTCTTCCATAATTCTGGCTAACTTTTTTGTAAGATTAATAATATTTACTCCTATACTTACATTGATAAAAAATAACCGATACATTTTCTTAAAACCCTATCTGGTTTTAAATTATTTCCAGAATACCTGGAATTTAAAAATTGTATTTGAATAACTGCTAGAATTAAACTATATAATCTTGGTTAAGATTTAAAGATTTATATTTATAAAGCTGGCTTTCCCCCTTCCAAATGGTATCACAGAATTACTTATCAAAACAGAAAAGCACCAATTCTGAGGCATGATACTTCATAGGTGCCAGAGGCATTCAGATTCATGTCTCATGCTTCACATATCCCAGAAGTGTGCTATTATCACATTTTAATGCATGCCTTGCCCTGTGTTTTTGCATACTTATAAAAGCTTATGCCAGTTGAAATTAGCCTATGCAGTTACTAACATGTGGAAGTATTACAAGTTCACTGGACTTAAAATACTTAAAGAAGCTAATCCTATTGAAGGAACTTCCAGTCTGTACCACGCTCGTCACTTAATATTAGGTTTTTAAATTTCTTTTTGTTTTGTTTGTTATTATGATTTTTTGCAACAAATTATTGGAGTCTGTAAACTTTTATGGTCTTCTGAACTTAGGAAAGGTAAAATGTTAGATGAGTTATCTTTTAAATTAATTAAATAAATAAATACTGATATTTTTTTGATTTAATATATAACTTGGGTTTTTTGCTTGCCTCATATCAGAACTGAAAAAAAGTCATTTAATAATGTCTAACGTTAAGGTCAAACCAATTATTTTAAATTTGTGAGCACAAATTAGAAGTATAATTGTACTAAGAACTAAAAGCAACAGGTATAAAAAATAAATTTTTTTTCTTCTGTTACTTCTTTTTGGGAATTAGGTACACTTACAATTTTTCCTCCTATGCTATGAGAAATGAGCACATTTTTTCCTCAATATTAAATTTCTTTTACTTTTTCAAGTCTAGTAAAACCTTAAAATAATCCACAGGATTTGCAAATTGCTTATGTATTTAGATTTCCAAACCATACATGATTTTAGCAAAGCAATTTATATTGTAACATGTGAGAAAGTTCTTTTGTCATTATTCCTGTATAGATCTGTTCTTTAAAGTATAGAAAAGAATCAGCTATTGTGTAGATATCAGATTCCTATAGCCAACATGCTAGTACATAATGTGTGTGCTAATAATGTATCCTTAAAGTCACACCCCCACCATCCCCACCAAATAACAGAGGTATGGGAGAAATGGGGCTGGGAAGACTATTCAAATTCTATGCACCTTTAAAACTAGAACAGTAACTAAAAGAATAATTATTAACTTAAGAGATAATGTAAACAGCCTGGGCAGGCATCTCAGAATGCTGCTTCAGAGGAAATTAGTGCTGCACAAAAACAGTGCAGAGTGAGACAATTCAGATGAAAGTGAAATGGAGGTCGGAGCCAGTGGGGCTTCTTTGAAGAAAGGCACAGAAGGAAGTGAAACTCCCACAGATAGTCATGTAAGGCCAGGGGTGGATCTCTCTGAACTGGGAACTGCAGTGCAGCCATTAAGCTAAGGGCTTTTTTTTTTCTTTTCTGCTAAAAAATAAAAAAATATACTGCTACTCTTTTTAGCTTTGTTTGCTTAGGGGAAAAAAACACATATATTTGCCAAACTTCCATATCATTCTGCCATCATTCTCCTGTTTACTAATCATACAAAGCTATTTGATGTTATAGAAGAATTTAATAGTGGCAACTAATGTAGAGAGTGTTGCATTTTTGCAGGAGTTATTTAATAACACTCCTATTCTTCCTAATATTTCCCATCTTGATCTCTTAACTTCCTTGGCTATTTTATTGGGGAGAACCAGTTGAGTCACTCTTACTCTTGGGGTCTCTTAGGACCCTTATGAGTCTTCCATTCCAATAATCCTGCTCTTTTGTGGATCCTTCTAGATCATAGAAGGTAGTGTAAAGTTTACCCCAGTGATTCTGAAATGAGTTAGAATGGTACATTAATTAAATCAGCTCCAAGACCATTATTTGTTGCCCTGAATGTTCACTTTCCATTTAATTTTCCACTCCAAATTATGTCTAACAACTCTATCTAAAAATAGCTTTATGTTTTCTGATAAGTTATTTAGAGATTCTGCAATAAAATTAAATTACGGGAGTAGCATGTTTCATTTATAACATTCCAATAAAATAGTGATAACCTGAATTTAAATGTTAACTCATGCCCATTATCAACTTTTGTAGAGAAATTAAAATTCAAAGGTTAAAATCCCAAGGAAATTAAAATCTGAAGTATTTAAGTATTTCCACAGTATTTATAAAGTATTTATACAGAAGTAAATCCAATATCCCATAATCTTACCTTTATGAGTTAAAATCTAATAAAAGTTCAAACACCTCAAGTTAAAGTGCAAAGAATTTGAAGTCCTTCTTAATGTTTATTTTTCTCAGTGTCAGCCAGATGGCTTCTGGATGCTTGATTTGAGCTGGAATTCCTCCAGCTGTGGCTGTCTGGGCTCCTGGAGTGGGTGTCATCTCACAGGACCTCAAAAGTTGAATTAGGTCTACACGACTTTTTCATGGGCCTTATGTCCAAACAAATAAACAATTATTGCAACATCAACACCACACACAGAACATTCAGACAGAAGTGAATAGAAGCAAATGTGGCCATTTCACACAAAATAATGTTTCCATGACCCTACGTTTGGCAAAATCCAGATCCAAATAACATAGCACAAACTATGAGAAGGAGGGTAGAAAAGAGAAAACATACTTCTTGTCAGTATTTCCAAGATGTCATCCAGTCTGTGCTGTTGATCAAAGTCTATGACCTCTGGCATAAGTTGTTGGAAGGCAATCTCTAATGCATTAATTACGGCAGCGTGTATTTACAATATCTTGAGGCAAAAATTGACCAGTTCACATTATCTTGTCTCAAAGAGGCTGCATTAAATGTTGGCTAAGTGCTCTGATTTTGGAATCAGAGTTCAAATTTCAGTTATGCCACTTGTTATGATGACTTAGGATAGGTTATTTAGCTTCTTTGAGAATCAGTTTCCTTATCTATAAAACAAGGATTATATTATTTACCTTTATATGTTGTTGCAAGGATTAAGTGAATTACATGTAAAGTCTTTAAAACCAGTGTCTGACATTTGATAAGCATTATATAAAATTAGCTATGTTATTCTCACTGAGAGGACTGAGAGTGTTTTTAATTTTTTTTTTTTTTGCTATTTTTTTTTTGCAGAGTGTTTTGTTCTTGCAATATTTGGAAGTTTATTAGAATGGAACCACCTTTGACCCATGCTATTTCTCAGTTCATACCCAAAGACTTAAAATCAGCACACCACAGTGACACAGCCATATTAATGTTTATAGCAGCTAAATTCACACTAGCTAAATTATGGAATCAGCCTAGGTGCCCTTCAAAATATGAATGGATAAAGAAAATGTAGTGTATATACACATTGGAATTATTACTCAGCCATAAAGAAGAATGAACTATGGCATTTACCAGTTAATGGATGAAACTGGAGAGTAAAGTGATATAAGCCGATTCCAAAAAACCAAAGGCCGAATGTTTTCTCTGATATGTTGATGCTAATTCACAATAAGGGGGTGGGTAAGGAAGAATAGAAGTAGTTTGGATTAGAGGAAAGGGAAGGAAGTAGTTTGGATTAGACGAAAGGGAAGGAAGGGGGAGGGTGGGAAATGGGAATAAGAAAGATAGTAGAATGAATCAGACGTTACTTTCCTTTATGCCTATGTGAATGCACAACCAATATATTCCCACATCATGTACAACCAGAAGAATGGAAAGTTATACTCCATATATGTATAATATGTCAAAATACATTCTACTGTCATGAATAACTAATAAGAACAAATTTAAAAAATGGAAGTTTACATTGGTAGCTCTAGTCATAAAGACTTATGTGAGGCATGGTTCTTTCCCTTTGTAAAGTATCCCAGGTGTCTTAATGTTCTTTTCCTTCTCAGTCACAGCTTCTAGACCCCATGATGAATTAAGGGTGGTTTCCTGTCTGGTAGCATAGCATCCACCTCTTTTTAAGGGTGTCATTTTCAACTGTGGGTCTTCATGGCTACTATCATGGCCTCTCCCTATGGAATTGTTTAAGCCCAAGAAACTTACTTCATAGGCACAGCTTCCCTCTCATTTCCACTTGGAGAATATTTTTTTGGTAGCTTTTGAACTGAAGCAGCTATTTATGTTTGAGGCTCATGTTCTTAGGGCCTCTGTGAGGACCACCATCACTGCTGTTTCCTCGTGAAGACATGGTCTTTCCCTAGCATTTGAATGCTTCTGCTCTTTAGTTAACATTTGTCTGATACCTCTTTTTCTTCAATATTTTGGGTTATCTTTTTGATAAAGCTGTTCCTTTCAGAAAAGTTAACTTCTGCAATAAGCTTACAGGTAGCATTATTTGCTGCAGTTGAGTACTTATTTCTTTTTTTCTTTTTCTTTTCTTTTCTTTTTTCTTTTTTTTTTTTGGACTTTGCTTTCTGGTCTGTTCTTGTATTTTTCTAATATTTTTCTTGCAGAGTATCTTATAGTGAGATACAGGAAGTCCATGAGTTCTCAGTTTGTCCATAACATCTTTTGTTTAAGTCAATCTTGTTCATTTTTAATCCCTGAGTTAAATAATCCTACCAAGAATATATTCTCCTACAATCTAACATCTAATTTAGATTTTAGATCCTTGATTTGTTATTATTCTGTTCAGTTCCCTGTAATGTAATTCATCTTGCCTTTGGATTCCCTTAATCTAAAGGCCATTAATTTTTAGATTTCACCCAATAGGTTTTTTTTTTTTTTAGTATTTTATTCTAATCTTCCTCTTTAATTTGTCCAGTTTTGGTGTGCACTATTTATCCTGTTCTCCAAAGAGATTCCCTAGTTGGCCTTACTATAAATTTACCAATAGCATAAATACTACCTCTTTGCAATGTTCAGGAGTCCAGCTTCTCTGGAGGATTGTTCTAAGTCTGTTCTTCTAGATCTTATTTTTATTTCTCTGTTAAATATCACTGAGCCCCAGTTACCATTTTGATTTTATAACAAATTATTTCCCTGTTTATAATAACCTCTTTAAGAGTAGCTACACTTGAATGTGTTTCCTGTGCTTGGCCTTTGGGATCTTTTTCTCTTTTCATGTCTGTCAAACATGTGTGCTTGGATCAAATGTTTACCATTATTCTAAGGTGATCTCTTTTCTCCTCCAGTTGTGTCTGTCTGTTTTATTTCACTTTCATACACTGTTCTGTCCATAATAATGAAACATATTTTTAAACTACTTTGCTTTCTTCTTGATTCCTTTAGCAAATCTGAGTCCTAGATTTTAATGCCTTGAGTAATTTCCCGATTTTAACTTAAATTGTTATCTTTTTTTCCTAATTATGCAAATTTATTTATTTTTATTTTTTTTATTGGTTGTTCACAACATTACAAAGCTCTTGACATCATATTTCATACATTAGATTGAAGTGGGTTATGAACCCCCAATTTTACCCCAAATGTAGATTGCAGAATCATGTCGGTTACACATCCACAATTTTACATAATGCCCTATTAGTAATTGTTGTATTCTGCTACCTTTACTATCCCCTACTATCCCCCCTCCCCTCCCCTCCCATCTTCTCTCTCTACCCCATCTACTGTAATTCATTTCTCTCCTTGTTTATTTTCCCATTCCCCTCCCAACCTCTTATATGTAATTTTGTATAGCAATGAGGGTCTCCCTTCATTTCCATGCAATTTCCCTTTTCTCTCCCTTTCCCTCCCATCTCATGTCTCTGTTTAATGTTACTCTTTTCTTCCTTCTCTTCCTCCCTGCTCTGTTCATAGTTGATCTCATTATATCAAAGAAGACATTTGGTATTTGTTTTTTAGGGATTGGCTAGCTTCACTAAGCATAATCTGCTCTAGTGCCATCCATTTCCCTGAAAATTCTATGATTTTGTCATTTTTTATTGCTGCATAGTACTCCATTGTGTATAGATGCCACATTTTTTTTATCCATTCATCTATTGAAGGGCATCTGGGTTGGTTCCACAGTCTAGCTATTGTGAATTGTGCTGCTATGAACATCGATGTGGCAGTATCCCTGTAGCATGCTCTTTTAAGGTCTTCAGGGAATAGTCCGAGAAGGGCAATAGCAGGGTCAAATGGTGGTTCCATTCCCAGCTTTCCCAGGAATCTCCAAACTGCTTTCCAAATTGGCCGCACCAATTTGCAGTCCCACCAGCAATGTACAAGTGTACCCTTTTCTCCACATCCTCGCCAGCACTTGTTGTTGTTTGGAGAGGGAAGGCTAGGGGATTACACACCTGTAGCCGCAGGTTTCAATGAAGTTATCTCCTTAAATTGTTATCTTATAGACTCAGTTGCCATAAGAGTTTCAAGTACTGGCCTATAGATTTGCTTTTAAAACAGAAAAGCAGCACTTATTTTTCCCCTTTCCAGTGCCTAAAATGATCTGACTCCATTCTTAGACTTCTCTGAAGTTTTAGGTGAAGTTCACTGTTGATAAAAGAGCAAGCAGCAGCAGCCTGCCCAGGAAGGCAGGCATGGCCTGCTAGGAGTACTAAGCCCTCCACAGCCATGTCCAGTCCTAGACTGTCATTTTCTGAAGGCCATGACAATTAGGAAATAATCCCTGCTACATTTAGGTTTGTGAACCATCAAGCTCAATCAAATTCTACGTATCTTTACTTATGAAGTTTAAGGTCAACTTCCCTATTGTTTATTCAAAGTCCCTCTGTAAAAAGACAACTAAAAAACCACATGACACAAAATAAACTGCTGGATACCACTTAGGTTAAAGATTAAGCAAGCAAACAAATAAACAAGACTCCATATCCTTTCATATTAAAACACTGTCAAAGTTTAAAGCCACTCATTAAGCACCCCCCATAGTCTCAATCTTATTTTATTATTTACTCTTCAAAATCACTTGTTATGTATTTCTAGGGGTTCCTGACCAACATGGTCCCATAAGAATAACACCTTCCTGAATTTTGTGAGATAATTTATTAAATTATTGAATCTGAGATGGTAGTGCGAATCCTAGAATCTGTAGCCAGTTGGCCAGAAATGAGGGTGACCTGGAGATCCCCAAACATGTAACTAGTGTCTGAATTTGGGACACTATTGTGAGGGACTGTGCCTTAACCTTGCAAACTCTTTACATTGGACTCTCACTCCTTAACTTTAAAATTTTCTACAAGTAAAACTATAATAATTAAAACAGCATGGTACTTATGGCATTAAAGACAGGCATAGATACAAATGCAATAGAATTCAGAGTCCAGAAATAAACCAGTACATCTATAATCTGTGGCCAGTTGACTTTCAACAAAGTTGCCAAGATGATTCATTGGGTAAAGAATAGTTTCTTCAACCAGTGGTGGTAATACAATGGATATTCGCAGCAGAAGACGAAAGTTGGACACCTATTTCATATCTACAAAAATGAACTCAAAATAGGTCAAAAATCCAAATACAAGAGCTTAAAACCATAAAACTCTTATGAGCAAATGTGGGGGTAAATCTTTATGACCTGGAATTTGGCAGTGGATTCATAGACATGATGCCAAAAGCATAAGCAATAAAAGAATGCCTCCTGTTCCCCCCGGCAAGAAACCAGACTTCATCAAATTAAAAAGAGTTTGTGCATCAAACAGCATTATAAATAAAGAGATAATTTACAGAATGGGAGAAAATATCATGTAACTGATAAGGGTTTAATATTGACAATTAATAAAGAATTTATATACAGCAACAAAAACACAAAACAACCTAATTAAAAAATGAGCAAAGGACCCGAATAAACATTTATACATAGAAGATGTACAAATGTCAACAAGCACCTGAAAAGATGCTCAACATCCTTAGTCATTAAGGAAATGCAAATCAAAACTTCAATATAATACAACTATACACACACACACACACACACACACAAAGGTTGACTATCAAAAAGTGCACATGCATGCACAAACATACACACACACACACACACAGAAAATAGCAAGTGTTGATTAGTATGTGGGGAAATTGGAACCCCTTTGTACTGGTTGTGAGAATGTAAAATGGTGCAGCTACTTTGGAAAATAATTTGGTAGTTTCATCAAAAAATAAACAGAAATACCACATGGCCTTGCAATTCCACTTTTTGTATTCAAAAAGTTGAAAACAAGTGCTCAAATAAGCATATATATACATGCATGTTCATAGCAGTACTATACACAGTAGCCCAAAACTAGATATCAATTGACCAGAAATAGATTGATATAGAAATAAATTAATGTAGAAACATATAGTGGAATGTTATTCAACCATGAAAAGGAATGAAGGTCAGACAATGCTACAATATGATGAATTCTGAAAGAATTGTACTCAATGAAAGAAACCAGACATAAAAGATAACATATTGTTTGATTCCATCTATATGAAATATCCAGAATAGCTAACTCTACAGACAATATGCAAACAGATGGTTTCCAGTTGCCCAGGGGAGGAGATTGTGATTGCTTAATGTGTAGTGGGTTTGTTTTTTGGAAAAAGGAAATGTTTGGGAACTACAAAGAGATGGTTGCACATTTTCAGTCTACTAAATGCTAGAGTTGTTCACTTTAAAACCGTTGATTTTATGTTATGTGAATTTCACCATAAATTATTATTATTATTTTTTAAAGACAACTGAAGAACTGATTCATTCCAGTTGTCCCAGCCAAGGCCACCCTAGTTCAACTGACAGCCAGCTGATTTTCAAGACATGTGAGCAAGCTTAGCTAAGACCAGCAGAACCATTCAGCTAATGTGCAGACTCATGACTAAAAAAATGCCTATTGTTTTATGCTACTGAATTTCAAGGTGGTTTGTTTTGTAGCATTACTGTGGCAATAGATACCAATATAGATATTCATAATTAATAAGTATTTTGACATAATCTTTGTTCACTGATTAAATAGGTAAGTTCTACTCCTAAGCCTTAATCCTATTTATTGTCAAAGAGAAATTTTCCTAAACTATCCCTAATTTTTTTTCTCAGAATTTTATAGATCAAACAACATTTTAGGATAATTTTTACGATATGTATCCTGATATTCAAGATCATGTGATCTTGCTCTATCCTTTAGTTTAATCACCTACAACTCACAACTACTCAAAATAGATATTTTGTTGTAGCTAGATCTCTGCCTTTAATGTCTCAGGTAGGGAAGTGCCTCATGCAGTGCCCAACTTCCTTACCTTTACTTATACTATTTTATGACCCTTGGAATAATCTATTTTCCAACTAATCAAAGTTCAGTGGTTTATACAAAACAAAATAATAGATTATTTTGTTATAACAAATAACCCCAAAATTCTCAGTATAGTTTTTTGCCATATTCCACACAACTTTCAATGGCTTATCAAAGGTATATTTTTCACTTATGCTACATGTCATTGAGATTTGATTGCATCTGCACTAACATCTATCAAAGCAAGTCATGTGCCATCTCCTTAATGCACCAGCATGGGGATGTATGACATCAGAAGCCACACAGCTAAGCCCAAGGTGAAAAGGTAGGATGTATAATTGTCCTTCAGGGAGGGGAAAAAAAGTTTGTGTAACAATGGATTATACTATATTATCCCTTATCTAAAATCAGTACTAATTATATATAGCTGCGTAACAAATTACCTCAAGAATTAGCATCTCGAAGCAACAAAAATATATCATTTTTCTATTTTTATGGGTCAGGAATTCAGGCATTACTTATTTGGGCCCTCTGACTGAGTCCATTATAGGCTGTTTAACTGATATGTCAGCTTGCCAAATTATAAAAAATTATTTAAATTCCACTTACTTCATTTTGTTTACTGATAGCTCCTTTTCATGACTTCTTTTGATTCTGCTTGTATCATATGCTATAAAAATTGATTATGTAGTATTTGTTTGGTACATAGGATTTATCTCTTTAACTAAAGAGAAATTCTTATTTTACATAATACTAATTTAAGGTCTCTAAAAAATCTCCAAATATCTACTATGGAACTATACATATAATAGCCTCAAAAAAATGAATACTAAGGGCTGGTGATATGTATGGCTTAGTGGTGGAATGCTTGCCTAGCATGTGGAAGGCCCTGGATTCTAATCCCTATTTATGTGTAGGCATGTGCATACACAAAACATTATTTATTTAAAGGAGAGAGAGAGAGAGAGAGAGAGAGAGAGAGAGAGAGAGAGACACACACACACACACACACACACACACACACACACGGACCTAGACCTGGGATTGTGGCATACTCCTGTAATCCCAGCAACTCAGGAGGCTGAGGCAGGAAGATTGCAAGTACCAGGCCAGCCTGGACAACTTAATGAGACCCTACCTTAAAATAAAATATAAAAATGTATGGGGATAGAGCTGAGTGGTAGAGCATGGGCCAAGCATGGGCCTAGTATATGCAAGGCCCTAATAGTAATAATAATATAAAAGTTGTTATAATGCCTTAAATGTAGTAAATAGTAAGTAGTGAAAATACTTTTAAATGAATTCATTAAAATTAAAAATTCTTAGTTGAATTAATATACAATTAATTATTATTATTTATTTGTTTATTTTTGGTGATGCTGGGAATCAAACTCAGGTCCTCACACATGTCAGACAAGCGCTCTACAACTGAGCTACATTACCAGCCCTCTATTAACTTATTTTTGATAGTTCTCATTGATATTAATTAATGATTTACTGACTTCTCTAGCTTTTTGCCATATTCCATAGAACTTTAAAAATTACAAGTGGTCTCATTTATTAATGTACAGTGCAGTATAAAAACAAATGATTATGTCTAACTTTTTAATATCTATTTAAGAATAGTGTCATGATAGATTTACTTGTGATCTCAGCATTAGAAAGGTCTTTGGTCATCACAAAAATCTCACTTTGTTCATGTATCTCTAAGTTGTGTCCAATAAATTTCCATCCAGTCTCTGTTCTTGTTTGTTTTAAAAACCTATTTTATTTTATTTGTTCTAATTAGTTAGACATGACAGTAGAATGCATTTTAACACATCATATACAAAAGCAGTATAACTTCTCATTCTTCTGGTTATATATAATATAGAATCACACCAGTCTTGTAATCATACATGTACATAGGGTAATAATGTCTGATTTATCTACTATCTTTCCTACTCCTACATCCCCTCCCCTCCCTTCACTCCCCTCTGCCTAATCCAAAGTACTTCCATTTGTTCCCTAGCCTGCCCCCACCCCTTATTGTGAATTTGCATCCACATATCAGAGAAAACTTTTGGCCTTTGGCTTTTAGGGATTGGTTTATTTCATTTAGCATGATATTCTGCATCCATTTACAAACTCCATTAATTTACCTGCAAATGCCATAATTTTATTCTTCTTTAAGGCTGAGTAATATTCTGTTATGCATATATACCAGATTTTCTTTCTCCCCTCATCTGTTGAAGAGCATCTAGTTGGTTCCATAGTTTGGCTATTGTGAATTGAGCTGCTGAAAACATTGATTTGGTTGCATTACTTTAGTATGCTGATTTTAAGTCCTCTGGGCATAAACCAAGGCATGGGATAGCAGGGTCAAATGGTGGTTCTATTCCAAGTTTTCTGAGGAATCTCCATTCTGCTTTCCAGAGTGATTACACCAATTTGCAGTCCGACCAGCAGTGTATGAATGTACCTTTTCCCCCATATTATCACCAACATTTATTTTTGCTTATATTCTTGATAACTGCCATTCTGACTGGAGTGAGATGAAAAAAAAACAAGGCACAGTGACACATGCATTTAATCCCAGTGACTTGGGAGGTTGAGGCACAAGGTTCAAATGTTCGAGGAAAGCCTCGGTAATTTAGCAAGACTCTGTCTCAAAAAAATAAAAAAGGGGTGGAGATGTAGCTCAGTGATAAAACACCTCTAGGTTCAACCCCTAGTACCAAACAAAAATAACAGTAAAGAACAAAAGCCCTAGATAATAGCTAACTGAAATTCATTCTTTTAAACATTTACTATGGTCCTGAAATTAATGTAAGTCTGTGACTGCTTTTCAGATATTTGAATATTTATTATTTTAATATATTCCAGGTTAAATATCCTTGTCTCTCCAAGTGCTTATCTGACCCCTCATTATCCTTGTTACCTTTATTATTCTTTGTGACACCCTAAAGCAGCCCTACCTCATTGTGTAACATACAGCCATGTTACTATTCCTTTTAGATACATCATACCGTTAACCTTAATGTGTACTGAATTTGCAGTCAATTAAAGTCCCAAGTTTTTGCTCATAATTTGCTTTTTAAATTAGTTTTAATTAGTTATACATGACAGTAGAATGCACTATGATACATCATACATAAATGGAGTATAATTTCTCATTTTTCTGGTTGTACATGATCCCACTGGACCTGTAATCATATATACACATATGGTAATAATATCCGATTCATTCTACTATTCTATCCCCCTACCCTAAAACCCCTGCTTCCCTTCACTCCCCTCTACCTAATCTAAAGTAATTATTCTTCCTGAGCTCCCCCGTGCTTATTGTGAGTTAGCATCCACATATCAGAGAAAACATTTGGCCTTTCATTTTTGGGGATTGGCTTATTTCTCTTAGCATGATATTCTTCAGCTCTATCCTTTTATCTTCAAATGCCATAATTTCATTCTTCTTTAAGGCCGAGTAGTATTCCACTGTATGTGTGTGTTTGTGTGTGTGTGTTTGTATGTGTGTGTGTGTGTGTGTGTGTATGTATCATGTTTTCTTTGTCCATTTATCTGTTTAAGGGCACCTAAGTTGGTTTCATAGTTTAGCTGTTGTGAGTTGAGCTGCTACCACAATTTGCTTTTAAGCTAATTTTACCCTATGCTATTCTTCTACTGATAAGTTTATAGATGTTAGACTAGAACATTTTGTATAGATTCCTATTAAATTTCTACTTCTAAGGTTTTTATTTAGTAGTTTAGCTTGTTAAGATTTCTCAGATATTTAATCTGTAAAAACCCGGGGATTAATAGTTTCTCCCATTTTTGTCATTAGTAGTGTAAATTCTGCATGAATATCAATTTAACAACTTTCCCAAGTTATTTCTAAAAGTGTTGACCAGAACATGATTAGGAACAGAGATCTTTAGCATCCAAATAAAGTATTCTTCAAATTAAAGCATCCCCCTATAAATATATTTGTTCATTTAGTTATGAATCTACTTATCTCCAACTTAAACACAAGTCTTTTAATTGCACCACTCTTCTAACACTATTTTCAAAACTGATATGTCTTTCATAACTTGTATATTGAACCAGTGTTTAAATCTTTATCATGGCTTGAAGGGCGTTCATGATTTCATCCCTCCTTACCCAACTTCTCTATCTTTACTTGGTTTTACTGGCCCCATTTTCTCTACACTTAAGGTTGTTTGTTTCTTTTCCTCAAATGCTCTTTCATATTCCATTGCTTCATCATACAATGTTTCCTTTATTTGGATTCTCTTGCATCTTATTCTCTTTGTGAGCTATTAAATCTTAGATTAAATATTATGTCTAAAAAATTCTCCCGACATTGTCTTGTCCCTGTTACCCTTTCCCCTCTTGTCTAGGACAATGTGTTTGTTAGGGGGTCTCTTGAGAACCAGAACCTGTTTCTCTCTCTCTCTCTCTCTCTCTCTCTCTCTCTCTCTCTCTCTCTCAATTTATTATCATTGGATTATGTACACATGGAAGTCCAAAGCTTTGTGGTTAGAGATGGCAAACTGGAGATAACTGATGGGCAGTTACAGCTGGAGTTACTAAGACTTTTTATTCTTCAATTGATTGGATTGGGCCCACCCACAGTAGGGAGGGAAATTTGCTTTGCTTGGTCTATTGATTCAGATGTATATCTCATCCAGAAATATATTCACAGACACAACTAGAAAAATATTCAGAAACCTATGGGTACCCTCTCACCTTGACAAGTTGAACATAAAGTATGTATTGCAGATAGGTATCCCTATTACATTCATAGCTTCTTCTATGTAGTAATCATCACACTGAAATTAATAAAACTTCTTGGAGAGTTATTTGTCTAATGGCTGTCTCTTCTCTAGACTGTGACCTCTATGAAAATGGAAATCATATAATCATCTCTGTAATCCCATGTTTATCTCAGGGCTAAATAATATAGAGTAGTCATTGAAAGTAAAGTATGTAGTACAAAAATCAGAATATTGCCTTAGTTTAGGAAACATTGTATTAGATTCCTTTTGATGAAAGTGAAAATATTCAGGCACTAATAATCTAGTCAAAATGCTTCCCCCTCCTTTTATGCACTACAAATGCCTAGCACAACCCTCATATGACTAGTAGCACTGCTGTTTTGCCAATTGTTGGTCCTGGAAATGGCATTGCTTTCTTAGCTAAGGGTGGGTAACTCAAAAGAATAAAGCCTGCTGCCTACATTCAGGCTCCATATGAGGGCCGTGTGTGTGTGTGTGTGTGTGTGTGTGTGTGTGTGTGTGTGTATGTGTGTGTTTATTCTGATTCTGTTTATTACTTTCTTCAGGAAAGAAATTGTGAGCCAGAGTAACATTCAGTCATAACTTCCTTTGTCTTTGACTTTTAAATAGTTAAAAGTAAGCAATCATGAATTTAAATAGAGGACTTGGATAGGAGGTTTGCACACCTATTTTACATGTTCTTTTATCTTGTTGCAGATATACCGATATACCTGGAAAGGGCTGTATGTAATTGTCATTATCTTGCTTAAGGGCAATAGATCATAGCCACAGTCTATTGAGACCTGCAACACATTGGAAAAAATAATGGTTATATGCTAGTGTTGGAACTCTCAGTCTCTGCACAAGGAATTGCCCCCAAGAATCTACCCCTCTGTTTATTAAATATTTGTCTAATAGCAAATGATCCCATTTTTGGCTCCTAATGATTACTGTTTGTTTTTCTGAGGATTCACAAAACCACTTTTCATTTTGCTTTAAGACTTTTCAGAGAATTAAGGTCAAGCGTACAGACAAAATTTCTTCATTATTAAGCACATAGGCTTCTCTTCAATCCTTGAGTTCTTTCCTAAGTTACCTTTATTTCTCAGGTTTGGGGAAATGTAAAAATTTAGGTCTCTTGCTGAAGAGAGGGGTGCCAGTGCTGGTGGTAATTATCAGTGCTTTAACCACTGTAGGACAATAATTGACATATACAAAGACCACCAGTTAAGGGCCACTCTGGAATGGAAAGATGCCACACAGGAAAAGTCTACAGACTGTGCTTTCTGTGATTGCCTTGGCTTAGGGTTACTTGGACTTGCTTCTCAGTATGTCCCAGTGATTTCCATGAAATCAAACTTGGATCGTACTTGTTGCTTAGATAAAAAACAGAATATGCTAAGTAATTACTAATTTATATTTTTTACTCTTCATCTACAGAGGGTATTAAGAAATTTTAAAGCCTTTTGATGGCAGTTGGTGACTTTCTACTACAATTAGAAAGTCATCTTCTATTAGAATGAGAAGTTGTACATTAAAATTTATAAAGTAGTTTAACTTACTCATATACTCTTTAGTATCTGTTGGAAATTCCCTTTTGAGGTCTTTAAAACTTGATTCTCTTTTATATTTCTAAAGAGATGATCATCATTCATTGGGCTAAATTTGCATCATTATTTTATATGTGTTTATTTGTGTCTGTGTGTATACTGATGAGACGATTGGACCTAAGGGAGTTTTACCACTGAGCTGCATCCCTGGTACTTTTTATTTTTTACTTTGAGGCAGAATCTTGCTAAGTTGCTGAGGCTGACCTTTACTTCTGACCCTCCTGCCTCAGTCTCCCAATGGTTAGGATTATAGGTATATGCCAGGCTCATATCATTTTTTAACCCAGATTTGATCTTTCCTCCTCCTCTTTAAGTGTGTCTATCTTCTGGTATTTATATCTCTTATTCTTAGTCTTTGAACTCTAACATCAAAAATCTGAGTCTAATGACTTATCTATGATCCCAGAAATATTTTAAAATTTATTATAAAAATACAATATAATTTATAATGTGTTATAAATATATTATATAAAGTATAATTGGAAAGAAGAAAGCAGATTAGTAATCCCCAGACTTTGGGAAGGCGTAATGGCAGGTAGCTGATGGGTATGGTATTTCTTTTGGTGCCCATGAAAATGTCCTGAAATTAGTGACAAGAGCTGTACAACCTTGTAAATACTATTTAAAAAATCACTGTATATTTTAAAGGAGTTTTATCACTGAGAACATGCATTGTGGTTTAATCAAATTGTTATTAAAAAGCCCCTCAAAAAAAGAAAAAAATAAGCATCATTGCCAATGAAAACAAATAGCCTAATAGTTACTACCTGTTATAAAACCATTTCTTAGGAAACTTTCTGAGAATACAACTCAGCAAAGAATAAATAAGAAATAGTAGATACATGTAAAATGTAAAAACTATAAAAAATTTTAATTATAGAAGATTCTGCTTTATGAAACAAATATGGAGAAAAAAATCCCAAAAGGGAACCTTCTGTTGTAATTGCTGAAAGTGCTAAAATCTTTTAGCCAGTCATATTTAAAATGCAAATATTTCATAAATCCTAAATAAAAATTTAAAATGTAAGTAATAGGTTGACTTAACATTTACATTTAAGAGGATAAAACTGCTTTACCCACATTAACTGGCTCCTAGATTTCTCTAAATGACATGTATCAAGTATTATTATTATGATTCCTGCTTCTTAAACTTTTTTAAAAAGAAAAAATTAATTACATTTTTGAGATTAGAGTGATTATGAATGTAACTGTAGAATTTTGAGACATTTTATAATTAGCATACTTTTAAATGTTATTTACATATGGAAATGTTTCATATGTTTGATCTTATTCCTAAATTATACATCATTTCCTACTGGGTCAAAAGTTAATTTGTGTCTCATTTACCAACATTTGTGTTAAACTTTTGGGGATAGTAATGTAAATTTAAAAAATCATCTAAAGCCATTAAAGTTTCAGTTATAGAGCAAGCAATTATATAGTTACATTTCTAAAGGTCATTATTTCTAGTTTATGTTAAATGTATTTAATGTTTTGTGTATTATACTTTTGAGAATTCACTCTAAGAAAATATACAGAGACCGACGTGATTCTGCAATCTGCATTTGGGGTAAAATTGGGGGTTCATAACCCACTTCAATCTAATGTATGAAATATGATATGTCAAGAGCTTTGTAATGTTGTGAACAACCAATAAAAAAAAAAAAGAAAATATACAGAGCTTTGACGTTCACATAAGTACACCAACTATTCAATTTTTGTGTATGGATATAGACCAAAGCCACATAAAAATAGACTTAGGTATAGTGAATTCTCAGTAATTCTCTAAGTACTCTTAAGTTGCACGTATGCCAACTCAATTAAGTTATTTTACATCATTACTAAATATCAACTATTTAGATGACAAATTGAGTTCACAAAATTCTTGTATTTCAGACGCACATACTTTTGTTGAGGGGAAAGGCAAGATTCAAACAATAGAATCCCAGCTTATTTCTACTTGTATAAATCAAGTCATTTAAATAAATGAATTGTGTATGCTGACCTGTTCTACCAATGTGCTACTGGGGGTGTATGAAAAAAAGATGTGCATGGTGGTGGAAGTAGAAAGAGGCATAAAGCGTATTGGAAAACTACCAAATGTCCCCTGCAAATGGGCCCTATTCAGAATCAGTAAGCGTATGATGAGTGAAGTGGTTTTGAATATCGCCTTTAGATTCCATGCTGTTACAAGGCCAGCCCTGAACATGGCAACTCTTATTTCCACACACAGTACCTCTTCACTCTCAATTTAACCCCAAAATCTGATGAACCCATTACTCCATACTTGATTTCATGGAACAAGGAGTAGATATAGTTACAAATGATCAATCACAAGCCGTGAACCAAAGCAGCAAGGCATTAACAATTCACACCATTTCGGTCCACTTGCTCAAGCAGAAGATGTGCCAGCATATTTAATGCACAGCTACTTCGTTCAGTTTAAGAAAAGACATGACTCAGGCTGCATTTTTAAAACAGAAGGGACTTTCTAAGATTTCATACTTCCTAAACCCAATGTCAGCCTTCATCCACATATCAGTAATTAAAATAACCAGGTGTCCTGTAAGGGTCATAATGTCTAAATCAAATTTTACTCAGGTAAAAACAACATGACCTAAGAAATTCTTTCCTCCAAAGCATCCCTATTCTGTTTGATCCTATCATATAAATCAATGTCTCTTACAGCAGTATTATAACACTGTAGACCCCACAGGCAATATGCCGTCAGTTTAATAGGATCACTGAAAAACTAAAGCAGCTGTGAAAGATTGCTCTAAGTATAGCAATCCTGTGCTTGTCATTTTGTTCAGTGGAGGAAAAATCCAAATTTGGGTAGGCATCAGTATTTAAGAAAACAACTGCTAAATCTTTTCTCATAAGTACCTTAGGGACAATAAGATTTGACATATAACATATAAACAAAAGTACACAGCAGCTGTTAGTTTAGTTTTGTTTGAATAAAAATACACTGATACATAAATCAAGCAATAGGAGACAGTATGCTCTTCATCATTCAGTCTTCCCTGAAAATGGTGCTTTTGAGTGGCGTCTGCTGGTGGATGTGGGACTAGGAGCTTTCCAACTATTACCTAAAACGAATAAGAAGCATTAAAACACGAACATACCTTGGCACTGGTTCAGACTGCCTTCAGGCATACTTCCTGGATTGGGAAGCAGTCAAATCTTACTAAAATCTTAGTAACTTTAAGAACTCACTCTGTTTTGTCCAAAAAAAAAAAAAAAACTTTTTAGGTCAACTTCATTTTTAAAAATAAATTATATTTGAATTACTGGGAAATTTCCAAATGTCTAAATGTATTTCTGAACACACCCTACTAACAATAGCTGAGTGTTTTTGAGACTTTGCAGCATGCTGCTGCAAAACATATAGAAGTTTCTTTATAGACAACAATGCTCTGGGCGGTGCTTTTCTTTCATAGTTTCATACACTCCGACTCAAATGTGAAAATTAAAATTTACAATTATGTAAATTATGGTTCTGGATATTTAATTGGCAAGAGTTTTAATTTTAGTTGGAAAGAAGTTATTAAAGCCTTTCATTGTTTCCTGTGCTTTTAAAAAATATATAAATAAAAATTCTGATATTTTGTTTCCCATAGTAGATTCAAATGCATTATGTAAAGATTCTCTTTTAATGAAATATGTTGCCTTTGGAAAGAATGTATATTCCCTAGGTATAGTTCTTGACAGAACATTCCAGTCTGTACTTCACTGATGAGTTCCACTAGCTTTGAGGTTTCTCTTTAGAGGGATTCTTGGCCCCTTGTAATGTTGTACTCCCATCATGTATGTAAGTTTAAGATGGTTTTTAATATAGGTCCTTCTTGAAGGATAAACAGTTTATGTTGTATTTAGCATTCAAATTAATTATTTAAAGTCTTTGGAATTACTTTTCTTATTTAAAGTAGCTATTTTGATTGTCATCTAATATTATTACTCTGCTATTTTATTGTGTGTCTTTCCCCATGAAAGCATGATTTATGACAGCAACATAAAGTTCTTATGGGTTTTCCAAGGACTTTTTGAAATAGCCACCTCTGACCTTCTCCTGGGTTGTTAATGCTTCACTGCCAAATCTCATGGGATTTAAAAAATTATGTGTCTCCATACTTTTCATGATAATGCTATAAGGAAAATTAAAATAAAACAATTGACATCACCTTAAATGTGCTCTTATCCTGGTATGTCCATGTTCATTTATGAAATTTTGGTAAACTTTTTAATAAGATTATAGAAAGTTACAGGCTTTTTGTGATTCTGTATGGCTGTACTCATGATCTTAAAACTTATCTAAAAGACTGGCCACAGTATATCTGAAGTACCGTTTATCCAGTGAACAGTCACTGAGCACTGCTTTTACCAAACTAAAAATACACCATGTCCCAATATGCTAATTAGCCCGATTCAATCATTCTGCAATATAAAACTCACATTGTATCCTTGAATATATGCAATTATTATTTATTAAATAAAAATAAAACAAACAAGCAATGACTTCAAACTCCAAAGAGTTTGAAATTTATTAAGGAAAGGAAGTGGGAAGAGAGAAGATAAATAATAATACAAATCAATAAGGAAAAAAAAGAGTATAAAATAAGCCATAGGAAGCATAGAGGAGGAAACAATTAGTTGTTCTTAAATAACTTAGGTGTTTATGCCAGAGGATATAATAATTGATTTGATATATCACCAAGTGGAAAAAGTGAAGAAATTCAAAGGAAATGAAACAGAATAAGTGAGAAAATATTAGTTCATAGTTATGAAATTAGTAGTTATTACTTTTGGTCCCTTGATGAATTTGCCCATATTGCTCAGTACTAGCCTCATTTTGTTCATATGTTCTATTTACCTAACAACCTCAGTCTTAGCTCCAAACCCATTGAAATTATTAATTTCAATTTACCATATATACATAATCTGAGATTAAACAACATTCATAAAAAGCAGTTATTCACAAAATTTTTCACTTTTGCAGTGATAAAAATGATACCAATGGATTGATCCCATTTGACTGACTGAAGCATGCATACTGGTAAATTTCAGGGATGATTAATTTTTAATTCACTTATCTAAGAGCCTGCTTTTATGGCAAATACTGAAAATACAGAAAAACTAAAGCTCTTATCTCAAGTAAATAGGAGAAACAAGGCAGACTACTTGCAATAAGGACCTCTACCTAAGAAGAAATGCTTATGTCTACTTAAACACAGAAATTTAAAGAAACACAGGATATCCTTACTGAATGAGGCAATATTTCTGTGTAGCATTTTAAAGGAAACATATGAGGTTTGAAGGACACAGAAAATAATGTCCTGGAGTTCTTTCCATGTGAAAGGCATATTTTTTTTTTCACTCAGTATCTACCATGGGATTTGCTAGCTTGACGTGACATCCAGCTTTATGTTCTTTTCAAGGCTGAAACATATCTATTGACCTTTCTAAATCATTGTCCTAATTACTTGCACATATTTATATAATAGTCTTTAATAGAAAGAAGTTTTCAGAAAGAGAGAAAATGATAACTAATTCTACATAAAAGAAGAAAACCATTGGTTAAGAATTTTTATCAGCTCCTATTTGCTATAGAATATATTAATTCCCACTAAAAACCATAAAAAATCACACCTATATTAGAACTATGATTGGAATTGAAAGGTCAAATGACTTAGTTTTTAATAAATTAACTTGTCACTTATATTTTGAAACTACATTTTAGGCCAAAACTCCTTTTTCTTTTTAATGGACTCTAACTGCTTAATACATTTTATTTTTTCAACATAGCATATTTGGCTGATTTATACTTCCTTCCCAAGTATTTAGGCGTATCATTTTCTTATGTTTTCTGTACCTTCCTACTTAGTGGAAACATTGTTTGTTCTTGGAGTGTGCTTTGTCTTCCTTTTCAAGAAGATCATCAAAGTTACTAGTTTGCAGCTTCCAAAAAGAAAAAGCCTTCTAATCCCTAGTTCAGAGGCTAACCTTTATTAGTGCTCTTGTGGTTATAATGAGGACCCTGCTTCCAGCAGGGAGATTCTGGAATACTGAACAGATTATTCAACAAGTTCAGAGCAGATTCTGAAGTCCCTTATAAAACCTGCTTGTGAATACTGCTTTCTTTGCTTTACTGTTTCTGGTTTCCATAGTATTCCTAATTATATAAATCATGTGGAGCATGGGAGCTATTTTATATCCAATATCAGTTGACAATGCTTATGTTGTGGTATAATTTTAATTTTTTTCCAAGTCAGACATTTTTCTTAAATTCTTACAAAGTGTACAAACTCTGAAAAAAAGTAGTTTTGTTTTTGAAAATCTAGTAAGTGATTGTTTTTGGAATCTATCATGCTGATATAAAGAATCAGCAAGTTATTTTATGATCAGCAAGCATGGGTAATACTGGTGAAGCTGATAAATTTTTCTCAGGTTTGAATTCAAGATTAACTTATGGATGTAGATCTTTTCAGTTTATCACTTACTTCCCAATTTATTTAACTTTATTTCAATTTAAGTTCTATTTATCTAGTGCTTTTCAATGTTCAAAATGTGTGTTGGTTAAACGAGTGTATCAATTCAAGGTATATAAATTAAAATCGAATACATAGTAATTTATTGTGGCAATAAACTAAAAGTGCTGATATTTTTAAGCTAGGTTTTTTTCTTTTTAGGATAAATTGTAATCAAGATTGGTTTTTCTAAACATTTTTTTGAAAGATTGAAGAATTATGATACTTAAAATAAGCTATTTCTATTTTAGTTTTTTTATAGTATATACATAATCATGAACTTTTTAAAAAGTTTGAGGCACTCCTTATGGTAAAACTTGTAGAGAAAAGGAGTGGCTCTAAAAGAATAAAAATAGGATTGATAGATGAATCTCAGGAATTAGTTTTCAAGCTGGATGAGTGAATTTCATGCATATATCTGATAAGATGTCTAAATAGTCATAGGGCTGTAATTTCTTTTTAACTTTATTTATAGTAATAGAAAAAATCTTAAGCTCTATTTCTAACATTCTCCTAAGTGTTGAATATATTAGACAGACTTCAGATTGTGCTTTGGTAGAGAGTTGTAGAACTTAGTGCCATAAAATGCATAACTTTTTTACTAAGAGCAAAATTCAGCAGAATACCAGTAGCAAAGGCCATTTGCATAACTCAGCCTCTCAGCAGCTCAGCTGAACCTAATTGTAATTCAATTTCCAGATTGTTTCCCTAGGCCTGGCTGCATAAAATATGCAACATATAACATAACCAATGGTACAGGACCTACTTTTTTTACTGGCAATCTATTTAATTTCTTTTTCTGGTATATGTATTAGAATAAGGTAACTAAGATATATAGCTATTTTGTATATTTATATTTGGATCATATGTGTACACTTAAATATTAAGACCAAGTGTAAAAAAAGTGATATTCTTTCATTTTTTTATGAGTTCCAAGTGTGCTTATTATTTCTTTCTTTCTGTTTTTTTTTTCCAGAGGAAAATTAAATCTTGAAAAATGTTAGCTAGCTGCCATGTTATTTGAGTATTTTACACTAGAAAGACTTTATAAGCTAATCATGTGAAAAAGTGTATAAACATGTCTGTCAAGTCCATATGGATGTTGCATTACAGATCTACAAGTAAATATCTTTTATCTATTTACAAAATGCCTGCTGGAATAGCATTCCTAAATCCTTGACTAGTTTTATATCTCAGAAACTTAAAAACAAAAAGGTATGGTTAAAATGCTTAAGATTCTCCCCTTATTTTTAAACAGTCTTGCCACCCTATTTTAGGGGTTACTTAAGAAATGGCAGTGACAATCCTGGAATAGGATGGTTTATAAAGGTGTGGATTTTATTTTATGAATAATTTCCAGATGTGATGTTTTAGGTATATAGACTCTGCTACAGGAAGCTATATACAGAAACAACATGGATCTTACAATTTTATCAGGACAATGCAAGTAGATTTCAGCAAGGTTGGTTCCAACTCATCTGTGATAAATGAGAAGATAAGGCAATCAGTGCACACCATGACACTCTGTGCAGCTAGTTAGGCACACTTCAGAACTATTCAGGTGTGCTCTCAAAGCTTATGAGTCTTGCATGGGGGGGTGTCTCAATATAAATACATCCTTCATGGTGGCCACTAGTAATGCAGGAATTGCCTCTCTAAGACTTAACCCAGGTCAGATATAAATAATAGATGTTAAGAGTTAGCTCTGGTATTGGGGCTGTGTTCCAGGCAGTGTATTTCGGTTGGGTCAAAAGAATTTTTTTTCCCCTTCTTCTCTTGCATAGTTCCTCTGCTTGAAAAATGCCTTCAAAATTCCATCACACCTTTGCGGGGACCACTTTGGGTCTCTAAGGGAGAAGGTTTCAGCCCCTCAGGAGCTAAGATGTACATCCAAGGAGTTCTTTTGGCCTTGTATCAACGATTACAGTCTGCAAAAAAATATTATAAACAGGTGAGTCATCCCTCTTTAAAAACTACTTTATTATATGTTTTAAAAATGTACTCAGTTATATAGAGGAAATGATTGGCATCATGTCATAAAAGAACTGTGACATGTATTTTGTGAGCTCAGTGCCCGTTAGGGAGCCAAAATGCTGCTTCTGTTATCTGAAAGCCAACAATAATGGGGCTAATTGTATCTGTCTTTTGGTATGGGATGTCATATGTCTCATCTTTTCTTACTGAGTACCGTGCAAAGCAAAGGCAACTCCTTATGTGGAAATCCTATAGACAGTTGCTTTGAGAAAATGAACAGCTCCTAAGTCATTTGAAGGTTTAGCTTTCTATTTTCCTTTTCATTATAAAACCAGATTGCTTACAAGAGAAGTTGGACTAAAATAAAACAAATCATATTCTGTAAAAACGAAATTGTGGATTAACTTCACATGTCAAGAGTAACTTATTTCACTTACGCTTATTTAACCTGTATGTTTTAGGATCTAAAACATAGAAATAGAATTAGTGTATTTAAACCAGGTAAAACTAGATATTGTCTTTTAATTTCTATATATCTGTTCCATAATTGTGGGGTGTGTGTGTGTGTGTGTGTGTGTGTGTGTGTGTGTGTGAAGACTTTGAAATTTTAATAACTACTTATAGGGATTTTTTACTTACCTTAAAGTAGAATTCTCATTGTAAAGCAGAATAATTGATACAATTTATAAAATAAAAATGTAGTTGTCACATTTTCAAAATTCTCTTTGCACTTGTTCTTAAGAAACAAAGCATACATTTTTACCATGTTAAAAAGGACTACATTTTACATTTTGAACTAGGAGGTTACGGATTAGAACTGGGCTCATTATCTCAGGCCACAGTCTGTTGAAAAATGAATATTTTGAAATTATCATGCTATTCTCTGTGTGCAGAAAGGATGGGGAAGGAGGTGGGAATGATATGTCAGTCTTGATGTTCACACAGCACCTCCTGCTGTCTGGTTCAGAAAAGAACAATTTGTATTGACTGGGAGAGTGTGTTGAAGTAAGGTATTCAGAACTATCAAGAAACATCTTCCCGTGAGAAACTTTTATTTGCAAAATGTGTGTGGTTTGTCCTTCAGCAATTTCAGTGGATATAGAAGCAAGATTAACAGTTACCATAGATAAGGCCATTCATAATAATAAATTCAGAAAAATAAAACCCCAAATTTATTTTATTGTTCCTTATTAAGCTATAACACAAACGTGGTATATTTTATTGTATTTAAAATATTTTAGTTGAAACACTATTTTATTTTTGAGATGTAATGATATTATAAAATGGATCTTGACAAGTTGAATATATTGCAGTCATTTATTTGATATTGTATGTTTTGATTCCACTTATTGGAAAGTTTTAAATTATTTAACATTGAGTAAAACATTTTCCAGTGCAAGAAATGTGCTGTTTAAATATAATCTAAAGACAAATGACTTCTAAGTTTTATTAAAAACAAGGATGGTAGAGATAAGAAATATCTCAGAAAGTAATGATATGTTTTTCTTTAGCTATCAATCCTAATATAATTTAAACTTTAAATTAATATAAACAGCTAAACTAGTTCTGTGCTTTGTGAGAAAAAGAAATGACTTGAGAATTACTTATTGCTTTGATTTAAAGAATTTCTTTATGATTCAAAATTTATGAAAAATACATTTTATTAAATAGTAAATGTAAATGAACAAATTTAACATTTTCACTGTGTTCATATCATTATGCCAAATTTAAGAATACTTAAAAACCTAAGCTCTTTGCTATAGCTAACTGAACCTTTAGAATTTTCACCATGTTCTGATAATTTAAAGCTTTAAAATATGACTGCTTAAGTTTTCTTTTAAAATAAAAGTGAGGAAAAAGAAATAGAAAATTTCCCATTATGCATTTGCATGCAAATTTTTATTTCTTAAACATTTTCAATTATATGTATTGGTGAATCTCTTTTCAATGACTTATTGTACCAAGACTTAATTTAAAATTGTTTACAATGTTTAAAAAAGTTATTGTAGTAGTAACATTATCAGGCCATCAGTGGCTAAATGTTTAACCTGGCAATATCTTTGTTTATGAATAGAATTTTTTAACAAATATCTCTCAGCATTAATGAACTTTACTTGAATTGCATTTACTTCATTTGACCTTTGGTATAGGCTTTTCTATTTAGTTTTACATAAGATTATGTTAAGGAATCATTAGGTAAAATGGAGATGGATGATAATTCCTCTTTCCCTATCCAATGTAAGTTCATAAATTATAGGATTATCTTGACTCTTGATGTCATTTATTCTACTTCTGACATCCCGAATAAAAATCATATTGTTTTGTTGTTTGTCAAAATATTATAAAAAAACTTTAAACTTTGACATTCCCAAAGGAAATTTCTTTTAAATAAATTGCAATAATATAGCCTTAAAAAAGAAGTCAGGGATACTGGTTTTATGTTTACGAACTTATCATTTTTTAATTTTTAGCTGTAGCTTAGCTGTTATAGCATGCAACTGAATTAAGCACACTACATTAGGGTAGTCTTAAATATATACTGATTCGTGTATATGAAAATGAGATATTATATTTAGGACAGCATAAAGTCACTTAGTCTTATATTTATCACATTTATTTCCTTAAAAGTGGAAACATCTTAGAAATTGCTCAGAGCTAAGCAGAATCTATTTAATTGGTAATCTTTGAAATAGCATAAACCGGTTCCTATGAAATGTAGTTAACACTTTCAGCGACAAGGCCTGTTCCATCTCATTAGCATTCTTGTTATGTAGTGGTGCTGTTGGTGGGGGTGTTGAAGTAGGAATGCCATTGTGTCGAGTTCCAGTGTTTGGGGACAAACACTGCTGTGGAAGGAACGTGTGAAAAGGCCACAGTCCTGTCAGTGAATGAGGAAGGCTGTGCTTTCTGTGTGCTTCAAGCAGGGAAGCTGTCATTCATAGGCCTAACACAGCCAAACAGAGGCCAAAACACAAGGCTGCCCTACCTTTTAAAATGATATTAGTGATTTTTAAACATGATCTTCTTTATTTATAATCTTACATAGAGCTTTTAGTTGCTGTCAGTAAACAAAATATGTCTGTCTGTTCAGAAATACTGTAAAGATGAATAAAAGTCTATGGAATTGTGCCAGGCAGCTATATAAATAATGATTTGGAAGGACTGATGGGCAGTGTTTAGTACAAATGTGATTTGGGGAAACTTCCATTTCTGGAAATGTCTTTCCAGTTTAGATACTTCTTTGAATATTTTTCCCCTAACCAACAAAATTGTTGGAGAATTTCATGTAATGAATGCATAGAATTTTTTTCCAATACAGTTTTTAAAAGAGCTTATAAACTTTCAGTCTTAATCACAATCACAAAGCTATTCACAATTTGGCTTAGTTGTTGTAGATTGCATAGTCATTTCTGAAGTTCAGAGGGAAACAAAGGAAATGACTATATCAAGATATTAATCTTGATAAACACCATTTTAATTATGAAGACAGTCATAGTCCCTGTGCTACTTAAGACATAAATACATTAACACATAGAATTAAGAAGTTTGAAGGACAAAATTTTAGCAGTTTGGAAAGGAATGACCAATTTTGAGATTAGACTATAACTTGTTTGATTATTTAAAGCAAAATAAAGAACAAAAAAAATCTCAAGTATTTCTTAAGATTTTGAGGAATCTTTAAAACTTCAGCAGTATATTGGAAAATTGGCAATTTCTATTTATGTCTGAAGGTATAGGGAAATGTTTTAGTTCTATAATTTTATTTGAAAATGTATACATGGGCTATTTGTGATAAATCATTACTTAATGAAGTTTGCCAAGAACCATATAATTTTTGGCCTGAGTGATTTAAAATTTTTTGTATGTATGTGGTCCTTTGTTAATTAATTAAGCAAAGTAACTTTTTTGAGTGCTGTGGTATGCTATTTCTAAAAGTTTTGCATTTGATTCAAATCTAGATACTGAGTTTCTATTTCAAAAATTAAGTTTCACTATTTAAATTGGAACCATGTTGTAGATTTATTTTGTGGGTATATTAGTAGATATTGAAATAACTATCTAACTTCAGTATGTATTGGTTTTTCAGCTTAAAATGGAATGTATCTTGCTAATGTGTTAAACTAAGCTCTTCCAAAGCACTTAAGTTTTCTTTATGAGTTAATGTTGTCTTACATCACAACACCCTTTCACTGTTTGATAATTAGATATCAGTAATAATGATATTATTCTATTCAGAATTGATTCAGCTAAAAATGTGCTTGAATTACATTTAGTGCTGACAGACTTTGTTGATTGCAAAAAATTATTTTTAAAGGAATCTTGGTGTTTTAATTTTTTATAAAATCATTGATAGTTTATCTTTCTACATCCTGTGTCTTAAGTCGATTAAAATAATTTATTGGTTATAACTCTGCTGAAAGAATAACTATTTATATTTCATTTTCTATACTATATACTTCAAAAATTGAGTAGTTTTCTTAAGATAGTCTTTCTGGGGCAATAGTCAAATTATTACAATTTTGAACAAACTTCCCAATGTCCTTGATACCTTGGGATAAATTTCTAATATAGGAACACAACTTACTAATAAGAATATAAAAATAATATGGCAGTCATTTCAAAACGAAAACTACTTTTGAAGGTTTTGATAAGTAATTTTTTTTAGAAAATTAGGTTGTTTGTAGATTTGAGTGATTGTTGTTTTTTTTTTCCTTCTCCTGAAACCAAGCTGCATTCTAGTTACTTGAAGTATTTTAAGAACCTTAAACTTGTGTCTTTTTCTAAGTGTCATGCTTTGAGCAGGCCTAACATCAGTTAAATGAAGTGAAAATTGCATTCTTGTCTTGATAGAGATGAAAATGGATTTCTGGTCATGAAATAGATGTAGTTGTCACTTTTTAAAAAAGGTGTCAGCAGTTTGCTTCAGCGAGTAAGGTGCCAATTCAGTATGGCAGTAAACTTGTGATCTGAGCAATCAATAAAATGCTTCAATAACTTCTGCTTCATTACACTTATAATAAGAGGCTATAGATCCATGGCACATAAAATGTTGATAAAGAGGATATGTGGGGATCGACTGTGACAATTTTCAGAAAGTACAGTAAGTGCAATATTGCCATCTAGAGTTTGTGCAAAGGTAATTATTACAGAAGGGGGGGTAGTGACAGTGGAATAAAATAAATAAATAATATTGAAATATTGTTTATTTTCCATCATTCATTTATCTTCATGAAGCATTTCATTCAACTTGTCATAAATCTGTTCAGGTCAGGAGATAAAATTTCAAATCTGTATTTTTCCCTAATTCTCTTAGAAAAATACTACCAAATGTCAATTACATATTTCTGGCTCAAAATTGAACATTTTACCATAGAAAACTATCTATTAAGTAACTCAATTTGGAAAAAAAATTAGACGCAGAGATATTTTGGGGGAGGCATGGCAGTCAGTTACATCAAAATGGAGAGCTTAATGCCATCTCAATTGGGTGACTTTCAATTAAAAATTAACTTTATTAATAGTAAACATTCCTTCAAAAACTAATAGTAAACTTATTTTTTAAGTGTCACTTTAAATTAAATACATTTGGGGACTTAGGATGTAGCTTAGAGGTAAAGTGACTGCCTAGCATGTGTGAGGCTCTAGGTTCAATCCCTAGCACATCCTCACCCAAAATCACTTTATTTAAAAACTGTTTATGTAATTAATTATGAACAGTTTGATAAAATGGAAGATCCATTTGGGGATTATTTTAAGATTATTTCTTATTCTTTCATAGTAGAAAACATTTATTACTCTATTTTCCTGATCAATAAATATTACTTAAATTATTTCATGTTGCAATACTTTTTGAGTGAACAAAACATTTTTTTTAAAATATTTATTTATTTATTAGTTATTGGCGGACACAACATCTTTGTTTGTATGTGGTGCTGGAGGATCGAACCCGGGCCGCACGCATTCCAGGAGGGCGCGCTACCGCTTGAGCCACATCCCCAGCCCCAACAAAACATTTTTAAATGAACCATTACTGAACCCTTTCTTCCTCTGAATTTATGGCTGTTTCTTTGAAAAAAATTTTTAAATCTGTATTTAGTTATTCTAGGATATTTGATACAGTTATATAGTTACTTAATATTGATATAGGTTGATTTAATAAGGGAAGCTGATCAATTTGGAAATGATACTTTTATTATCTTATTTATCTATTTTTTTACTTATATGGACAATTTATATAAGTTTATTGAGCTAGGCCTTCATGTTTCTTTGTAAGGAACAATTTGGCATTGGTATATTGATAATATAGTTTGATAATGTACTATTTGTATTTTCTGTTTTTACTCATATGTTTATGAGCGAATGACTTCTACAATTATAAAAAAATGGAAATGATTATAACATTAATTTGTTTTCAGTTTCTGACCAAATTTTTATCTTAATGTTGCATCATCACTATTTATATTTAATTATATAGTTAGGCAAATTCATCTTAGTTTGAAATTTATAATCACACTGAGTAGAAAATGCTGCATTCCAAATAAATATGGAATTGTTCTAGTAAAGTAAGTGAAAGTAGACCTGACAAATTTTCTTTAAATTACTCACACCACCTACAGGTATTATTGCCTATGACTCTTTTGAAATGAGAATAAATTTTATAGAGTTACAGCAGCAAAGTGAAAGAGTGTGTTTGATAGATTCCCTGAACAGTTTCAACACCCACAGGTATTATTTGTAAGAAAACAATCATGCGGAGTCTTCAGCTGGTTAGAGAGGGCACAGCATTCTATCTTCACCTGACATCCTATCTGTTCCGTCAACATCCTGGGCCCCCTGCCTGCCACCCCCTCCTCCCAAAACAATAATGCTCACTGAGAGGTTTGTGTGAATGGACAAGAATATGAATGTTTTTTCCCCCCTTGAAGGACTAAAACAGTATTGAAGGCACATTCTTAGGGTGAGGAAAACCAATTGTTTTTAGGATTTAGTAGTATTTTCTGTTTGCTATTCAAATTGATCAAAGTCAGTGATTGCTAGTTAACATCTTTGATTATTAAGAAATATGACTAAATATTGAAAAAGGGAGAATCAAGTGTAAAAGTTTTAGAAATTATTGCTTCTCTTCATTTTATACAGAGATATATATTCATTTCTTCTTAACTATTAGTAAACATCAATCTTACAACGAAGAGCTTGTTTTTAAATAATATCATTCATTTTAAGTTACATTTTATGTCTGTAGCAAAATACAGAAAGGAATGTAAAATTGTTGCTCTCTTCAATCAAGTTTTCTCAATTATCTTAGAAAATCAATTTTGTGTAATTTTCTAAAACATAATCAATATCTCCTAATATTTACAAAAGATTTGAAGTTCTTAAACATAGCCAGCCTTCATGGAGACTGAATATAGCAAGAGTTCATTCAACACTTTCTATAGTTCATCGGGAAATACATGTTGAAAGTTTCAGAGAAGAGAATTATAACATAAATGAAAATGCTGGAAAGATTCATAACCTCAGAATTGGCAAATTACAGGTGAGTTGTACTTTCCAGTTCTGTACAGGTTGAGTATCACTTTTACAAAGTGATTGGGTCCCCTGTCGTTTTGGATGCCAGACATTTTGGGATTTGGAATGTTTATATATATACAATATGATACCTTGAGGATGGGACTAAAGTCTAAACATGAAATGCATTTATACTTAATATATACCTTATACACACAGTCTCAAAGGTAATATTACACAATACTTTTAGTATGCCTGTTTTATGACCTACCACATGAAGTCAAGTATGGAACGTTCTACTTATGGTGTCATGTCAGCATTCAAAAAGTGTTGGAATTTGAAAAATTTCATATTTAAGACTTTTGGTTTAGGGATGCTTAACCTATACTGCTCAATATACTATCCTCATGTAGTTTTTAAAGTTAAATTAATTAAAATTAGAATTGGTCACAATCCAAGTGCTCAATAGCTATATCATCATTGAACGTTCTGCTGAACAATGCTGTTCTAGAAGGAATAAATTAAAATACCCTATTATACTTCGGAATTGATTTCCTCATTCTATGATTAGCAAAATGACAAAAGAATCTTTTAACATAATCAAGATTTAATTCAGTTTGGGTAAATAAATTACTTTAGTCTCCACAAACAAAACAAAAGTTGTGAAAACAAAACTTACAAAGCTTGCAATCTATTCACTATCTAACCACCAGGTGGACACCTTTAGGTCCTTCAGTGAGGATCTCTGTCACTGCACTGGGTGAAGGCAACATCTTTAGGGACTACTTACTATCTGGCAATCACTAATTTAACCTTATCTTGTTTGCTTAGAAAAGATTCCCCACCCCCAAAAGGAAATTATTAGAGCACCAAAGACACACTTCAATGATGAAGTGTTGAGTTCCTAAGTATGTGTGTATTAACTAGAGCTACAGATACAGAACTATGTAAGACTTTGCCCTGATAAAGCTTACATTCTTCTTTTGGAGACAAGGAATGCCCATCACTCTTAGGAAATATGCTTATCTGTATATAATTAAGTATTAAAACATATGGTAGAGGTTCTTGCATAAAGAAAGACTAGTGAAAAAGTACAATGAAACCATTTTTAAGGTTGAAATGAACTTTAGAAGCCATATAATCCAGTCCTCTCGTTTTACAGATAAGAAGACAATAACACCTCATTGAATTAAATAATTCATTGAAATAATATGTATAAAACTCTTAAATCAGGATGCAGACTATAATAAGTGGTCAATAGGGGTTAATTGTCATTATCATCACCATCATCATCTTCACTGTTAATATTATGGATTTTGAGACAGTGGCAGTAAAGTATTTGTGGAAACTTAATGAGACAGCAAGAAATTATTGTAGTGAAATTAGAGGGCTGTATTCACTATTATGGTAAGTAAGACAGGGGTTCATGACCTGAAAGATGTGAAGGGTTTGAAAAGGAGATTCAGCCAATGGTGTGAAGTCAGGAAGAGGTAAGATATAATTTTCAAACATATCATATTTGTTACAAAAAAGATTATTGGTGACCTTTGCAAGATTGAAACCTCTGAGTGAATAGGGTTAAGGAAAGAGTTTATGTTGAAGAGAAAGGAATATGGATATAGATAGAACCTTTGAGAGGTTGAGAATGACCATACCTTTTTGAGATTCATAGTGTATTAAATAATGAAGAAATACCCAAACAATTTTAAAACCATTGAGTATGTTTTATATGACTGCACTTAAAATTAATTCTATCAACAGATCTGATATTATATGTAATGTTCTATTTATATAGTTTTATATTAAGATTTATAAAGATATTAATTTATAACACATGTAGGTGGATGGTAAATGACTATTATCTTCAGTTGATCTCCTCTTCGCTGTGTCTTTTTGATTGTATGCCTAATTTTATTCACAGTTTAAAAAAAGGTTAAATTTGTTGACCATATAAGACTGAGGTCAAAAGACCTTCCTCAGACTGAGGATCTGAGATCCTGGAGTGGTTGGATAGTACAAATGGAAAAAGAAAGTCACTGAGTTTGAAAGCACATGCTGAAGTTTTCTTTAGGAAGGAGACACATGGTGCTTAAATTCACTCATACTATATAAGATATGTAAATAAGTATTTTATTTTGTCGAAATCTTTTTATCTTTCACACAAGCCATTATTTATGGTAGTAGGGAAAAATAAAAACTAAATTTGACTTTTACAAAATAATTCAATCATTTCTTTTAGGCAATGCTAAATGATTTGTAAAGATGCTTAAAGGCCTGTATTTCTGTCCATTCTCTGTTTCCTCCAAAAAGGCATCTGTGTTTATGGAGCATGAGGAGCTTAAGTTACAAATAGGGCTGTTCCTCTTTAGTTACACAGAGAGCAGGAGGCATAGTTTTAAGGGAATGAATATCTAGATTCTCACCTTCTGTATATGTTTTTTTTTTTTTTTTTTTTTTTTTTTTTTTTTTTTGTCTAAAATTATTCTACCTCAGAATGTGTCTACAGTGGAAGTGCATGCCATTTCTTCTTTCCCATCTATCATCATCCTCAAGAAAGGCAAAGCACACCTCTTTGATGTTCTCAGTCTACTCTGGTGCTTCACTTGGGGGTGTATAATCCTCCAGACACCAAAAGGATACTTTGAAAATGTCAGTGCCATAATCTTTTGGCCCTGGATTTTTTTTGTTTTTGTTGTTGTTATTATGTATGTATTTCTGCTAAGGAAAAGGTAGGATAGAGATAGAAAGTTGAGAAAAAGGAAAGATATAAACTCTCTGCATGTTAAAGAAGGCTTTTTCTTTTCTTTGTGTGTGTTGTGGGATCGGGGGAGGGGTACTGGGGATCCACCTCAGGAGTCCTTTACTATCTAGCTACATCCTCAGCCCTTATTTAAAATTTTTATTTGGATACAGGGTCTTACTAAGTTGCCAAGGCTGGCCTCAAACTTGTGATTCTCCTGCGTCAGCCCCCAAGTCACTGGAATTATGGGTGTGTGCCATCATACTAGTTTCTTAAGTTTCTAAATAATGAATGGTTGATATAAAAAAAAAACCCTGGGATATGCTACTAAGTTTCTGTTACTTTCTCCATCCCACCCTTGGCCTAACTATGCCACCCTGAAGCCTCTGCAGTGTAGTTATTATAATTATCCTGGGCCCTTAATATTTTTTGTTTTTATTGGTAAAATGTATTAAATTACACATTTTGAATATTTTTAAGTGCACAATTCAGTAATGTTAAATATATTTATATTGTTGTGTGCAACAAATCTCTAAATCAGTTTTTCTTTTTGCACTGCTGGGTATTGAGCCAGGGCTTTCAGTATGCTAGGGAAATGCTCTGCCTCTGAGCTCTTAGTTGCCCATTCCAGAGTATTTTTATATTGCCTTATTAAAAGTGTGTATTTATTAAACTGATTGCCCCTCTTTCCTACACTCAGCCCTTGGCAGACACCTTTCTGTTTCTATTGTTTTAACTACTTTAGATACTTGTAATTAATGGAATCATATACAGTGTTTGTCCTTTTGTGACTGACTTGCCAGAAGTGGGATTACTGAATCATATGACCATTCTATTTATCATTTAATTTTTTTTCCTTTTAATATTATTTTAGTTGTCAATAGACCTTTGATTTTATATGGTATAAGACAAGGGTCAAACTTTATTCTTTTACATGCGAATATTCAGTTTATCTAAGATAATTTGTTTAAGATATTGTTAATGTAGTCTTGGCACCCTTGTGGAAGATGATTTGGCTTTATATATAAGAGTTTATTTCTGGGATCTCTATTCTGTTCCATTAGTAAGTCTGTATGTATGTAAGTATGTATGTTTGTATGTATGTGTGTCTGTATATCTATCTATCTATCTATTTATCTATCTATCTTTAGGTCAGTAGCACACAGTCGTGATTGCTATGACTTTGTAGTATGTTGTAAAATTACAGGGATTGTATTAAATTAGTAGGTTGTGTTGGATAGTGTAGACATTTAAACAATATTCTTCTGATCTATAAGTATGGATGATCTTTCTACTTATTCGCATGTTTTTTTAAATTTCTTTTAGCAATGTTTTATAATTTGCACTATAAAAGACTTTCATTTCCTTGGTTAAATTTATTCCTAGGTATTTTTTTTTTCTTTTTGATGCTATAGTTAAAGGGATTGCTTTCTCATTTCCTTTTCTGGGCTGATCATTATTAGTTTATAAAAATATAACTGACTTTTGCATGTTGATTTTGTACTTGGCAACTTTGATGAATTTTTTGTATGTGTATGTAATCTTTAGGGTGTTGTACATATTAGATAATGTTTTTTATAAATAGAGGTCATTTTATTCCTTCTTTTCTTCCAATGTGGATGCATTTTATTTCTTTTTCTTATCTAATTGCTCTGCTCTCTCTCTCTCTCTCTCTCTCTCTCTCTATATATATATATATATATATATATATATATATATATATATATATGACTGTTAATATGGTGAGCTATGTTGATTTATTTTAAAATGCTAAGTGAAGTTCATATTCCTGGGATAAATCCTAATTTCTCCAGAAGTAATATCTTACACACACACACACACACACACACACACACATAATTTGAATTGATTTATTAAAGTTGTGCTAATGATTTAATGATTTTTGTGTCTATTATCAGGAGAAACATTGGCCTATTGTTTATTTTTCTTCTATTATTTTTGTCTGATTTTTGTATTTTAGATATTTTGATATTTCTAGGGTCATGCTGCTTTTAGTTTGTTTAACACCAATATTTTGGCAAAGTTTACTACTGAAGCCATCAAGGCCTGAATTTTGTTTGTAGATAGATTTTTTAAATTATGTGTTGAATTTCTTTAGAAGATATATAGATATTAACATTACCTCTTTTGAATTGATCTTTAATACTTTAATAGTCTTTGAAAAACTTTACGCATTTAGTCTAAATTGACAGATTTATTGACATAAAGATGTTAATAATATTCTATTATCCATTTAAAATCTGTACACTTTGCTTTTAATTGGTAATTTCTTTCCTCTCATTTTTTCTTAATTGATCTACCTAAAATGATTGATCAATTTAATTGATATTTTATAGGAAATGGCTTTTGATTTAGTTTTCTGTTTTTATTATTTCACTGATTTTTTTGGTTTTAATTTTTTTGAGCTTTATTAAAGTATAATTGACAAAATTCTTATAGCACTCAATAAGTTTCGAGATATAGGATTTTCAAATTCCATACACTGCATTATTTAAACTGTCCTCTCCTCTCCCCTTTTCTCTTTAATCTAGAGCATTCCAGTCTTTTTTCTTCTTAGAATTGACTATTTGAAGAGACTAGGTCAGTGTCTTTTTTTTTTTTTTTTTTATTAGTTGCTCAAGACAATACAATGATCTCTGCTTCTGTAGATTTTAATTGATATTTCTTTTTCTAATTTCTTAAAGTGGAAAGTTAAATCCTTGATTTTAGACCTTACTAATGTAAGTAGTTAATGCTATTAATTTTCCCTCAAAGCATTGCTTTAGCCGTACTTACCAAATTTCAATAGTGTGGTATTTATTTTTTCAGTTCAGTATTTTCCTTGTGGTTTCCTCATCTGTTATTTAGATGTTAATTATTTTTCAATTATTTGGGGGATTTCCATGTATATTTGTGATATTCGTTTCTAGTTTATTTCCATCATCAGAGAACATACTATGTATAATTTTAGTTCTTTGAAAAATTTGGGGGTTTGTTTTATGGTTCAGAATGTGATCTAAATTAATGTTCCATATTTGTTCTGCTTTATTTGGCTGAAGTGTTCATAACTATTAATTTGCTCAAGCTAGGTGATTTTACTGTTCAAGTCTTCTGTTATCCTTGCTATAGTTGGAAATTTGTCTGTTCTCCTTTCTGTTTTATCAATGTTTTATATGTATACTTTGAAGATGTGCTGTTATGTCCATACACATTTAAGATTTGTTATATTTTCATAATTAAGTTACTGTTAAAAATCATTTTGAGATGTACTTTTTAATCCTGGAAATAATCTTTGTTCTGAAATCTACTTTGATTTATATTAATAGACCTGCTTCAACTGTAAATGGTATCATGAAATGTTATTTTCCATCTTTTTATTTTTAACTTATCTGTGTCTTTATGTTCTGTCTTGTAGAAAGAATATATTTTGGTGTTGCTTTTTTTTTAATCTGAAAATTTCTTACTTTTTTAACTGAAGTGTTTAGACTATTTACATTTAATGTGAGTATTAATATGACTGGGCTTAATTATTTTATCACTTGTGTTCTATTTGTCTCAATTGTTGTTTTTTCTCCTCATGTCATTTTTACTTCTTTCTTTTGGATAAAATAAGAATTCTTTAGTAATTTCATTTTATCTCTGACATAGACATATTAGCTCTATAGTTTTGTGAGTGTGCATTTATGTGTAGATTCTCTAGGGTGTGCAATATATATATTCCACTTTTTATAATGTATTTTTTAATAATATTTGTAACTTCACTGCAATGTAAGAAACTTCCTGTGCAAGATATTTCTATTTATTCCTTCTGTTATTTATGATACTATTGTTATATATTTTATTTTTACATATGTTATTATCCCCAGAAAATATTGTTTTATTTTTATTTAATCAATTACCTTTTAAGGTGTTTTTTTTTTTTTTGGTTATTGTTTTTATTTTTGGTATCGGGGATTGAAAACAGGGCACTTTTTATTTTGAGACAGAGTGTCCCTAAATTGCTTAGGACCTCAATAAATTGCTGAGTCTATGTTGAAACTTGTGATCTTCTTGCCTCAGCCTCCAGAATTGCTGGGATTACAGGCATACACTGCTGCATCTGTCTATTAAAGAGATTTTTTTAAATGAGAAAAACGTTACTCAAGTGCTTATGAGTTTTGACCTCTTTATTTCTTAATAAATTTAATTGTCCACTAGAGTTGCTTCCCTTTTGTCTAAAGAACTTTGTTTAACTTATTTTTTGTTAAAGCTTTTTTATTCAGAGAAAGTCTTGATTTCATCTTCATTATTGAAAGCTATTTTCCTAAGTATGATCCTATGGAAAGGAGCAATAAAAGTTTCCCCCCAGACCCTAAAACTGTTCTTTCCTGACTGTATAAGTGTCTGATAAGACATTAGATCATTCCTATCTTAGTTACTCTGTATGAATTTTATATTGAATTAATTTTAGTTTTTTCCCTTTGGAACTTTAAAGACTTTGTATTTATCATTCTTTCGAGTTTGATTGTGATGTGCCTTTTATGTTTCTATCAGAAGGGATTTATCTACTTCGTGGATATATTGATTCCTAAAATTATCACACTGTTGGCCTTATTTATTAAATACTTTTTTCTGTTCCTCTCCTATTTTTTCTGGATTTAACTTAAATACATGTTACTTCACTGTTTAATTATTTTTCAGTCCTTTTCTCTGTGTGCTTCATTCTGTTGTTTCTGTGGTAACCATCAGATTGAGCTAGGGTATGAGTTGTCTCTAATTCCTCAAGAAGCCATTAGAAAAGAAAGCTGCAGTGATAGCAATTTGTGTGGAATTAAGGTGTTTAGTTTCAGAATTTCAAACATAACAGGGAATGTTTTCTGAATTTGACAATGACAGAATCACAAAATCCCACTTTTGCCCAATTCATATTCAATAATAAGGAGCAAGACTAGGAATCTAGTTTATGAAAAATTCTAGAGATGACTATACTTAGCTAGGTTGAAGATCATGTATTTTCTTGTTGAACTTTTTGATATCAATTTAAAAATATTTTTATTATATAAGTTAATTTCTTTCTGCTGTTTTGTATCCTTTTACATATTTAATTTCATATACAAATACATCTAAATTTATTCTAAAATTTTTATCAAAAATGTTTATTGCAAATTTGTATTACTCATTTGTTTTTATTGTGGGTGCTGTTTAAGTACGTGTGTGTATGTGTGTGTGTGTGTGTGTGTGTGTGTGTGTGTGAACATGTGTATATATGTGTGCTTTTAAAAGCATCTTCTTGGGCATAGGTTGGCCAGCTGCCAGCACTGTTGCGCCAGGTCAATGCTTGTTTGGACTTGCCTTTGATACACTCTTTTCCTACTTCTTTAGGTATGCATTAGATTAGCCTCATTACTTTAAAGCACAACATCACATGCTCAGAAAGGTATACTCTCTAATTTCAGCACAATTATATATTGAGTGATCAAATTTTACTAAAAATCAGATCCTTGCCATAGAATTGGACTGTTTTTCAAATTTGGCATACAACCAGTATACTAGTTGATGTAAATTAGTGAAAAACTTCAAACTATCAGTTTGAAGTAATAATGCTATTCAAAGTTAGATTTTGAATTTTTAATCTTTCCCAACCTATCACTTGTTGGACATTTAGCTATTATAACTTATTATGATCCCTTTGCATTTTATAAGTGTATATTTATTATGATATCATAAAAGAAGTTAGTTCTTGAAGCCATCTGCAGATGTCATTGGAAACTGGAGAGTAAATGTAACCTAAATAACCTGATATCAGGAAAAATAAAAATCAAGGCAGCATTCTAAGGACAATAGCTTTAAAAAAGTGATGTCTATTTGAGGACAACAGAATTTTTTGCTATATGTAGATAGCAACATGAAATTAGAAAATAAAAAATAGGATTTGAAAAAGTCATTGTTTTTTTTCTGTAAACATTTATTTATTAGAGTATCAAAACAAAAGATTTTGGGGAGAAGAATAGCACTGGTGATAATGATTATAGTATATTGTGTTTTACACCAAATATATAACAAATGAATATGTTTCCTGGTATTTTAGCTCTTATGAGAACTTTAGTACACATTATAAAAGTTTTCTCTTCTTTTTGAGGGGGAAGATACCAGGAATTGAACCCAGGAATGCTTAACCACTGACCCACATTACCAGCCATTTTGTAATATTTTAGTTAGAGACAAGGGCCTCCCTAAGTTACTGAAGCTGGCTTTGAACTTGCATCTTCCTGCCCCAGCCATCACACCAGCCATGCTTTCTCTTCCAATGTGCTTATTAATTGGGAGAATATCTTTCTACAATTATACTCTCTACTTTAGAAATCTTTGCAGCATAACTAATTTTTTAAAGTATAAATAAAAATGTAGTATGAAAGCCTTCTTCTTTAGTGAGTACATACTTTAGAGAGAAAATATTTCCATAGCTTGGAATGTTGATATTTCTTTGAAATATGTAACACAGATTTTCAAATAATAGCCAATTGTTGAATACAAGTTGGGCATACAATCTCTGATGGAAGACGTGAGCAGGGATACAGAGTACACATTATGAAAAGAACAATTATTTTGTTGAATTCCTTTTATTTCTCTGATTGTGTTTCTGCAAAATAAAATGGCATTACTTTAGTCATATTCAAGTCTTTAAAGTTAAGAAGAAAAACAGGTAGCATACACATGTGATCAAATATTAGATCATTTAGAAACCTATGTGTTTTTATTACTTCTTTTTTTCTGTACAGTATTTTTATTGATTTTATTTTTTTTAAATATATGAGAGTGGAATGCATTACAATTCTTATTACACATATAGAGCACAATTTTTCATATCTTTGTATATAAAGTATGTTCACCAATTCATGTTTTTATACATGTACTTTTTTTGCACTACAATTCTTATTACACATATATAGCACAATTTTTCATGTGATGGACATCACTATCTAAAGTACATGTATGAAGACACGAATTGGGTGTCAACCTACTTTATGTACAAATAGAGATATGAAAAATTGTGGTATATATGTCATTACTTCTTATTTTAAAAATATTCTGTCTCTTGGTAATTAGTATCCCTTTGAAGTGAGCATGTACTTGGCTTACAAAAATAGTGTCAGTGTACAATCAACTGGATGGCATGTGTAGAAGTGCATTATTTTTCTATATAAGATAGGCTCTAGTGATAGCATCTACATGTTTCCATTCAGTGTTATTTCTGGGTTTCTATTACATTCCTAATATATAGATGGATTCTATGGACTGCCTTGTTCTATCCCTTTGTATCCATTTATACACCACCCATTTTTAAATTTTATTTACTAAGATAGATATTCAAAGTACACTTGGGTTATTTAAAGCCCTATAGGTCTGAAAATCTGAATTTTTTTTCTTATGTGACTTTCAAATCACTTTTGAAATCCATATACTTCAGCTTATATTTTATATTAATAGACCTATTTTCAAATGTGCAAATCAGCACAAACCAAAAGTAAAGATATTACACCACTTTGTACTATAATTTTTTTTCTTTGTGGTACTTTGAAGTGAACCCAGGAGTGCTCTACCACTGAGCTACATCCCTAGTCCTTTATATTTTTTTCATTTTGAGACAGGGTCTGGCCAAGTTGTCCAGGCTGGCCTTGAACTTGCAATTCTTTTGTCTTAGCCTCCCATGTCACTGGGATTACAGGAATATGTTACCATGGCCAGATAGACCTATTTTCAAATGTGCAAATCAGCACAAACCAAAAGTAAAGATATTACACCACTTTGTACTATAATTTTTTTTCTTTGTGGTACTTTGAAGTGAACCCAGGGGTGCTCTACCACTGAGCTACATCCCTAGTCCTTTATATTTTTTTCATTTTGAGACAGGGTCTGGCCAAGTTGTCCAGGCTGGCCTTGAACTTGCAATTCTTTTGTCTTAGCCTCCCATGTCACTGGGATTACAGGAATATGTTACCATGGCCAGATAGCTATAATTTCTTTATTTTTATAGAAATGATGTTTGTTTGTTTTGACATTTCTGTGAAATGTTTAAATTTGAGTGTGTCTCTGCACCTTTCTTTTACATCCCCTTCTTCTCTCTGTTAAAGGCTTGGTGTAAAGGGAGGGAGAACAATTTGCCCCAATAATGAGAATTCTCCTTCATTGCCTTTCTTAACCCATTTATAAAATTATTTCTAAGAATAATGTGTTCTGAACCTTGCACCAATTAATAAATATATTCCTGAAGAAAAATTCACTTGTAGTGGTATCTACAAAAATAATCATTTGGAAACCAAATGGATGAGATTGCTCTGACATTAAAAGCAGGAAACCCAATCAGCACAGATCTAGGCTTCATCGCAAAGTTCAAGGTAGGTATTTTTAAAACCAAAAGCTACACACCATCTCTGTCCCATTTGTGAAAGCTTGATATTCAAGTGACTGGCTTACAGGTTACTGTTGGGATGGCTGGAGGTAGTTTCTACTACATGGAGCATGAAGCATCTGCTTTGGGATTATAATATCCAGCAGCTTTAGCAGATGTTGCAAGCGAATACCCAGTTTGGTTTTATGACATTCTCCAGTCATTTCAGTAAAAATGAGGTCTGCATTGGGTTAAATGGCTGAGGTAGGGTTCTGAAATAGTTTGGACTATTAGATATAGATCTGTCCCTTTTATTAATTGATACTGTCCACAACTTCAATTGAGCATGTCATAGTTCTTCTCAAGAATACAGAGAATTATCTTAATACCTTACATCTTAACATAACCATGGATTATGGTATCTGAATTCAAGTGTTATAGACTTTTATAGTATAAATTCACCTTAAGATTGTTGTGTGTATATATTATAAATTAACAATTTGATTTAAACTTTTTAATTCCTAAGTATTAAGAAATGTATCCAAGTATCCAATCTTCTTCCAGTCATCTATATATGTCTTCTCTAATCTCTTGCCACTAGAAGAAAATAATATTAGTATTTATGTCAATAATTGTAGCCCCTTTCTACCCAGATTAGTAGGCATTCCAGTGCTACTCTCTGATTCTCCCCTTTTGAAGTTTCTTGATGTCCTTTGCTGTTAACACCTCTCAATGGGGGACCATATCATTGCATTAGTGAAGCTGAACTAACAGCTCTAATTACTATAAAGGGAAGGGGTCAGAAACGCCACTACATTCTGCAGTGGATACTTTTTGGCCCAGCATGGCAGAATATGGGATGGGCAGCTTCGTCAAACTATAAACAGATCTCTGAGATACCTTCCCCCCCAGAGCATTAACTGCTTATGAAACTAACAAGGACCACTTCAGAGATTCTTCTCATGTAAGAAATACTACTGTAAAATGAGCCTTGCTATTTCCATTTTTCTGCATAGAAGCCACTGACAAATTTTAAGAGGAAGCTAAAAAGATTTAACAGTTTTGGCTAACTGGGGATTTTGTGAGCACATGTACACAAAAATACACATACATTGTGTATGATTCTCATCTATATGTGCACTTTTCATTCTATTAAATTATATTGCTAGTATTGAACAGAAATTTATATTTTACTTGTTTGTACACATTTGAATTTCATTAGATGAATTTAATTTTCTAAATATTCCCCTTCTTTTTTAAAATTTAAATTTATTTAAAATAGCTGATATATAAAAACATAAAAGTTATACATATTTATGAGGTATGCTGTGATAGTTCAGTACATGTATATATTAGTAATGTTTAAGCCAGGTTAAACATACCTGTTTCCTCTAATATTTGCCATTTCTTTAAGAAGAAAGCATTCAAAATTTTTTCTTTTGGCTTTTTAGAATAGACAGTATATTACAATTGCATGTAATCATCACACTGTACAATACCATACCAGGCTGCTCCTGACTACAACTTTAAATATGTAACTATTAACCCTAATTTGGACATGAATTTGATGAAAGAATTAACCATATTCATGTGTATACATCACTTAAATACATGGCTATTAAGATGAACTGCTTTACTGACTTACAGGGCATGAATATTTTAAAATATTAAATATGGAAATATATATTAGTATCTATGTTTAATTATAGAAGTGTTTATTTCCTATATTAAATTATTAAAGATAAGAAGCATAAATTGGCCTAAATTAGCACAAATTTTAAATTGAGCTGCAATATAGAATGAATAATTCTTTTCTTTTAACAAAAGCCTTAGGTTAATGAACTAAAATGATAACGCATTTCTGTTATCTTATTTATGACCTATAATTTCTGAAGACCTATTTAAAGTATATTGTCTCTTTAAATGATATTACATTAGACCTCAGTCATCTGTTCCCTGTCACTTCCTATTATTTTATACTTGTTCATCAATCCTTGGGGGAAATTAGAGCTTGTGTAGCTCTGTGATCTGCATAATGCTTAGTGGGGGTGTGGCCAGGAGATTCCTCTCCTCAACCCAGCCCTGACATTTTCACTCTATCTCTGGACCACTTTTAATCCCACCTGATCCTATCCCTAAGAGGTATGATATATCTGACTCTTGAAAAAGTAATTTAAAAATTAAACTCCACATTTTAAATTTTTACATCTATTTTTACATCACACATATTTAAATGTAGTTTTAAAAAAATCATTGTTGTTCATTATTTTATGGCTCATTGACAAAGTTTCTTATGGTTAAAATATTAACCATTGTTCCAGGATTTTCATCTCAGTAAACCCATGTGAAAATGACCTTATTTTGTAATAGTCTGGGGAATTATATATGCACACATTTCTAATTATGTAAACATATTGTTTGCAACAGTAGAATGGAAAGAACAAGTCCCCTTGTGGTCGTACTCCATTGGGGTAAAAACAAATCTCTCTTTTTTTTTTGTGTGTGTGTGTGTGTATGTGTGTGTGGTGCTTGGGAGGAACACAAGGCCTTGGGAATAAGTAGCTCTTCTTTTTCACAGGAAATTAATATTTTTCATTTATCTTCTTTTAATGTAGGAGTTGTCACATAAGTGAATGAATGATCTATGTAAAATTACAGAAATTTATTAAGTGTAAAATGAAAGTCCGTCTCACTTTAACTATTCCCTATAGAAAAATGTTATTAACATTTACTAGGCATATTCATATGCGTAATATGTATTACACACATGTATGTGTATGTATACATACTAATAATTCTTTATGTACACATATATAAAATATATACACAATATAAATAAGTACTTTTCCTTCATACAAGTGATATATTCTGTAACTTGTTTTGTTATTTACTATACCATACTCCTCTTTCCATGTTAGCATATAGAAAGTGTCATTTCTAATGACTACAACTTTCACTGTGTTAGGCTTTGGAGATGAAATGAACTCCCCTTTAGATATGAATGGATAAATAGACTCAGGATCCAGGCAACTTAAAATCTAGTCTTCATTTTACTATCGGTAAGGCTAAATTTTAGATGATTTTGATGTGAGGCTAAAATAGCCCCTGAATTGGATTTATCCGCCATCCTGAAATGAAGTGATTGAAGAATTGTATGCCTCCTCTGGAGGACAGCAAATTACTGCCCTGGCAGAGAAGTTTACCAACCACACAGAAAGAGAGAGAGAAGACAGGCTGACCTTTATATAAGAGAGGGCCTTACATAGTTCCACCAATTAGCATGTCTATGTCCTGATCATCTAATAAGGAAAGCAAGTAAAGGATCCAGAGAAAGATTGAAGCTTTTTCTTGGGAGAGCAAAGGCATTTACAGAGGTTCCCTCTTCACATAATATTGGTTGATGACATCTTATATCATACTTATATGTAACTACTGACAGATATTAGGTTGCTTCCAATTTCCTTTGCAATGAGCATTGCTGTACTGCCCTTAACATTCTTGTGCCCAAAGTTTTTCAAAATTCAGCTTAATACAAGTGTGAACTCCTAGAATTAGAATTATTGAAACACATAATATACACATTTAATTTTCCTCCAGATATTGCCTAATAGCTCAAGAAGTTTCTACTTATTTACATTGTATCAAAACATCAATGTGTCATTTTCTTGCATCCTTACTTTGATTCATTCCTGTCAACCTGATATATGAAAAGTTATATCATTTAGAAAATTGTTGATTATTATATAAATTATATAAATTTCGATGTATTTATTGATCACTTATATTTCTCTTATAACTTGCTCGTCCATTTTTGTCCAGTTATCTCTGTTCATGTTTTTCTTATTACATTGCAATCATGTTTTTTGGGGTTAGGTCTATTTAAATTACAATTTCATATAGAAATATAATACACTTTCTTCTAAGTTTGTCATTTGTCTTTAAATTTTCTAATGACCTTTGAATGTATAATAGTTAAATTTCTATTTAACCACTTTTGAAACTTTTAAGAAATAGTGCTTTTTAAATTAAACTACACTAATAAAATTTACATATTACATGTTCATTATACTTCTTAGAGTATATTTTCCTTGTGTTTTTATTTTAAAATTTAATCTTTAATTCATATGAATTTGGTTTTATAGTTATGCCAAGAATATAAGTTTATATTTTACTACCATAAAATTTATTTATGTTGTAAATACAGAGAATAATTTCTTAACTATGCTTAGCTTTCTTACTCTTTTAAGCTCATCTATGAATTACCCTTGAAGTTTACATATTGAATTTAATTTATATAACTACAAATAAAGTTCATGTCATGAATTCCTGTAAAAAAAAATACAAAAAGTAAAACTAAACCATCCATGGCTTCTATGCAGGAGACTAAAAATATTGAAATCAATTATTCCATTTGGATTTTTCTGATTAAAGAATAAAGTATTAGGCATATCCATAAGTAATTAACTCACATAATCTTGATTCAAGAAGCATGTTTGATTAATTTCACATTGTAATTAACTCTCAAATCTGAGGCCTCAGAACTTAAGACAGTGGATGGAGGTAAGATGGGGAAATGAGGGAAATAATTAAAAACAAATTAGGTAGTAGTAGGGATGTGGATTTTAGTCCCTGATTTTAAAGATGCAATTGTGTATATATCAATATTTGTTTATGTTAAATATATGAAGAGCATAAGTGGAAGAATAAGTAAATCCTAGTCTAGCCAGTTAAGACACAATATATTCTTTATCTTGATAATTGTCATTACACATTGATAGATTTTTATAGTGAAGATAGTTTGAATAATGTCCTGTGAAAAGTACAAAAGCTTGAACATGTGAAGATAATCTAGCTAAGATCCCCAAGTTCAGTATGATTTACAAAGGTGGATTCTTGAATATGCTCATTGAATCATGGGATATGATTATCTATAGATGAGAAAAATTTCTTTGTATAAAGTTTCAGCCACAAATGTGTTCTGAAAAAGCTCATGGATCAACCTAGCAAATTAATAGGCTTTCTAAAAAGTTATGCAACTCACCTTGTTGGGGCAAAGGAATGAACTCCAAGGGAATAGAGATATTTGAATTCAGGGAGGCAGTGGAATTCAGACTTCTTGGGTTCAAATCCCTACTCTGCCTCTTACATGGGACTGTGAATAAGACACTCCCTTTATGCTTTAGGGTTTTATAGATTAAATGAAGATATCTATAAGGTTCTGTGAGTATTAATGAAATAATATGTGAAAAGTTCTGGTGACAGTGCTTGGTCCACTCTGAGATCCACAGTAGGAGCCCAATAATTACTACCTATTGGTCATGCAGTCACATGCATTCCTTTAGTACCTACACTTTTTAGGTACAGGAGTGTAGTACCTCATTTGAACTGGGAACAATTGGTGTTCAGTAGTGTAGAGAGTTTTCAGCCATATAAAAGGATCTTCTACTAAAGAAACTACCTCTTTGCTTGGGAGGGCAAAGTCTTGGGTCATTCAAGTAAAACAGAGAGGAGCTAGGGCTATAGTTCAGTGGTGGAACACTTGCCTACCATGGCCCTGGACTGGATCCTCTGCACTTGGGAAAAAGAAGCAGGGAAGGCCAGGGAGTTCTGGAAACCTGAAGAACTAGTACATCAAATTCTTGCATAATCTGTATTTGAAGTATGATTGACTTCAAGTGTGAAATGTATGGGTGTGGATGTGGGAAGAACTTAGACTTTTTGAGTTTCCTGTTGTATGGCAGAGGCTGGAGACATTTATTCTCGAACATTCATTAAGAATGAAAGTGAGAGGAGAAAAAATGATTCTACTGTGGCTAGGCTAACTTTCATTTCTTTTGGTCTACCTCATCTCATTGTCTCTTTCTTGGACTTTTCTATTTGTTTCTCTGTGTGTTGGCCTCTCTCTCCTTCATGCTTAATCATACTCTACCTAGCAAAAGTCTTTCTATAATTTTGACATACTTTCCTCCATAATTTGAGGAGGTCAGGCAGATCGTTGAGAACATTGTGGGAAATGATAAGAAATTCTATTTTACCCTTGGATAATTTTGAGGAATTTTAAACATGAAAGTGATGTGATATAATGAATGTTTTAGGAAGACAATGCTAATCTCTGTGTGGAGGAGGGACTGGTAGAGGATAGGGATGAAGGTAGACAACTCAAGAGGCTGCTAAAGTATCCAGAGAAGCTTATTTATGAGGAATATGTTGTGAAAATTATGAGAAACAGTAAGATTCAGGATTTATTTTGGAAAGAGTATATTATTGGATTGGATTTGGGATATGAGGGAAAAACAAGAATGGAAGATATCTCCTAGTTCTTTGACCTGAGTCCAAAATATTGGCCCCATTTACTGAAATAAAGAAGCCTTGGGGTGAGGGAAGGGCTGTACCATTAGTCAAGGAAAGATCTTGGATAGGGAATTAGATAGAAACAGAAGAGATCTTAGTGAAAAGCTAAGTATAATAATTATTAATAGATATTACTTAAAGCCATAGGAATGGTTGTGATTAAAGGAATAGAGAAAAGGCAGATGACAGAATTTGAGGTTCTTCAATGTCCAGTGGCTTGGTAAAAGAAGGACTGAGTAAGGAAGGGGAGAAGGAATAGGTAGGTGATTCTTAAGGAGCAGAGTTCAGAGAAGAAAATATTTAAGAAAAAGTGAATGATTGCCGTAGTCCGGCTGGGCTAAATAACCGAGAGGTGACAAGCAACTTGAAGGTTGAAGCGGGAGCTATTTTATTGCGAGTGAACTCAGCAGGAACTGAGTGAGAACTCAAAGTAGCGGGCACCCAAGGTAGCAGGAGCCGATTCTCTGCTGGACAGCAGAGGTATATATACTTAACTAATTACACACAGCTTGACTCTATTAACATCATCTAGATACAGCAGTCAGCCAATAAGGAATCCTCATCATCATAATGGCTCCCTGGCATTGCTTCACAAACCACTCCTCTTGGCAAAGTGCCAGGCGCCATCTTGACTTGATTTGCATCCCCAACAAATGATGAAGTATGTCAAATTCGACTGAGGATTAAAGTGGGAAGACAATAGAGGGTTATCATTGGCCTTGACTAGATGTTGGTCATATGACCTTGTTAAGAACTCTTTGTGTGGTGTGGTGAGGATGAAAACCTGATCTGAGTGAGTTAAGGAAAGTGGGAAGAAAGGAGAAAGGAGATCCAGTGTTTCAAGGAGCATTGAAGAAAGCAGAGCAGAGCAATAGGACAGAATGAGTGGTCTTGGGAGGATTTGTTTAAATGAATTGTATTAAGGTATGTTTGATATTAAGTGGCAATAATCAGATAAAAGAAAATTGATGTTGTAAAAGATCAATTGTTTACTTTCAAGAAAACCAACAGTTGAGCCAGTAACAAGGAAAAGGATGAAGTTCTCGAGCACAGACACAGGTGCGCTGGTACAATGGGTGAGGAAAGAAGATGTAGTTTTTATTTGGTTACTTGTTTTATTCAGAACTGGCTAACTCAACTAACACTTACTTGTGGTACAATTTCTACTTGTGAAGAAATAATTAAAAAAATATCATACACATAGGCCAACTTATGCTTAGCTTGGTTTTATATTTTGTTTTATGCTTTGTGTATTTTATAATCAGAATTGACCATCATAGTACTTAGTATAATAGTTATAATATATATCACCTTTATAATACTTTCTAATATAGGACCCCATTTGCAAAATTTTTAGTATTAGTAGATAAAACTCTACTTCCCATTTCTGTTTTATTTCAAAGTTGTATGAAAATAATATTTTAATATATATTTTATAAGACACATAGATATATACAACTATAATGTTTTATGAGAATATCAATGATTTTTCTTATTGGCAAAGTTCCAAATACCCAAAGTTGGTATTGTTAAACCAACTTTAAAATGATGTCTACATTTATAATGGAAGAACATGTTAAATTTTAATACGAAATTAGAGTAAATAGAGACTTCATCCAAGGTTGTGAATATCCTAAATTCTATCCACAGACCTCTTATATATCCAAGACCCAGATTCAGATATCTTTTTTCTAAGGACTTGAGTAAATTCAGGTTAAACATTTTTGGCAAGAATAATTTGCAGCTGATGTTTTGTACTTTGCCTCACAAATCAGAAGGCACTTAATGCCACAGTATCCACCATACCTTGGCTAGAGTAGAGATTTGTGGTATAGGGTACCTGGGTGCAAAGTATGAGTGCCTTCCTGATGTTTTACATGGCTTATGGTTCAAATTGTTTTGGAGGTTTTTGACAGTTAATACACTATGGAAGAAGATTCAGAATTCACAGATATTATATTTCTTGCCTCTATAAAACTGAAGCAACCTGGAAACCTAAAAATGATTTATTTAAAAGCAAATGCCACTTTATACTTTAAAGACACACAAAAAGAGAGAAAAAAAATCTAAGAAGCATTAAAAAAAAAGATATGCTAGCTCTGACACATCCTGTCTGATGACAGTGAGCTACAGTCTTTTAAGTATTGAAAATGAATGGCTTGTCTAATTTGTTCTCTTCGTTTACATTTCTTTCCTCCCAGCTGTCTTATTTTTACCCCACTGTCATATGTCACACTTTTAAACCCGTCTTATTTTTATGAATTTCATAGTCTTATTTGTCTTCATATGGCCATGCCTGTTCTGATTTAACACTTCATCTTACGTTTCATTGTCTTTTTTTCTTCCCCCTCTCCTCTCTTGTTTCTTAGTTTGGGCACCACTTTTAGATATATTTTTATTCAATGGTTGTCTGTTTTAGGAGTGATAGGTGGGAAAAAAGTGTACTATTGAAAATGACACATGTCAAGAGACTTTAAGAAGCCATTCTAGGTGCAGGTGGTAATTGTGGATACTATGACACTTTCTTCCTGATCTGAATATCACATTTTCTAGGCTTGATAGCTCTTTAAGTAACTAAATACTTTTTAAAAAAATTACTTTATGGTGCTGGGGATGAATTCAGGGCCTTGTGCATTATAGCCAAATGCTTTTACCACTGATCTACATTCACAGACCTTGATACTTTTAAAAAATTTCAAGTTATATTTGAGTAATTAATATGGAAGAGGTTCAACTTTTATAAAAATGACCACATGGAGAAAGCATATAATATATATTTATTGATAATGCTGATGCTATTTATTTTTAATAATGTTAAATAGATCAGATATTTATATCTTATTTAAGAAATATTTAAGACAGCATACAAAAAAGACAGATACAAATAAATTGCTGAAATAAAAAATAAACTTTTATTTTTTATTTAATTTACTAATAAATAAACACATTTATTCCTTTAATCATTAGACATTTACTATGTTCCCTTTAATTCCACGGACCTAATAATAAAGATGATAGAATTGGTCCCTGTCCCGAAAAACCTGATAGTCTAATGGGGCAGACTGACAATCATTTGATTTTATGAAGTGTGGAAAAATAGGAGATGTGTAGGAAGAGCCAATTGGAAGACATTTGGGCAGAGAAAATCTCTCTCTTAAGAGCCAGTAATTCTGAACTTGCTACTTATCATATATTTCTAGAGTGCTTGGTAGCTTAACATGTCATACAAAATATATAAAATTTAAAATAATTAAATATTGTTTAAGATAATAACAGCAACTAACCAATATAGGCTAGCTATTAATAGCCAATGATAGTGTGCTGTTATTTTTGTTTTAATGAATGTGTCACCTTATTTCTTGATATAAGAGATAAAGTATAAAAATTATCAAAGCTGTCTATCTAAACAAAAATCTCATACATGTGTAACTTTTAAAAAACAAAAGTTATCCTTTTAATATGAAAATTAGGTATTTGCTTGAATAGATGACTTAAATACCTAACCATATTAATTTTTACATTAATTATAGATCTAACAATTACATTGATTTGTGTTTCTTTTTAACTTGTTGAATTTCTAGACCCTTATGACATAAAAGAGGATTTTCCTTATGCAAAATATTATATTGTTGCCACTATGGCAGTTTTTCCTAGTTTTTCCAAAATCCCCTTACTTTTTCTTTTAAAATTACTAAATATGTTCTGTAATGCTTGTCACACATTAATGTCAGTGAATCTAAGCTATGTTTAAGTTATCCACTGGCATCTAGTAATTATCCAGAACCATGAAATGCAAGGCAGTATCTTCTGATGTGTAAAATTTCAATCCTGAAGAGAATTTCTTAATTTAAAACACATCTTTAGACAGTTTTAATTTAATATTTTTGAATTAAAAATTATAAATAGTTTCCAAGTTTCCCTTTTGGTCAATATTTACTTGTTCCTATCTTCAAACATAAATTATTAGAGAGATTGCATAAGTATTACCAGGGCAAGTTTCAAATAGTTTTTAAAAGTCCTTTGGTTTTTCTCAACAAAATTTTCCATTATATAAAAATTCTGAATTTCATATAAACAGTGATAAACTGTATATATTAAAAGTAGTTGTTCAGACCAAAGTATCTCATACAAAATTTGTTGTAGCATTTTTCAAAAACATATTTTACTCCTCCAAAATGAAAGAACATTGATATAACTTTTTATTTTGTTATGAGAACTTCAGCTAAATTTTATTTTTAATTCTATTTTGGACTAGCATTTAAACACCTAAACATCCAAATCTGAGAATTGTGTTGGTATCAGACACAAAGTATGTGAATTCTGATACCTTTTCATCACTTGTACACTAGGAATTCTATTTTTTAAATGATATCCTGCCAGCTTTTTCACAATCCATTAATTCCTGGATCAACATCAGAAGGAATGTCAGAGCAGAGTGAAATTCTTGTAAGACACAGATGTCAGGATCAAAAGTCAGAGACATTCTCTGAGCAGCAGGGAAGCAAGCTTGTTAGACTTTAATCGGAACAATTAGTATCTGCCATGTGACAGTCTCCATGCTCTGCCTTACATTTCTGTTAAGTTCCAGGCATGCTGAAAAGACAAAGTCTTCTTCCAAGTTGGATGGAAAATTTCATGAGCTTTTAGTCTCATTGTTTTTGGTCATGATTCTTAAGTTTTGTTGATCCTTTCCAAATGTCCTTAAATGGTAAATTGTTGATGCACTTAGGTAAACGAGGGTCTAGCTTATTACAGAGACAAATTTTCATCTTCTCTGAGGGCATGTAATGCAAAGTGACTTGCTTTATGGATGTTTGTGATCATTAGTACTCAAGAGGCTTTTCCAGCAACTTTATTTCTCACAGAGTGAGAGCTTTTATGGTCTGGTCCAAAAAGCTCCAGTGGATGCTCAATAAATGTGAATCATTGATGAAGGAAAAGTAATTAAAATTAAATGGTACTATTTTAAAGAATTTCTTTGAAATCAGCTTTTATATTTGTGCTTATGTCTTCACTAAACACAAATAACCTCCTTTCAATAAAAAGAAAAACCAATCAAGTTGTTTTTACTACCTATTGTCAACAAACTAATTTAATTCACTTTCCCATCAGTAATGTTATTTTGATTTTTTACACTCATCTCTTTTGTAGAAAATTTATAACAATTCTCTTATTCACATATTAGTTTGGGGGACAACCTGAAGCATAATGAACTATAAGGTAAAAACATTTCTGGCAGCTGGGCATGGTGATATACATCTGTAGTTCCAGCTACTTGATAGGCTCAGGTGAGAGAATCACTTGAGCCCAGGAGTTTGAGACCATCCTGGGCAACATAGTGAGACCCTGTCCCAGAAAAATCCCATAATGAAACAACCAAATGGAAAAAAAAAAGTTTCTGAAAACAAGAAATGGTCCTTTAAGATATAAGTAATAATGAAAATAGTTGAGAAGACCCAGACACTAAAATTATCCATGTTGTGATAGGATCAATCAGTTCACCATTGGTTAAAAATAAACATAATAATTGTCTAGTAATGCTCTAAGACACAAATAAAAACCACAGGAGAAAGTATGAATGAAAAATAGAAGAAGGATAATAGAGAGGAGACCAAGACTATGACAATAGAAACAAGTAAGAAATTGTAAGTAGTGACAAGGCTGTCAAATGGTAGACATCTTTGAAACAGAGGTAAAACCTCCCACTACCTCCATTTGTCCCCCAAATAATCTCTTATATTTTGATTTTTCCTGTTGTATTTTCTCAATATTATCAAAAAAGTGAAAAAGAGTACTTTTATAATTCAAAATATTTTACTGTTTTCAATTACTAACAAAATATATACTTGCTAGTCAAAAATGGCTTCCAAGACAAACCCCATGATCACCCTTCCAAGTAAAATTGTTGAATTCTGGATATACCATAGACAATGTTATAGTTGAATGAAAGAAATACTAGTTAAAACCACAATGATAGAGTGAACAATGATTAATTCCATGAAAATGTTTACATATATATTTTAGAAATAGAGGGCCAGTTATTAAATAGCTTTTGTACTATGTGAAATAATAACATGTCTCACAGTAATGCCTAAGGGCTTTATTAATGTTTATTTTGATGGTGATGATAAAAAAAGAATCAAACTATATATTTTGTGAAATAATTGCACATGCATCATGTCAGTTAATTCTCATAACTACAGTGTGACATAGGCATTCAATGTTAGAGATATATTAATGGGTTCAAAGTAATTGAGTGTTATGGTTTAGATCTGGAAGGTGCCCCCAAAGACTCTGTGTTTAAAGGTGGGGCTTGGGAAATCTACTGGATTTTGAGGGCTCTGATTTTATCAGTGTATTAATCCACTGGTGACTAAATGGACTAAATGGGCCCTAGCTGGAGAAGTTGATCTTTGAAAGTGTGCCCCTGAAGGGTTTATCTTCTCCTGTCATGCCTTTCTCTTTCTGCTTCCCAGCTGCCATTAACTTAGCAGCTTTCCTTGCCATGATGTTCTACCTCACTTCCAGCCCAGAGCACTGGAGCCAACCATGGACTAAAATTCTGAAACTGTGAGCTAAAATGAGATTTTCCTCTTTTATGTCTTTTATGTCCATTTTTTTCGTCACATTATCACAAAACTGACTAATGCAGTAAGATTTGAGATTGTTTCATTAGTAAGTGCTGAGGCCAGTATGTGCTCTTTCCATTGTATCATCACTTAGATTGTCCAGGTGTGGTACAAATGGAAAAATGATAACCAAAGATTTCTATTCCCTTCCATGTTTAGTGTTGTTGTTGCTGTAAAGCAGGTACCCAACCAGAACCACGTTTCTCAGTTCCCCCTTGTATCTTAGTGCTATATAACTACTTATGTTCATGGAATGGGTGTGGAAGTTATGTATGCTATTACTGTTCCAAAGTGGCTTAAGAATCAAGAGTGACTTCCCTATAGACTTGGGATCCCTAGGGGAGATCTTGAGAGATTTGTAGTGAAGATGGCAGAACCATAGGATGGAAGGAGATTGGTCTCAGTGTTATGTAAAAATACTGCTCATATTGTATTAAATTGGAGTGAAATATGAATTTTGATCATGTTAGACCACTGAAACTGAGTTTTCTATTAGATCAACTAATTGGGACCTTAACAAATGCACTAAAATATAAAAGTATTTCAGGAGATTCCTCATAAAATAAGAGAAAGATAGCAATATAGCTTTAGGAATGTATGTATCAAGCATAATTATAACATAAAAGTTTGGGGATACATAAAATCTTAAGCATCAGTTATATGGAATATCAAGGTATTCAAATCATTCTTTCTTCCAGTGGTACCAGATGATAGATATAATTCTAAGAAGGATTTGGTTTGCATGATGATTGAGAGAACAGATACTCAAATAAGAAAAATTTGAGTTGAAATCTGGCCCCAAATCTTACTATGTGAACTTCAGGAAATTCACTTAATATCTGTGAGTGTAAAAATGCCTTCCTTGTGGTTACTTTAGAATTAAATAAAGTAATTAGTAAAGCCCCTAGCACATATTAAGTATATATGTACAAATTGTAATTGTTATTATATATATTAACAAGTATATTTAGCATTAGCAGAAAAGCAATGGGAGATTAACTATATGGGAGATTAGTATGTATAGTTATATAAAGAAATAATTAACTCTTCCAGTACATTTTTAAGAAGAGTCAATATTTGTGATCAGAAGGAAATATGATTATAGTTCATTTGCATTGACTATTGAATACTTTCAGAAATACTGTCTTGAAACAGGACAATATTTTTGAAATTTCTTAGACAGATGAGTAAGCCAATTTCTTTTATTGCACCTTGTGACATCATAAATATATATTTGATTTCTGTTCCAATTCCTGATATAGAGTTTCTAAAGCCCTTATAATTTTTTAGTGATAGAGGTGATACAAACATCTTTTGTTATAATATTTGGTCTCAGTTCCAGTTGCCTGACATGGGGTTTCTTTTTTTATGTAATTTCTAAAATTTATATATGACAGCAGAATGCATTACAATTTTTATTACATATATAGAGCGCAATTTTTCATATCTCTGGTTGTATACATAGTATATTCACACCAAATCGTGTCTTCATACATGTACTTTGGATAGTAATGATCATCACATTCCACCATTATTAATTACTTCATGCCCCTTTCCTTTCCCTCCAACCCCTCTGCTCTATCTAGAGTTCTTCTATTCCTCCCAAGCTCCCTAGCCCTATCCCACTATGAATCAGCCTCCTTATATCAAAGAAAACATTTCGGCATTTGTTTTTTTGGGATTGGCTAACTTCACTTAGCATTATTTTCTCTAACATTTACCTGCAATTGCCATGATTTTATTCTCTCTTATTGCTGAGTAATGTTTCATTGTGTATACATGCCACATTTTATTTATCCATTCACCTACTGAAGGGCATCTAGGTTGGTTCCACAGTTTAGCTATTATGAATTGTGCTGCTATAAACATTGATGTGGCTGTGTCCTTGTAATATGCTGTTTTTAAGTCCTTTGGGTATAGACCAAGGAGAGGGATAGCTGGGTCAAATGGTGGTTCCATTCCCAGTTTTCCAAGGAATCTCCACACTGCTTTCCATATTGGCTGCACCAATTTGTAGTCCCACCAGCAGTGTATGAGTGTACCCTTTTACCTACATCCTCACCAACACTTATTGTTGTTTGTATGCATAATAGCTGCCATTCTGACTGGAGTGAGATGATTTGCATTTCTGTAATTGCTAGAGATTTATGAACATTTTTTCATGTATTTGTTGATTGATTGGGCATCATCCTCTGAGTCGTGTCTGTTCATGTCCTTGGCCCATTTATTGATTAGGTTATTTGGTTTTTTTTTTGTTGTTGTTGATATTTAGCTTTTTGAGTTTTTTTTTATATACCCTAGTGATTAGTTATCTATCTGATGTGTGAGGAGTAAAGATTTGATCCAAAAATGTAGGCTCTCTATTTACCTCACACATTGTTTCTTTTGATGAGAAAAAGCTTTTTAGTTTGAGTCCATCTCATTTATTGATTCTTGGTTTTAATTCTTATGTCATAGGAGTCTTATTAAGGAAGTTAGGACCTAATCCCACACGATGAAGATTAGGGCCTACTTTTTCTTCTATTAGATGTAGGGTCTCTGGTTGTATTCCTAAGTCCTTGATCCACTTTGAGTTGAGTTCTGTGCATGGTGAGAGATAGGGGTTTAATTTCATTTTGTTGCATATGGATTTCCAGTTTTCCCAGCCCCATTTGTTGAAGAGGCTATCTTTTCCTCCAATGCATGTTATTGGTACCTTTGTCTAATATAAGATAATTGTAATTTTGTGGATTAGTCTCTGTGTCCTCTATTCTGTACCATTGATCTACCAGTCTGTTTTGGTGCCAATACCATGCTGTTTTTGTTACTATTGCTCTGTAGTATAATTTAAGTTTTGTTATAGTAATACTACCTGCTTCACTCTTCCTGCCAAGGATTGTTTTATCTATTCTGGGTCTCTTATTTTTACAGATGTTCATGATTGCTTTTTCTATTTCTATGAGGAATGTCATTGGAATTTTGGTCAGAATTGCATTAAATCTGTATAGTGCTTTTGGAAGTATGGTCATTTTGATAATATTAATTATGCCTATCCAAGAACAAGGTAGATCTTTCTATCTTGTAAGGTATTCTTTCATTTCTTTCTTTAGGGTTCTAAATTTTCATTATACAGATCTTTCACCTCTCTCATTGATTCCCAAGCATTTCATTTTTTTGAGGCTATTGAGAATGGGGCAGTATGACATGAGGGTTTCTAAGACCCTTGTAGTCTCTGGAATGATAAGAGTGTCTTTTGGATGCTAAAGAGATGACTTTTAACTGAAGTTCCTAGATGGGGCTAGACACCAGAGGGCAAGGCATGACTGGAAGGTTGGAACTTTCAGCTATTCCCCTGACCTTGACCTTGGAGGAGGAGGGATATTGGAGATTGGCTTAATTATCAATGAATAATGATTTAATAGATCATGCCCACTTAATGATGCCTCAATTACCACCCCCCACTACATAATGGGATTATAGAGCTTCTGAGTGAGGTATTAGGAGGGTGGCACACCTGAGAGAGCATGGAAACTTTGCACCTTCCCTCATTTTCTGCATGTCTTCCCTTTGGCTATTTCTGAGTTATATATTCTTTATAATAAAGTAATAATCTAGCTAAAGTGGGTTTTTTATAGTTCTTTTAATAGTGATAATGGGACCCCTAGGTTTGTTGTGAAGTTGTATAGACATTTAGGTAACCTTGAGGCCCACTAATTGTGATTGGTGTCTGAAATTAGAGGCAGTCCTATAGGACAGAATGCTTAACATGGTGGGGGGGGGGGAGTCTGCTCTACAACCAGGTAGTTAGTGTCAGAAATGAGTTAACCTGTAGGATACCCTATTGGTGTCTAGAGAGTGGAGAATTGGTTGGGGGAGGGAACCCTCAACATGCTTAGTGTCAGGAATGTGTGAGTATAGAGAAGTAGTGTTTTTCCTTCCATATCCACATCATTGTTTGTTATGGGAAAGATGTGGTGAATGGGATAAGGGAAAGAAGAAGCATGATTTAGGAAAGCTTCCTCTCTAGCAGGAAGGAGAAATAGAAACTTCTGCAGCTCTTTGATGAAATCTAGGCTGGAAGAATAGAAGAGGGAATAGAAAGACGATAAAAACCTTGACAGGGTCTTTGTGTTAAAATCTGGGATGAGAGGAGAGGGAGCAGGAGCCAGTAATCTTTTAAACCTAGTATCTATATCTGAAACTTCCTTGTTGTATGAGTCAATGATAAGGCATGTGAAAATTATCTAGGTGCACAGTAAATGTTAAGTATTGTTTATATTTATTTAACATATTGATCATGAACAGGTACAGGGAAGTTAAAAAATCTTTGATCGTAGCTTTTCTGGAACTAGTAATTTAGTAGAGGTTGTTATACAAATAAACACAGCTAAACATATGTTAGAAATGGTCATAAGTGTTATGAAGATAAAGAATTGGATACCATGAAAAACCCCCCAAATATCCTAATTTAGATTGTGAAGTATATTGGCAGAAATAACTTTCAATTTGAGACTCAAAGGGTAAGTTAGGATTAAGGAAAGAAGAATATTGATTAGGAAGTCAAATTATATCTCAGTAGAATGTCAGTTGCCAAAAAATTACACTGAGCTCACAGGATAAATTTCCTATTCAGGAAAAGGAACTACTATTGGAAATAAGGTTCTAGGTGTTTGGGAGAAAACTTTGATGACTAGAATAATTTAATTATAGTTCTTAAAGTCACTTTCATCAACTTCCAGAACAGACTTTGGTGTGGTTGTTGCCAAAGTTTCAAGTGACTAAGAGAAGAACCAGGGCTAGCTTCCATAATTTCCAATTCACTCTTTATTGAAATCTATTTTTTTTTGTCTTTTCATTTTTGTAACTGGGAATTGAACCCATGGCTTCATATATGGGAGGCAAGAGCTACAGCCCAGCCCCTGAAATGTACATTTGACAATACCCTAATTCTTTCCTCTCTTCTTCCCTTGAGAGTTCTTGTAGAAGACTGTTGGCTTTGGCTTCTCCCACTCCAGAACCATGTATGTTGTAAATTTATTCCAAACATTTGACTAGAAGGTGAAGCATGAGGGCATCTGTGAAGGCCCTAGATAATCCACAGTAATTACTTTCTTCTTGTTCTCAAAGTGCACAGTTGTAGTAAGTGAAAAGACTCAATAAGCTGCAGAGTGAGATTTTTCTCCTGTTCTGGTGGCAGCTGCTGCAATTTAGTTAGGGAACACATAAAGATAATCTGCAAATAAGTGAAAAGATTCTAGAATGCACGTTGGAACATTTATCAAAAGTTTTAGCCACTTTTGACATACCAATTACACATTAGGGACTTTTTCTGTAAAAATCATAAGAAATGGGATGAAATTGACCAAATTATATTGTTAATATTGAGTGTATGTAAAAACGCGTAGCAACAAATCCCACTATTAGAAATAATTAGAATATTCCAATAAAAATAAAAAAAATAAAAATGTAAGAAATGAAGTAGAGGTTATATGCAAAAATGTTTATTACAACATTACATATTACTAAAATTATCAAACAAATAGCTATCATTGAGGGAGACTAAATATAAATTGTGGTACATGAACATGATGGATTTTTACATCCATTAAAATGATGCTTATGGAGCTATTCTAATTATACAGAGAAGTTTTATAACATATTAACCAAAATTTAAAGTTATAAAACAGAGTAAAATTATGATTGCATATTTTTATTCTGTACAGGGATGGGATGCTTTTGTATTTGTCTTTTTATCTGTACCATACTTGACCCAATGCTTAATGTATTGTAAAAGCTCAACAAACAATGTGCTTAACAAATGACTTAGTGAATAATATTTTTGCCCTAGTAAAAATTTCATAACTTTAAAAAATTTATGTTATGACTAGAAGTAAAAATCATATTTCAATTGTAACCTTAAATGTTAATGGCCTAAACTCACCAATCAAGAGACATAGGCTAGTAACCTGGATCAAAAAAACAAATCCAACAATATGCTGCCTTCAGGAGACTCATATGATAGGAAAAGACATACACAGGCTGAAGGTAAAAGGTTGGGGAAAATCATATCACTCACATGGCCCTCGGAAGCAAGCAGGAGTGGCCATACTCATATCGAATAAAATCAACTTCAAACCTAAGTTAATCAAAAGGGATGAAGAAGGACACTATATACTGTTAAAAGAAACCATCCACCAACAAGATATAACAATTATCAATTTGTATGCACCAAACAATGGAGCTGCAACGTTCATAAAACAAACTCTCCTCAAGCTCTAGAGTCAAATAGACTACAACACAATAATTATGGGTGACTTCAACACACCGCTCTCACCATTAGACAGATCCTCTAGACAAAAGCTGAATAAAGAAACTATTGAACTCAATAGCACAATCAATAACCTAGACTTAACTGACATATATAGAATATATCAATCATCATCAAGTGGATACACATTCTTCTCAGCAGCAAATGGATTCTACTCAAAGATAGACCATATATTATGCCATAGGGCAACTCTTAGTAAATATAAAGGCGTGGAGATAATACCATGCACCATATCTGATCACAATGGAATGAAACTGTAAATCAATGATAAAAGAAGGAAGGAAGAATCCTACATCACATGGAAAATGAACAATATGTTACTGAATGATCAATGGGTTACAGAAGACATAAAGGAGGAGATAAAAAAAATTCATAGAGACAAATGACAATACAGACACAACATACCGGAATCTATGGGACACAATGAAAGCAGTTTTAAGAGGGAAATTCATTTCTTGGAGTTCTTTCCTCAAAAAAAGAAAAAACCAACAAATAAATGAACTCACACTACACCTCAAAAACCTAGAAAAGGAAGAGCAAAACTACAGCAAAAGTAGTAGAAGACAAGAAATAATTAAAATTAGAGCAGAAATCAATGAAATTGAAACAAAAAAACCATTGAAAAAATTGAAAAAACTAAAAGTTGGTTCTTTGAAAAATAAATAAATAAGGGCCTCCTTAGCCATGCTACGAAGAGAAGAAGAGAGAGAACTCAAATTACTAACATACGGGATGAAAAAGGCAACAGACACTACAGAAATACAGAAGATAATTAGAAAGTATTTTGAAACACTATATTCCAATAAAATAGAAGATAGTGAAGATATCGATAAATTTCTTAAGTCATATGATCTGCCCAGATTGAGTCAGGAAGACACACACAATTTAAACAGACCAATAACAAAGGAAGAAATAGAAGAGGCCATCAAAAGACTACCAACCAAAAAAAGCCCTGGACCGGATGGGTATACAGCAGAGTTTTACAAAACCTTTAAAGAAGAATTAATACCAATACTTTTCAAGTTATTTCAGGAAATAGAAAAAGAGGGAGCCCTTCCAAATTCATTCTATGAGGCCAACATCACCCTGATCCCAAAACCAGACAAAGACACTTCAAAGAAAGAAAACTACAGACCAATATCTCTAATGAACTTGGATGCAAAAATTCTCAATAAAATCCTGGCGAATCGAATACAAAAGCATATCAAAAAAATTGTACACCACGATCAAGTAGGATTCATCCCTGGGATGCAAGGCTGGTTCAATATACGGAAATCAATAAATGTTATTCACCACATCAATAGACTTAAAGACAAGAACCATATGATCATCTTGATAGATGCAGAAAAAGCATTTGACAAAGTACAGCATCCCTTTATGTTCAAAACCCTAGAAAAACTAGGGATAACAGGAACTTACCTCAACATTGTAAAAGCTATATATGCTAAACCTCAGGCTAGCATCATCCTAAATGGAGAAAAACTGAAGGCATTCCCTCTAAAATCTGGAACAAGACAGGGATGCCCTCTATCACCACTTCTATTTAATTTAGTTCTTGAAACACTAGCCAGAGCAATTAGACAGACAAAAGAAATTCAAGGCATAAAAATAGGAGAAGAAGAACTTAAATTATCGCTATTTGCGGATGACATGATAATATATTTAACAGACCCAAAAGGGTCTACAAAGAAACTGCTAGAGTTAATAAATGAATTCAGCAAAGTGGCAGGATATAAAATCAACACGCATAAATCAAAGGCATTCCTGTATATCAGCGACAAAACTTCTGAAATGGAAATGAGGAAAAACACTCCATTCACAATATCCTCAAAATAAAATAAAATAAAATACTTGGGAATCAACCTAACAAAAGAGGTGAAAGATTTATACAATGAAAACTACAGAACCCTAAAGAGAGAGATAGAAGAAGATCTTAGAAGATGGAAAAATGTACCCTGTTCATGGATAGGCAGAACCAACATCATCAAAATGACGATACTACCCAAAGTTCTCTACAGGTTTAATGCAATGCCAATTAAAATTCCAACAGCATTTCTTGTAGAAATAGATAAAGCAATCATGAAATTCATATGGAAAAACAAAAGACCCAGAATAGCAAAAGCAATTCTAAGCAGGAAGTGTGAATCTGGAGGTATAGCGATACCAGAGTTCAAACTGTACTACAGAGCAATAGTAACAAAAACAGAATGGTACTGGTACCAAAACAGGCAGGTGAACCAATGGTACAGAATAGAGGACACAGAAACCAATCCACAAAATTACATCTTTCTTATATTTGATAAAGGGGCTAAAAGCATGCAATGGAGGAAGGATAGCATCTTCAACAAATGGTGCTGGGAAAATTGGAAATCCATATGCAACAAAATGAAACTGAATCCCTTTCTCTCACCATGCACAAAAGTTAACTCAAAATGGATCAAGGAGCTAGATATCAAATCAGAGACACTGCATCTGATAGAAGAAAAATTTGGCTACGATCTACATACTGTGGGGTCGGGCTCCAAATTCCTTAATAGGACGCCCATAACCCAATAGTTAATAACAAGAATAAATAAATGGGACTTACTTAAACTAAAAAGTTTTTTCTCAGCAAGAGAAACAATAAGAGAGGTGAATATAGAGCCTACATCCTGGGAACAAATTTTTACCCCTCACACTTCAGATAGAGCCCTAATATTCAGAATATACAAAGAACTCAAAAAAATTAATAAGATAACAAATAACCCAATCAACAAATGGGCCAAGGACCTGAACAGACACTTCACAGAGGAGGACATACAATCAATCAATAAGTATATGAAAAAAATGCTCACCATCTCTAGCAGTCAGAGAAATGCAAATCAAAACCACCCTAAGATACCATCTCACTCCAGTAAGATTGGCAGCCATTATGAAGTCAAATAACAATAAGTGTTGGTGAGGATGTGGGGAAAAGGGTACACTTATACACTGCTGGTGGGACTGCAAATTGGTAAGGCCAATTTGGAAAGCAGTATGGAGATACCTGGGAAAGATGGGAATGGATCCACCATTTGACCCAGCTATCGCCCTTCTCGGACTATTCCCTGAGGATCTTAAAAGAGCATACTATAGGGATACTGCCACATCAATGATCATAGCAGCACAATACACAATAGCAAGACTGTGGAACCAACCTAGATACCCTTCAATAGATGAATGGATAAAAAAAATGTGGCATCTATACACAATGGAGTACTACGCAGCAATAAAAAATGACAAAATCATAGAATTTGCAGGGAAATGGATGGCATTAGAGCAGATTATGCTAAGTGAAGCTAGCCAATCCTTAAAAAACAAATGCCAAATTTCTTCTTTGATATAAAGAGAGCAACTAAGAACAGGGAGGAAGAGCATGAGGAAAAGATTAACATTAAACAAAGACGAGTGGGGGGAGAGAAAGGGAGAAAGAAGGGAAAGCATATGGAAATGGTAAGAGACCCTCAATGTTACACAAAATTACATAGAAGAGGATGTGAGGAGAAAGGGGGGAGAAACAAGGGAGAGAATTGAACAACAGCAGATGAGGTAGAGAGGGATGATGGGTGGGGAGGGGAGGGGGGATAGTAGGGGATAGGAAAGGTAGCAGAATACAACAGTCACTAATATGCCATTATGTAAAAATGTGGATGTGTAACCGATGTGATTCTGCAATTTGTATTTGGGGTAAAAATGGGAGTTCATAACCCAATTGAGTCAAATGTATGAAACATGATATATCATGAGCTCTGTAATGTTTTGAACAACCAATAAAAAAAATCTATGTTAATCTACTGATTCTTATTTCCACTTTTCTTTTCTCCTTTTTTCAATTTATGTATTGAACAGTGCAGTTCATTTGTCTTGTAGTTTCCCACAGTCTAGATTTTGCTAATCACTTTCAGTTTCATTCAACCTATTTCTCTGTTGTTTACAACAAAGGCAATTTGGTCATAAATCCAGAGGCTTTATCATAGTCAGGTTCTAATTTTTATGCAAAGTTATTAAGGATAATATGTTCTTTCATAAGAAGAACATGGCTTATGAAGAGCTTGGTTATCTCTCTATATATGTTAGCATCCTTTAATGCTCAACACCCAGATCCATTATCATTGTGCTTGGCAAAATGGGTATAAGAATTTGTCTGTTTAGCAATTTAATGTTTAGCAAGCTTTCAGATAGTTTTATTTCCCTTTCTTTACAGGTTGGCTACCCAGTGGTGACGGGAAATAAATCCTGAAATCTTTCACTTTACTTAGTAATTTTTAATGATTTATTTCCCTAAATAAGTTCAAAGATTCCCATTTAGGTTTTATATATATATATAGTTGTTGTTGTTGTTGACAGTCAAAATACTTTTATTTGATTTATTTGTTTTCATGCGGTGCTGAAGATCAAACCCAGTGTCTCAAACGTGCAAGGCAAATGTTCTACCAACTGAGCTACAACCCCAGCCCTAGATTTATTTTTAATCATTATAAACTTATAAATTTAAACATACTATAGATATGATATACCTATAATATGTGGAATAAAATTATATATGCATATCTGTATATATATAAATCTATTATAGTAGTTATCTTTATTAAAGCTCACATATCCCCAATTTGGGGATTAATGAGTGAATTAAGTGAGTTAGGATTAATCCAGGTGTCTTATTTTAAAAGAAGATATACTAAGGGCTGGGATTGTGGCTCAGTGGTAGAATGCCTGTTTGGAATGTGTGAGGCATTGGGTTTGTTCCTCAGCACCACATAAAAATAAATACATAAAGTCTGGTGCCCATCTACAAGTAAAAAATATTTTTTTTTTAAAAAAAAGAAGCTATAGTTATTATATAAGGAAAAAATACAATAAATAAATTTAAACTACTTATCAAGTTATCATCTAATTTAACGTTCGAATACATCCTTACATCACCACAATGAGGAAATACATGCTGAATTTATTGCTAAGATTTATGTATTTCTGTATCAACATAATTTATATTTTTCTTTTTTTTTAAAGAGAGAAGAGAGAGAGAGAATTTTTTTAATATTTATTTTTAAGTTTTCAGTGGACACAACTTCTTTATTTTATTTTATATGGTGCTGAGGATCGAACCCAGCACCCCGCGCCTGCCAGGTGAGCATGTTACCATTTGAGCCACATCCTCAGCCCTATATTTTTCTTATTGAAAAATTTTAATTATTTTTCTCCCTTTTAAATTGAGTTTAATCTGCAAGTGCACATATTGTATGTGCACAATCAAGTGGTAGCTCATTATGTTTTGTTTTTTTTTTGTTTTTTGGAGGGTCATTTTTATAGCTCCAAGTTCATATGCTACAGCTTACTGAGGTATTATCTTGTTGGTTTTTAAATTTTGGTTTATTTTATTTAAAAATATTTGTTAAGTGCTTTCTATGTACAAGGGACTATTCAAGTTGCTGGAGATACAGCAGTAAACAAAACTGTTAAGCTTATTAGGAAAATCTTTGTACGCTGGTCTTTAATATGCATTCTAAAGAGTAAATCTTTATGTCTCTTTATACATCACCAGATTTTTAAAAAAAGGCTTTAAAGAAGAAGTTTATTAATGGATTTGAGTAGCAGTTGGGTTTTCCCTCCTGGTAGTTGATCTAAGAATTAGGAGACTAGTGTCTGCCACTAGTTCATTTTTGACCCTACATGACACCTTGATTTCAGATGTGAATTTTTAAATTATTTTTATTTATTTATTTGTTTATTTTGGGTACTGGGGATTGAATCCAGTTAGTTGTGGATTTTTAAAAAAATAACACAATATGTAAATAAGGAGACCAAACAGGACGAGCAAAAGTGTTTTCTGGCCAAGAATTTGCCTTGCTGACTTCTCAGGATCCAACAACATGGGGTTGTATATCTATGGTCATTCTTTGGTGACTCAGACTCTTACCAACTAGGTGCCCCCACTAGGTCAGCTTTTCAGTTTCACCCATGTTTGTAATATTTTTGTTATCACATGTTAACAGTAATTATTACATAATTATTTTCTGATATTTCTGATACTATTAGGAGTGTTAAAAGGGTTTATTGTGGGGAGCCATTCTGACACGTGATTGGGTGACTCCCGTTAAGGGCCTGAGGCGCTCTGGCTTGTTATGGGAAAGTCCCATCTTAATTACTGGTCTAGTATTAGGTTTTAAGTCCCCATAAATAGAATTATTTGTCAGTCTAGGTTTACCAATCGCTGTCTTTTCTTCAAATGATACTTTCAGACAGCCAGCATATTTATCATGTGTCCAACATAAAGGTAATTGGGCACTGTAGCCTGAATAATTAAATCTAGTCACATGATTGGGAGTAATATGAGTATCTGTAAATCCTCCCATCATGAATGAGTCATTAGTAAATACTGGAATAGATTCTCCAGTCCACACAGCTGGGTGTACCAGGGGTGGATCTGGGAAATATGTCCAATAAGTGTCTACTTGATTCCCTTTTACCTAACAGCCCAGTAGGGCAATTACTGTCGCTACCATCAAGACTGGGGTCTTGTTCTTTCCCAGGCGTCGAAGTATTTGGGAGGCCTGGGTTGTCAATTTCTTCACATCTTTCCACGAAATCAGCTTTTCGGCTGGTTCAATCTGGTCTTTCTTCATCTTTTTTCGATATCTCCTCCTTCTGGGTAGTGGCTCCTCCGGGTCGATCCTCAGTCGCTTGAGTCTGGGTTCTATCTCCTCCATGTCTGATAGCACGTTCAGGCACCCAAATAGGATGGAAAGCACCTTCTGGGAAGATACAAGCATTGCCTTTTTCCCGCATTATTACCGGGTCTGGACCCTTCCACTGAGCAGTCTGTAAATCTTTCCACAGAACTCTGCCTAAGGGGCCTGTTACTGAGGGAGACATTTGCCTCTCAGCAGCAGTGTGACCTTCTGCATCACAGTTTAAAAAATTTAAAACAAATAAGGCATGATTAAGGCTATTTTGGGGAGTCACAATCTTATTCCCCCTTTTTAATTTTTGTAATTGAAGTTTAATAGATAAATGAGCTCGTTCCACAATGGCTTGACTTTGGGGGTTATAAGGAATTCCTGTTTTATGATTAATTTTAAACTCTTGGCAAAATTGTTGAAAAGAAGAGCTTACATAAGCTGGAGCATTATCTGTTTTAATCTGCATAGGACACCCTAAAACGGAAAAAGCTGCTAAGCAATGAGAAATTACATGTTGAGTATTTTCCTTAGTACGTGCTGTGGCAAAAATAAATCTAGAATAAGTGTCCACTATGACATGCACATAACATTGCTTACCAAATTGAGGAATATGAGTTACATCCATTTGCCATATTTGATTTGGTTTTAATCCACGGGGATTTACCCCTGATGGCAGAGATGGAGTGTGAATAACACACTTAGGGCATTGGCTTACAATCTGACGAGCTTGTTCTCTAGTAATATTAAATTTTTTACGTAAGCTAGAAGCATTTTGATGATGCAAGGAATGGGAAGCTAGTGCACAGTCATACGAAGACATCTGTTGACAAAAAGCTACTAACTTATCAATTTTGTCATTACCTGCAACTAGAGGTCCAGGAAGGTTAGTATGGGCACGGATGTGTCCTATGAAACATGGGTACTTTTGCATTAGCACTGTCTTTTGTAAATTATGAAATAATTCAAATAACTCCTGTGATGAAGTAAACCTAATAACTGAGGTTTCAATATTTTTGGTAACTCCGACTGCATATAAGCTGTCAGAATAGATATTAATAGGCTCATTTGAAAAATAATCTAAGGCACAAATCAGAGCTTGAAGCTCTGCCCTTTGGGCAGAAGTATAAGAAGTTTGTATTACCTCTGTGTGAACACGGCTGAAGAAACCTGCCTTACCAGTGTTGGAACCATCCGTGAACACCGATAAAGCTTCCTCTATTGGATGAGAACGTACAATCTTTGGAAAAATAAGTGATGTTAATGATGCAAATTGTACAATCTTATCACGAGGATAATGGCTATCTATCTGGCCAGGGAAATCTGCAAAAGCTATCTGCCAGGAGCTAGAAGTTTGAAAAAGCCAATTAGTTTGTTGAACAGAAAATGGAATAATTATGATATCAGGCTCAGATCCAATTAATTGTAAAATCCTAGTTCTACCTTTAATTACTAATTGAGCTATAGAATCATGAAAAGGAATTAATGTTTTTTGAGGGGAGTGGGATAAATAAATCCATTCAGTAACTCCTAATCTTTGCCATATGGCTCCTGTTGGAGTATGTTCAGTTGGAAATATTAATAAATACATTATTTCTTTAGGATCTATTCTAGTAAGCTGTGCATTTTTAATTGCAATTTCCACTTTCCTTAAGGCTGCCTTGGCCTCCAAAGTTAGTTTACGTGGAGAGGTTGGAGAAGGATTTCCTTGTAATATCTGAAATAAAGGACTTAACTCAGAAGTAGTTAGTTTTAAAGATGATCTTAGCCAGTTAATATCTCCTAACAGTTTTTGAAAATCATTAAGGGTACGTAACTCTTTAACTCTTATCTGAAGATTTTGAGGACGGATTGTACTTCCTTGAATTATCTGACCTAGATATTGAAAAGGAGAAACCTTTTGAATTTTTTGAGGAGCTATACATAAACCCATTGCTGTAAGCGAAGTCTCTAACTGAGTAAAAATTTCTGAAAGTACTTCTGGATTAGTATGAGACAATAATATATCATCCATAAAATGAATAATATATGCATCAGGAAAGCTATTTCTAATGGGATCTATTGCCTGGTCAACATATTTTTGGCACAGTGTAGGACTATTACGCATTCCCTGAGGAAGTACCTTCCAGCAATATCTTTTAACAGGTTCCTTAAAATTAATTGCTGGGACAGTGAAAGCAAATCTTTCACAATCTTCAGGATGTAACCTTATAGAGAAAAAACAGTCTTTTAAATCTATTACCATCAAGCTATAATCTAAAGGAATGGCTGTGGGGGAGGGAAGTCCTGGCTGTAATGATCCCATAGGCTGAATTGCCTGATTTATTGCCCTTAAATCCTGTAGTAATCTCAAATTCCCTGACTTTTTCTTAATAACAAAAATAGGGGTATTCCAAGGACTAAGTGTTGGTTCAATATGACCAGCCTGAAGTTGTTCCTCAACTAATCTATGAATTATTTTAAGCTTTTCCCCTGAGATGGGCCACTGAGAAATCCATATAGGCTCCTCTGTGAGCCACGTGATTTTTTCAGCTGTCTTAGGGATCGGGGAAGTACTCAGGGCCCCTAGTAAAAATTTTGGTTTGGAGTATTTACTAATCTTTGTCGTGGAGACTGGCTTGTAAACAGATATTCTTCCTGAAAGGTTTCCTTATCATCTCCAGGAAAATATCTCTGATTAACTTCCTCAACTGACCTTATAGAATTTGGAGTAACTAATGACAATCCCATTTTGGCTAAAATATCTCTCTTAAAAGCCTTGAAAATCATTAGGGGTTTGTACGGAAACTGTGGTTCCGCTCCGGTAAAATTAAAGATGGCGGCCCCCATGGTCGGCGCGATGACGTCACACTGTGCGACCTCCCCTGGAATTCCTGGGCTCCCGCTAGGAGGAAATGCCGGCGGCGGCGAGAAGGCGGGCTGATTCGCGCCATTTGAATCCTCCGCATGGGGCTACGAGTCTAAGTTCACATTTCTAACCTTGGTCCCTAGTGCTTTTGTTCTTAAACGGCTCAACGGAAAGGAAATTAACTTAGCCTCAGGCTGATTTTCCATTTGAATAGACCTAACAGCTCTTTGAATGCCTTTTAAAAGGTCTTCAGGGGGCCGTGAACTCTGGCCCATATATTTAAAAAGACAAACTTTTATCCTTACTAATTTCTCCCAAGTAAGTAAATTTGGAGACTCTTGGTCACAAAACCAAGGACAATATTTACCTACAATCTTTAAGAATTGTAATAACTGAGTTTTCTTTATCTGTTTTCCTTTCTGATTAATTATACTGTCTAAAATAGTGAGATACATTTCCTTATCCGTAAAAGCAGAATTTCCCATTTTAAGTAATTTAACGTCTCTTTTCTTCAATATCTCCAGGTACTTTTGTGACCCAAATTGTCACTTCTTCCTTTATCTTTATTTTTATTCCTTATCTTCCTTTATCTTTATTTTTATTCCTTATCTTCCTTTATCTTTATTTTTTCCTTATCTTTATAGTGCGCTCCCACTCAATCTAACTAATTCAGAATGCCCCCCTCTTGGGCGCCAATTCTACCACGCGGCCTGCGCAGTGGTTTCATTAATGAGGTTCTAGGCATAAAGTTAGTTAGAAGAGATCGAAATAAAACACACAAACCAGTTACCTTATTTATATTGCTAGGTCCGAGAGGGCTCACCTCCCTGGTTCCCGCCTCCAGCCGCCCAGCAGGGCAGCGAGGATTACTCTGGGCTAGCAGGAGAGAGAGAGAGCGAACACGCCTGGGAGTAGCCTTTTATTTGGGGAACAAGAAATTCAGGGGAGAATTCCATCCAATGAAGGTTGAGGGGGGGCTGCACTCCAAGGTCAGGGTCAGTGATTGGGTCTCCAGGGTCAGTGGTCACGCACACCCCCACACGGATGGGCTCTCTCATCAGGAAAGGGTCGGGAAAGCTCCGACACAGCCAGAGTGCCTCAGGCCCTTAACGGGAGTCACCCAATCACGTGTCAGAATGGCTCCCCACAGTTTATGTTAAGTGTTTATAGTGGTTCCCTCTTATCCTTGGTTTCATGTTCTGCAGTTTCAATTACTTGTGGTCAACTATCATCAAAAAATATTAAATAGAAAATCCTAGAAATAAACAATGCATAAATTTGAAATTGTATGCTGTTCTGAGTAGTGCAGTGAAACTGTGAATTGTCCTGCTTCATCCTGCCCAGGACATGAATCATTCCTTTGTCTGCTGTGTCATATGTACTACTCATCTGATAGTTACTTTTAGTAGCAATTTAGATTTTCAGATTGACTCTTTTGGGATTGAAGTGCTTGTATACAAGCAACCTTCCCTCCCTCCCTCCCCCCCTCCCTCCCTTCCTTCCTTCCTTCCTTCCTTCCTTCCTTCCTTAAAAAAAGACCCCAAAGTGCAATAATAGTGATGTTAATGATTCAGATATGTCAGAAGTCATAAAATGCTTCCTTTAAGTGAAAAGGTGGGAATTCTTAACTTAGTATGGAAAGAACAAAAGCATATGCTGCAGTTATTATATATTGTAAAAACACATTGCTTATCCACAAAATTTTTTTGTAGAAAAATAAAAAGAATTTGCTGCTAGTTTTCTATCATACTTCAGATCACAAAAGTTCCAGCCATAGTGTATGATAAGTGCCTAGTTAAGATAAAAAGGCATTACATGTTAGGGTTTGCTGTTATGCATGGTTTCAGTCCTCCACTGGGGATTTTGAAACACGTGTCCCTCCATGAAAGGGGGACTACTGTATATTAAAAGAACCTAGTGTATAAAGGAGAATAATAGGCATTATTAATAAAATCTCAAAAAAAGAATAATGAGACAATTTTCTAAATTTCTACCAACCCTCATACTTTATATCCCTTTCCTAGACCTAGAAAAATATCCAATGACAAATAGGAAGGCTTAAGGTCCCTTTTACTGATCAGAGAGGCTTAGAACACTACCATTGTGGTCTTACAACCCTAGACTTGAATAGCACTGATAAGCATCACTTTCAAAATATAAGTAGTCATGTTGTACCATTTACTTGTGACACGAACACACAGATGAAGTGGTTCGTTATTTTCTGCTCTCTGGAGCCTATGACTCCTAGATGTATTGAGTGGTTAGAAAATTTCCTACCCCTTAACCTTGTCTATGGAATACCCAAAATAGCTCCAAGTTCATGTATTCCAGCCATCATAACTCTCCCACAAACACTACTGAATTATCTCTGACAGGGGTTTCAAACTACCCTTGGACGCTCAGAAATAACATTTTATTGTCTAGTTTGAGGTACTTACTGAGGTGGAAATAAGTATTCTAGAATCTGACAGAGTTTTGGTGCTAACAGGATTGTTCTTTTGTAGTTTCTTTCTTGTTACTGTCGTGGAAACAAACTCTGGTGTGTGGTAGGAATAAGGATTTCACTTTTGGAAATCTCTTGGCATATAGTAGAAAGGTGAGAGGATCCATCACTAACAAATATTCATGCATGCATGCATTCATTCAATAAACATTTCCTGATAGTTCAGTGTATTCCAGGTACTTAAAGTGTTAGGAAAAAAATATATAAAACTGAAAGTTGTAGGTCCTGGCTTGAGATACTGTAGTTTAATTGGGGGAAGAAGTTCTTGTACTAGTCATGTTCTCCAGAGAAATAGAGCCAATAAGGTGTGTGTGTGTGTGTGTGTGTGTGTGTGTGTGTGTGTGTGTATAAAATTAGAATTGGCTTACATAGGCCAAGAAGTCCCATGATATGCCATCTGAAAAGTGGAGAACCAGGAAAGCCAGCAGTAAAAATCCCAAGGCCTAAGAACGAATGAAGCTAATGGTGTTATTCTCAGTCCAAGTCCAAATCCTGAGAAACTGGAGTTGTGATACCCAAGGACAAGAGAAGATGGATGTTCAGCTCCAAAAGAGAGAATGAATTCACCATTACTTCACTTTTTGTTTTATTTGGGCCCTCAAGGGATTAGATGATCTCATATTGGTGAGGACAGAACTTCTTTACTTAGTCCACTGATTGAAACGCTATTTTCTTCCAGAAACACTCTTATGGATACACCTGAAAATAATGTTTTGCTGGCAGATAGATATCTAAACATCCTTTAGCCCACTCAAGTTCACACATAAAAATTTCCCATCACAGTGCTACACTGTTGTCTGAACAAGGTCCTATGGTAGTAGAGAGAAGGGAGTGACACATATTCCCTGTGCACATGTACACATCACCAGGGAAGTTTTTCTATAAAATGTGTTTAAACTTACTTATGAAATATGACTAGGCCTCAAGAAATATTGGAGGGAATTCCTAGAAGAGTAAATGTTTTTTTCCAGGTAGCAGTGGTTTTGTGGAGCAATGGTGAATATTAGAACCACTAAGTACCTTGTGAATGTTCTTGGATTGTAAAGTTCATTGAAGAGAGAAAGTGGGACATACAGCTAAAAAGGCAGACTTGGACCATTATGTTTTCAGATATCATACTAAAGGATTTTCTTCTGAAGTGTTATAATTAAGAAATGGTTGTATTAGGTTTGAAGTTTTAGGAAAAATATTGCATACACAGTAGAGAGTAAATCAGAGCAAATTTTGAAATCAGAAAGAAAAGTCAAAAGGGTATGGCAATAATCCAAGAGAGAGCTGATGAATTCCCAAATTAAAATGATGAGAGTAGATTGTGAGATAGATAAATTTTTGAGAGATTTTGCTAAGCCAAAGTCAGCAGGATTCTGTGATACACTGAAGTTTAAAATATAGTCCCTGCTTATTTACAGTACATACTTTAAAATAATATACATTGAATGAATAAAATAGAGTATAAGAGAAATGTTAGATAAAGGAAAACATATTGGTCAAGCAAAAGCACATAGAAATAAATATGGTGAATTCCCAATATTATGAGAAGAACTACTAGATTGGAATAAAGCCATCATCTTCTCTATTCTTCATCTCTGTACCTCATCCCTGTACCTCTTGAAATGTTCAGATAGCACTCTTTTTCTTATGGCCTCCATTTGAGTTTGTTGTTTTATCTACCCTCCACCCTGTATCATCTTTACTCACTATACAAGGAGGATTGATGAACACCTTTAGATTGATTGTACCATCAATCAACAAAATTTTTCCTTTAAAGTTCGCATTACTCATGTATACCATGCTTTGTGTATCTTTTGACGTTATGAATGTAGGATTCAGGACACTCTTCCATCTTCTTCAACAATAGCTTCTACAAAGTTATATATATGTGTGTATAAGCCAACATCATGCTAATGGAAATACTATTAGAAGAGAAAAAATGAAAAACAAATGAGATACTAGAGGCAAATTTGCAACATATAGAAAAGGCCTAATGTCTGAATATATACAGCCCTTTCAAAAGAAATATAGGTAAAGTAGAAAAAATGAACCAACAATATGAGTAGTAAAATCACAGAAAAAAGAAACACAAATGCCCACTAAAATATTGAATAATGTTAATTGAGCTCAAATAATTTTAAAAAATGAAAATCAAAATGTGGTACAAGTATTCACCTAACAGTATGATAAACATTAAAAAGTTTTCTCAGGCTGGGGATGTGGTTCAAGTGGTAGCACGCTGGCCTGGCATGTGTGTGGCCCAGGTTTGATCCTCAGCACCACATACAAAACAAAGATATTGTGTCTGCCGAAAACTAAAAAAAAAAATAATAATAATAATAAATGAATGTTGAAAAATTCTCTCTCTCTCTCTCAAAAAAAAAAAAAACAAAAGTTTTCTCACACCTAAAGTTGGTGAGCTTGAATAAAATGGATATTTCAACAATATATTGGTAGGATTGTAAATCAGGGTAAATTTGTTGGATAGTAATTTGCACTATGTGTCACAACAGGAATTTGTTTAAACAATTATTTGAATTGAGATGTTCAGTGTTGTTCTTTATAGCAGTGTTTACATTTATAGTTTGAAAACAATATAAGTGTCCTCTAACAGAGAACTGCTTAAATTAGGGTATATAAATTGAGTTAAATGTTTTAAAGATTGATAATTGTTATGGATTGGATGTTGTGAACCCCAAAAGCTCATGTGTGAGACAATGCAAGAAGGTTCAGAGGAGAAATGATTGGGTTGTGAGAGTCTTAACCCAATCAGTGAATTAATCCTTGATGGGATTAACTGGAGTGGTAACTGACGTGGTAGAGTATGGCTGGTGGTGGTAATTGGGGGTGTGGCTTTAAGGTAGTATATTTCATACCTGCAGAGTAGACTCTCTCTCTACTTCTTGATGATTTGAGTACTTCCCTCTGCCATACTCTTGCACCATGATATTCTACTTTACCTTGAGCTCTAAGAATGGAGCCAGCCCTCTATGGAATAAGACCTCTGAAACTATGAGCCCTCTAAGAAACCTTTTCTCCTGTAAAATTGTGCTTGTCAGATCTTTTAGACACAGCAGCAAAAAAGCTAACTAAAACAATAACAAATCTCACGTATGCAATAATTAATAATATTTTAATAATTATTGCTACCACTTGTTATCAACTTTATGGATCAGGCACATTTAATATTTTGTCCCTGATTGCAGTCTTTACTTGAAACATGGAGTGTTTTTTTTTTTTTTTTTTTTTTATTGGTTGTTCAAAACATTACAAAGCTCTTGACATAGCATATTTCTTACATAAGCTTTGAGTGAGTTATGAGCTCCCATTTTTACCCCCAACGCAGATTTCAAAATCATATCAGTTACATATCCCCATTTTTACAAAATGCCATATTAGTAACTGTTGTATTCTGCTACCTTTCCTATCCTATACTATCCCCCCTCCCCTCCCCTCCCCTCCCGTCCTCTCTATCTACCCCATCTACTGTAATTTATTTCTCTCCTTATTTATTTTCCCATTCCCCTCACAGCCTCTTATATGTATTTTTGTATAACAATGCGGCTCGCCCTCCATTTCCATGTAATTCCCATTTTCTTTCCCTTTCCCTCCCCCTTCATGTCTCTGTTTATTGCTAGTCTTTTCTTCCTGCTCTTCCTCCCTTCTCTAATCTTAATTGCTCTCATTATATCAAAGAAGTCATTTTGTATTTGTTTTTTAGGGATTGGCTAGCTTCACTAAGCATAATCTGCTCTAGTGCCATCCATTTCCCTGCGAATTCCATGATTTTGTCATTTTTTAGTGCTGCGTAATACTCCATGGTGTATAGATGCCACATTTTTTTAATCCATTCATCCATTGAAGGGCATCTGGGTTGTTTCCACAGTCTAGCTATTGTGAATTGTGCTGCTATGAACATTGATGTGGCAGTATCCCTGTAGTACGCTCCTTTTAGGTCTTCAGGGAATAGTCCGAGAAGGGCAATAGCAGGGTCAAATGGTGGTTCCATTCCCAGCTTTCCCAGGAATCTCCATACTGCTTTCCAAAGTGGCCGAACCAATTTGCAGTCCCACCAGCAATGTACAAGAGTACCCTTTTCCCCACATCCTCTCCAGCATTTGTTGTTGTTTGACTTCATAATGGCTGCCAATCTTACTGGAGTGAGATGGTATCTTAGGGTGGTTTTGATTTGCATTTCTCTGACTGCTAGAGATGGTGAGCATTTTTTCATGTACTTGTTGATTGATTGTATGTCCTCCTCTGAGAAGTGTCTGTTTAGGTCCTTGGCCCATTTGTTGATTGGGTTATTTGTTATCTTGTTGTCTAATTTTTTGAGTTCTTTGTATACTCTGGATATTAGGGCTCTATCTGAAGTGTGAGGAGTAAAAATTTGTTCCCAGGATGTAGGCTCCCTATTTACCTCTCTTATTGTTTCTCTTGCTGAGAAATAACTTTTTAGTTTAAGTAAGTCCCAATTGTTGATTCTTGTTATTAACTCTTGTGCTATGGGTGTCCTATTAAGGAATTTGGGGCCTGACCCTACAATATGTAGATCGGAGCCAACTTTTTCTTCTATCAGACGCAGAGTCTCTGTTTTGATATCAAGGTCTTTGATCCATTTTGAGTTAACTTTTGTACATGGTGAGAGGAGAGGGTTTAGTTTCATTTTGTTGCATATGGATTTCCAGTTTTCCCAACACCATTTGTTGAAGATGCTATCCTTCCTCCATTGCTTGCTTTTAGCCCCTTTATCAAATATAAGGTAGTTGTAACTTTGTGGGTTAGTCTCTGTGTCCTCTATTCTGTACCATTGGTCCACCCGCCGGTTTTGGTACCAGTACCATGCTGTTTTTGTTACTATTGCTCTGTAATATAGTTTGAAGTCTGGTATCGCAATACCGCCTGATTCACTCTTCCTGCTTAGTATTGCTTTTGCTATTCTGGGTCTTTTATTTTTCCATATGAATTTCATGATTGCTTTATCTATTTCTACAAGAAGTGCCATTGGGATTTTGATTGGCATTGCATTAAACCTATAGAGAACTTTTGGTAATATCGCCATTTTGATGATGTTAGTTCTGCCTATCCAGAAACATGGAGTGTTATTGAAAGTTGACAGATTAAAATGGGATAGACTTACACCCTTATTTGGTGCCTTTATATGACTCCTAATCATTATTCCCTTATGGAGAGAATTTCTCTAGAATCCCTTTCCTTCTCAGTAGTTCACACAAGCCCACTCAATTAAACAATTTCTTTGTCCAGGAACAGAACATGCAAAGTTATAATTTAATTATCAGCATTCCATGCTGCAAAGTAAAGAATTATAGAGTTACTGACAGTCAAAACCATCACATTATTCTGTAGGTAAGATACTCACATTGGAATTATATAGCACAGAGGAAAAAACTGAGTTTTTCATGTTATATCTGGGTTCAAATTTAATAATTGTGTGACCTTGAACAAGTTACTTATTAGCTCTGAGCTTCAGTTTCCTTATCTGTAAGTGGAAATGATATAGCTAACATTTTAGTTGACATGATAACGTTAATTACTTTCCATAGACCTATAGGTCCTTAGGAAATTGTAATTCTTCTTGCTATTCCTATGTGTGTGGTAGGTGTGTGTTTTTTCCATATTAGATAAGTGATCTCTCTGATCAGTAGATAAGTTTATGATGGCTCAGTTGAACATACGTTTAAAAAAAGTGTTTCAATATCTGTAACTATTTTGTATTACTAGTCATCATGCTTGTAGGAGTCCAACAAAATTAAGAGCCCTTCAAAGATCACTGATTATTTCAGTTTTAGTAAATGTAGTAAGCAAAATAATGGCCTTCGAAGATATCCTTGTCCTAATTTCTGGAACTTGTGAATATGTTACCTGATATGACAAAAGGGACTTTGCAGAGATGACTAATTTGAGAATCTTAAGATGGGAAGATTACCCTGGATTATCTAGGAGGGCTACATCTAATCACAAGGTTTCTTAAGAGAAGGAGGAAGTAGGTTCAGAGTCAGAAGTAGATGTGATGATGGAAACATAAAAGGAGAAGGGGTCGTGATGAGAGAAGCAGAGTGGAGTGATGTGTGTCCACGAGCAAAGGTATACTGACAGCCTCTAGAAGCAGGATGATTTATTTAGTCAGGTTCGGGTTTTTTTTTTTTTTTTAATCACTGTGAACAAAATACCTGACAAGAACAATGTAGAGGAGAAAAAGTTTATTTGGGGCTTGTGGTTTCAGAGGTCTGAATCCACAGATGGCTGACTCCTTTGCTCTAGGCCCAAGGTGAGGCAGAATACCATGGATGAAAGTTGTGTTGGAGGAAAGCTGCTCAGGACATGACTATCAGGAAGTGGAGAGAGTATTCTGCTCACCAGCGACAAAATATATACCCTGAAGGCATGCCCCCACTGTGTCTCACCTCAACAAGTCATACTCTGCTGGCCAAAAATAGTTAGCACCCACTTAGTTTATTCAAGTGGACTAATGCACTGATTAGGATAAGGGTCTTGTTACCTAATCATTTCATCTCTAAACTTTCTTGCCTTGTTTCATACATGAGCTTTTGGGGGACACTGCATACCTAAACTATAATGCTGGGAAAGGAAAGAAAACAGATTCTTTTCTTGAACTCCTGGAAGGAACATACCCTGACAACTGTTTTACATTTCTGGACCTCAGAACTTTAATATAATTAATTTGTGTAGTTTTAATCCACTAAATTTGTGACAATAATGCATCAGAATGATTGCAGAAGATAGATTGATCATATCCTTTTTAGACCATAAGAAACATTACTACCTACTATTCCAAGTATAAACTTACTATATTTTAGATTTCTTGTACCTTTAGAATGATATACAAGAATTCCCATACTCAGGTTCTATCCATGGTTTTAGATAATTTAGTTTTATGAAGAATTTATTACCCTGTATGTCCATTGCCTTAGTTCACTTGAGCTATTATAACAAAAATGACTAAGTTTGGGTAATTTATAAGCAATATGAATGTATTGCTCATAGTTTTGTCGGCTGGAAAGTCTAAGACTAAGGTGCCAGCAGAATTAGTGTCTGGTGAAGGCTTGCTGTCTTTACAGATAACACCCTCTTTCTGCATCCTCACGTAGCAAAAGGGGCAAGCCACCCCCTCAAGCATCTTTTATAAGGGCACTAATACTATTCATGAAGATGGGGCCCTTATGACCTAACCACATCCCAGAATCCTCACCTCTTAGTACAATTGCACTGAAAATTTCTATTTTAATATATGCATTTTGGGGAAACATAATTAGACTATAGCATTCATTTTTCCTTGAATGGTAAAAAATTATTTCTCATTTTGCCTTGGATATAGAAAATATTACCATGAATTATGACTGCTTTCCTTTGGTTAGCAGTGCTTAAAATCTAGCCAAATGTGTATGTTTATGACATGCAAAAGTAAAAAGTTCAGATGCATACCTGTTTATTTGATATAGATGGCACCCAATATCGAGCTTTTAGGTATTATAATAATAATATTGCCTATCTGATATGGGCCTACTGAAAATGCCTTATTTGACTTTTGAGCTAATTTCATCATTATCTCAGAATTATAATTCCCTGGTAAGTTATTTTTTTTGTCTGAATTACTGTTTTAGAATTTAAGCTCCATGATAGCAAAGGCTGTCTTGTTAATGATGATATTTCCAATTCCTGGTACTGTGATTAACACAAAGTAGGCACTAAAGAAATTAATTTTTGTTGAATGAATACATGAATCGATAAATTGTATTGTCTTAGTGTTACAGTGATAATATGATCCTCATAAATTGTGCTTGGACAGACCATGATTAAGCAGGATAGAGTAAAAAGAATACCTTAAGAGTAGGCAGCCATTTACTGTGATTGTGTGCATGACTTGTTACTTCTTCAGTTTTTTTCTGCCTGTTTTTATAAGTTGGGGAGAATATACCTACCTTACAGAGTTGTCATCAGATTAAATGAAGTGATTTAAATACAGTTCCATATAAATTATCACTATGATAATTAGTCTTTGTTAATGCTTCTATTTTTACTTGAGATGGTTAATAAAAATAAAACCGGTCACTATTTGGAAAAGGGGTGGATTCCTGTCTCTTGGATGTTAGTGGTGCATGATTATTGTTTTAGGCAATTTTTTTTATGCTGTGACTAAAAGATCTGACCAGAACAATTTTAGGGAAGAAAAGTTTGTTTGAGGGCTCATGGTTTCAGAGGTCTTCGTCCATACAAGGCTGGCTCCATTCCTCAGGGCTTGAAGTGAGGCAGAACATCATGGAGGAACAGTGTGGCAGAGGGAAGCAGCTCACATGGTAATCAGAAAGCAGAGAGAAGCTCCACTCCCCAGATTCAAATATATACCCCAAAGCCAGGCCCAATTCCTACCTCCTTCAGCCACAACCTACCCTATCAATTACCAGTTAATCCCTGTCAGGGGATTAATTCACTGGAGATTCTCACAATCCACTAATTTCTCCTGTGAACTTTCCTGCATTGTCTCACATGTGAGTTTTGGGGAATACCACATCTAAACATGACAATTATGGGGGAACACCATATCTACATGTGACAACTATGGGGGAACACCATATCTAAACATGACAACTATGAATCCTCATCTCTGTAACAATGAAATAAATATTGCTGAGGATCAGTAATCACCCATTTTGATTTTTCAACTAGTGCAGGACTTCAATTTGTTTTTAAAAATATCAGCTCTATTGTGTTATATGTGAAGTGTGTGGCCACAGAATCTAGGACATTTTTATTTGATCCCTTTTTGGCTTTCTAAAAAAATATTTGTCGCTATATATTTTTAATCTTATAGGATCATTTTTTAAATGATATACTGATTAACTTTTTTCTGCTTCATAGCTATACTTACTCTCTTTTACCAGCCTTCAGGAGGAAGTTGTGACTAGGAGCTTCTTATGATTTCTTCTTGTTCTTTTCAGTGATTTTTGATCCTTGATCTCACAAATACTTTCCTATTCTTTAATTTGTCAAACCTAATCAAGTAGGTCTTGACTACACAGCAGTCAGCTAGACAGATAATAGTCCCATTAAATCTATAGTTGCTGTCACAAACTGGGACATATAGCTGGCATTAATTATTTTGCCATTATGGTTATGGTCCTTTTTATTCACTCAACAAACATTTATTAAGCACTTACTATGTGTCAGGCCTTATTCACAACCCTAGGGAACAAGACAGATAAAGTGTCTATGCTCAAACAAGTTTCAAGCTTTTATATTCTATGTAGGTTGAGATGAGGGAAAACGGGTCATCCAGTAGGCAGGCATGGTGTTCTCTCCTTATTACATGGCATTGTCTATGACTTGGTGTCCTCTGAAGGTTGCAGGGATGGCAGTGGCCAGAGTTTTATGACTTGAGGAACTTCAGTGAGTGGTCACTGAAGCTGTTCAGACAAGGAAGTAACGCTATGCTGAGGACCCAGAATGACAGGGACAGAAGGATAAAAGTTCATGAGTCTAGAGTGAGGTACAAACTGGGCCCAGTATGATAATTTATACAGAGTGACTGAGTCTCTGGTCAAGGAGGACCTCTTCAAGGGGGTGGCGTTTAAGACCTAAAGGACAAGGATAATCTAACCACACTGCAAGAATAGGGAATAGTGCAAAGAGCCCAGATAGAAAGCGTAGTGTTTGGGGAGGAACAGAAAAGTATGGTTAAGCGGATAATGAAGAGAGTGAAAGGGGCTGAACTTGAGAAACAGGCAGGAGCCAGGTCAGGTAGACTAGTCAAGCTTGAGGAATTTGGCTTTTATTGTAAATGTAATAGAAAGCCTTTTGGGCACCTTAAATAAATGAATTAAATGAATTGATTCATATTTCAAGATGATTTCCCTGGCTTTTTTGGAAAGAATGGATGCTGGAGCAGAAACCCAGAGACCAGTGAGGAGGCAATTGAGAATATCCTCCGTGGAGGAAATAGGGGATATTTTAGTACCAATTTACTATATCCATAATTGGATTTTGGTTTAATATCTTTGTACTTATTTAAATGAGCAATGATGTTATGCTTGTCCCGCAAAGCTTCAGGTTCAGCATATGAAAAGCCTTAGGTGGGGAAGGGGGAAATGGCACATCAGAGGAACCCACAATATTGTTGCAGCTTCTGGAGAAAGCAGTTCTATGGTGGCAGATTGAGGTAGGAAGGTGGTGGGGAAAAGCCAGCAGGCAACTCAGAGAGTTAGAAATCAGGTGAAAACCCCAACAAGATGAAATAATTCTCCCACCAAGCTTAAGAAAAACAAGTGCCACTGCCTAACAAAATCATCTCAGTCCTAGTAGAAAATAAACTCAGATACAGCAGTGTGAGCTGGTGCAGGAGCGAATCCCACCACTGTCCAGTAGAAAGAGAGAAAGGGTGGGAAGCAGAAATAGTTTTAAAAGATTCTTTGGAGTTAGTGCGTGGGAGAATAGAAATCCCCACAGTTTACCTCTGTTTTTCATATTTCACCTCTCCCCCTCCACCCTCTTTCTCTTTAGTATGTGGCCTTTTGAAAACCCAAGACCAAACAACCTCTTAGGCTTTACTTTTCACTGGTTGTTGAGTGCCCATGCCATGAGTCAATCTGAACACAGGAGTGACAATATAACACAGCTTCTGGAGAAGCTTTGGGTGGCAAGTGGAACTTTGGCTGCTGGGCTGTCAGTCTGAAGAGGAGAGCAGAGTGAAGGACACTTTCACTTGAAATTGGTGGTCTGATCTTGGATGACAAGAGTGGCTGATAGGAAGAGCTGGCATAGATCAGGGTCAGGTGGAAAGTGACACCCTAATGTGATACTCCTCCACCTCCCCATGCCCAAAGTGTTCTAGAAGATAGATTGATGCATCCTATATGCCACTGCCTCACACACAGACTGAGGCTTTCAGAATGAGGTGTGCAGTGAAATCCAGACTGGGCTATAGACTGCACAGGGGAGAAGGCTGGACAATAACCTTGTCAGACTTGCAGTCTCCTGCTGCATCACAATAACAAAGCCATTTGAAGGCTGAAGTCTGTTCTGAATCAGCTCTCCCAACAGATTCTTGTAGGAAGAAAGAGATGGAGATCAGCATATAGACTCCCCTAACAAGTTTGACAGGTTTAAGTCAGAGCTGAGGACAAACAACACAATATTTATGTCACACAAACTCCCTCTTAGCAAGGAGTTTTTAAACTCAAAATCCCTGATAGAAATTTTAAAGACTTCAGTGTTTTAATCTGCTTTTTTTGTTGCTATGACCAAAAGACCTGACAGGAACAATTTTTTAGGAGAAGTTTATTTGTTGTTCATGGTTTCAGAGGTCTTAGTATATAGATGGCTGTGACTGACTCTATTCCACAGAGCCAGAGTTGAGACAGGACATCAAAGAGGAAGACTTTGATGGAGGGAAGTGACTCAGGATGTAACCAACAAGAAGGAGAGAGAGAGAGAGAGAGAGAGAGAGAGAGAGAGAGAGAGAGAGACTGACTCCCAGCCATACCCTGTCTGCCTACAGTTAACACTCAGCTAATCCCTATCAGTGGATTCATGCTCTGATTAGGTTAGGACTCTCATAACCCAAATATTTCACCACTAAACCTTATAGTGTTGTGTTACACATGAGCTTTGGGGGAACACCCATCTTTATGCTTTTTTCCTTTCTCTTTATTTTTTAAATCCCTTCTTTCAATTCAATTTAGTTAACTAACATGAATGCTTAATCATTTCAGCCAGAGCAATTCTGAATAAAAAGAGCAATGCTGGAGGCTTCGCAATATCTAATTTCAAATTATAGAACAGTGTTATACCAAAATACAGCATGGTATAGACTTAAGAATAGACACATAGACCAATGGAATAGGATAGAAGAAAAAGAGACAAACCCATGCCAATAAAGTCATTGGCTCCTTGACAAAAGGCACCAAAAACACACTGGAGAAGAGAGAGCCTTTTTAACAAATAGTCCTGGAAAAATTGCATATCCATATGAAGAAGAATGAAAATAGATTGCTAATTTCATCCTGTATAAAAGTCAACTCAAAGTAGATTAGAAATCTATCAATTAGAACAGAAAGGATCCAACTACAACTATATAGGGTCAATACTCCAATATACAGATACAAACAACAACTTCTTCAATAGAACTTCTAAGATCAGGAAATAAAACCATGAATTAATAAATGGGATAGCATCAATTTTTTTAAAAAATCCTATACAACAAAGAAAACAGGAGCATGAGAAGAGTCTACAGAATGGAGAAAGAAAACTTTGCCAGCTCTCTATTCACCTCACAGATTGTTCCTTTTGCTGAGAAGAAACTTTTTAGTTTGAATCCATCCCACTTATTAATTCTTGGTTTTAATTTTTGTGCTAATAAGGAAGTTTGGGCCTAATCCCACATGATGATAGATTGGGGCCTACTTTTTCTTCTATTAGACGCAGGGTCTCTGGTTTTATTTCTAAGTCCTTGATCCACGTTGAGTTGCGTATTGTGCATGGTGAGAGATAGGGGTTTAATTTCATTTTATTGCATATGGATTTCCAGTTTTCCCAGCACCATTTGTTGAAGAGGCTATCTTTTCTCCAACGCATGTTCTTAGCACCTTTGTCTAATATAAGATAATTGTAACTTTGTGGGTAAGTCTCTGTGTCCTCTATTCTATATCATTGGTCTACCAATCTGTTTTGGTGCAATACCATGCTGTTTTTGTTACTATTGCTTTGTAGTATAGTTTAAGGTATGGTATAGTGATGCCACCTGCTTTATTCTTCCTTCTAAGGATTGCTTTAGCTATTCTGGGTCTCTTATTTTTTCATATGAGTTTCATGATTGCAGAGCACTAATCTTATGGTATATAAATAACTCAAAAGCTAAGCAGCAAAAAAACCAAATAACCCAATCAATAAATGGGCCAAGGACATGAACAGACACTTCTCAGAAGAGGACATACAATGAATCAACAAATATATGAAAAAATGTTCTTCATCTCTAGCAATTACAGAAATGCAAATTGAAACTACTCTAAGATATCATCTCACTCAAGTCAGAATGGCAGCTATTATGAAGACAAACAACAATAAGTGTTGGTGAGGATGCGGTGGGGGGGGGAAGGTACACCCATGCGCTGCTGGTGGGACTGCAAATTGGTGCAGCCAATATGGAAAGCAGTATGGAGATTCCTTGGAAAACTGGGAATGGAACCACCATTTGACCCAGCTATCCCTCTCCTGGGTCTATACCCAAAGGACTTAAAAATAGCATACAACAAGGACACAGCCACATCAATGTTTATAGCAGCACAATTCACAATAGCTAAACTGTGGAACCAACCTAGATGACCTTCAGTAAGTGAATGGAAAAAAAACATGGCACAATGGAATATTACTCAGCAGTAAAAGAGAATAAAATCATGGCACTTGCAGGTAAATGGATGGCATTGGAGGAGATAATGCTAGGTGAAGTTAGCCAATCCCCAAAAAAAAACAAATGCTAAATGTTTTCTTTGATATAAAGAGGCTGATTCATAGTGGGATATGGAGGGTGATCATGGGAGGAACAAATAACTCTAGATAGGGCAGAGGGGTGAGAGGAGAAGGGAGGGTACAGGGGGTTAGCAAGGATGGTGCAATATGATGGACATCATTATCCAAAATACATGTATGAAGACATAGATTGGTGTGAACATAATTTTATACAACCAGAGATATGAAAAGTTGTGCTGTATATGTGTAATAAGAATTGTAATGCATTCTGCTGTCATTTATTTTTAAAAAATCAATTAAAATAAATAAATAAATAAGAAAAAAGAAATCTTTGCCAGCCATTCTTCTGAAAGAGAATTAATATATAGAATATATAAAAAACTCTAAAAAATTCAACACTATAAAAACCAATAAGAATAACCTAATCAATGGCAGATGAGCTAAATAGACATTTCTCAAAAAGAAAAGAAAGGAAGAAAGAAAGAAAGAGGAAGAAAGAAAGAAAGAAAGAAAGAAGAAAGAAAGAAAGAAAGAAAGACAAGTGACTAAGAAATATATTTTAAAAAATGTTCCGAGTCTTTAGTCACGGAAATGCAAATCAAAACTACACTGAAGTTTCATCTCACTCCAATTAGAATGGCAATCATCAAGAATACAGATAATAATAAATGCTGGTAAGGATTCAGCAAAAAAGAAACTCTTACACACTGTTGGTGGGAATGCAAATTACTTCCACCTCTGTAGAAATGATATGAAGGTTCTTCAAAAGATGAGGAATGAAATCACCGTGTGATCCAACTATATCACTCATTATTTATTTAAAAGAATTAATGTCAGCATTCTATAGTGATACATGGATACCCATGTTTATAGCAGTGTAATTCATAATAGCCAAGTTATAGAATAGCCTGGGTGTCTATCAACAGATGAATAGATAAAAAATGTGGTATTTATACACAATGAAGTATTACACAGCCCTAAAGAAGAATGAAATTATGTTATTGACAGGAAAATGGAGATCATGCTATTTTATTTAAATCAGCCAGATTCAGAAAGTCAAGGTTTGTATCATGTTAAGAGAAATAAGTCAAACTCAGAATGTCCAGAGTCATCTGTTTTCTTGCATATGTGGAAGCTAAAAAGGAAAAAAGAAAAAGAAATATGGGGGTAGATCATATAAAAATCAGCAGAGGAAAAGGATCAAGGAGTTGGAGGTGGGGAAGTGTCCCTCGGACTCCAAATAAAACTGGAGGGGAGAATACTAGGGAATGATATTGGTCAAATTATATTGTTTTATTGTGTGCGTGTATAAATATATAATAATAAATCCCATCATTACATACAAATATAATGAACCAATAAAAATGGAAAAGAAATAAAGTTAAGGTTTGCATGTTTTCTTTCGTATGTGCAAGATAGAGAGAAAACGGGCGGAAAAAGGATCATATGAAAATGTGAGACTAGCAAACTAGAGGAAGGGAAGGGAAGACAGGAAGGAAAATGGGAATTAAATTGCCAAAATTAAGTTATGTGCATGTGTGAATATATGAGTTTCAGTATTAGGTACAATTATAATGCTCCAATAAAAAATTAAAGAATAAAGCAGGATGCATTCAGAACATACATTGGTTAAAATAGTATTTTGCAACATGTATTCAGAAGATACATTGATTAGAACAGTATTTTGCAACAAGGCAATTACAATAATATATAATTCTTGGAACCATGAATACCTAGTGGTGGTATGTTTATTCAGAATTTGAAGAGGTTATTTATGTGGAAGTGGAAATTTGAGTGTTGTAAATTAAACTTTTTAATGGGTTACATGTAGATATCATTTTGAATCTGTACATTAAGTATTTTTAATGTTACTTTTTATTAAATAATAAAAACAATAACAACAAAAGAACATCAGGTTATCTGCCAGATATCCCAGGTGCCTCCAAGGTGATCCATTTTTGAAATACCTGTTATTTGCATGGCGGATCTTGTCTTTAGTTCATAAATCCAGCCCAACTCCTTTTTCTTTGACAAGCAACAAAATAGTGTGGAGTATAACTTTGTGATTGGCATCCAGTTCTTAAAGCAAGGCAGAAAACTAGGTTTTGACATTGTTTTATTTTATTTTCCAAACAATTGACTGCCCTGAGAATGAGTCTAAAACCTTCTTAGCAGATTTCTGAGGAGGGTTTGGAAGCTAAAGTTTAGTGATAAATGTTGTAAAATATTCTTTAAAGGGAATATTTCTTCATCTATTATTCTTTACATCTTGATTATGAATTAAGCAGTATTGTTTATTTGCTTCATAGGTACTACATTAATCAGAGTTCCTGATAATAACATACAAAATCCAACTGCCTCCCCCTACTAAAACAAAACAAGTTTCAGAATGATGGAGGAACAAGTTCAGGGAAGTTCCTCCCCTGGGCTTCTAAGGAAGACAAGACTATTCCCCACCAATAAAGCATCCAGTGGGGAATTCTTCCTAAAATCAAAGGGGGGTTGGATATTGGATAATTTATTTTAAAAAGAAAAAGAAAAATATCTGTTAGAAAGTCCTAGGTTAGTGATTGGATTTAATTGATAACCAAGTGTTTTTTTAAGAAAATGAATGAATTTTGTTATAGATTTGTTATAGACAGCTGCTGTTGTGGTAGTCTCTCTATCTCAGTAGACTGGCCTGGTTTCTTTACATACAAAGTACAAATCATTCACCATATGTAACAGCTGAGAACTATTACCTTTAACAAACCAAAATTGGATAACTACTTTTTTTTTTTGGTGCTAAGGATTGAAATCAAGGCTTTGCGCCTTTGAGGCAAGCACTCTACCAACTGAGCTATACCTCCCACCCCCAAATTGGATAACTTTTGCTATCAAGTGGCTCCCCTGAAATGGTTTTATTGTTGTTTTTAATTTTCCTCTCTAAGTAAAAGTTTTTGTTACACTCAAAAGGCAAGAATTCTTGAGAATTTCTCCAGGTGGGGGGAGAGCTTTACATTCCTTATGATTTAAAAGCCTATGCTATACAAGAAGCTTACAACTTTTGTGACTATGCTTTATGTTGATAGTGTTTCAGAGGTATCTAAACTGGCATGCCACACCCAAAAAATCAATTTTTGAAGAGCGAAATTTCCCAAATTTGTAAAATTTTAATAAAGTGATATTCAAATCAACAGGGCCACATTATATCGTTTCAAAGCATATTTAAACATATCATGAACTAATGAGAGTTTTTACAGAATTTTCATATTCTAATTTGAGGAAAGCTTGATTAGACTTTCTTTTCATTTCTTTTCTTGCTTACATCCATCCTTCCTTCCTTCCTTCCTTCCTTCCTTCCTTCCCTCCTTCCTTTCTTCCTTTCTTCCTTTCTTCTGTTTTCTGCTATATCAGCTATATAAAAATGTGTGTGTCTGTGTATATGTATGTAAAGAGGAGCATGGGGAAATTTTACAGAATTAGTTTTAGTAAATTCATAGCTTGGATAAGTTTGATGACAGTTGTTGTGATGACAAGTTATTTCAAGTATTTAATTAACCTTGTTGAAGGACACTTTCTGGGTCTCAGAGTGCCTGAGCAGAGGAATAGTTGTTGTGGTACCTGCTTCTGCCCCAGCAGATGCAGAGCATTGGATTGAGCACCAGGACATGGGAGCAGGAAGGCAAAGTCATGTCTATTAGAGAAAATATTCTCTTTGGAATGGGAAATCCTCTTCTGTGCTGTAGTGGATAAAGATTTCCTTGATAAGTATTCTTTGAAAGCAAATGAACAAATCTTGGCTAAAGACAAGTAAGAAGAACTGTTTGATTGACTTGTAAAAAAATTCAAAGTTGAGGGATCCAAGATGATGGCCTGGGGGAGACTGCATTCTGTGTTGCTCCATGACCTGGGATTCCAATAGTGGGAATACTGTTTCTCTGCAAGTTATTAGAGGACCCCTGACAGCTGCCTCTGCAGGAATCACAGCTGTGGTTCCCATACAAGTCTCCAGGCCTCAGCGTCAGCTCAGGACTCCTGGTCCCTCCCCCCCCACAGGACCTCTGTGTGCCCAAGCAGAACATCAGCATCAGCACTTGCACAAGAACACTGGTTGCCATTCCCACACAGGACACCCAGATGCTGCCCACATGCAGAACTCCTGGCCACCACTCTTGTATGGACTCCCATCTACCAATGTGGGGCTCCCCAGGTTGCCTCCATCTTGGGACATTGCAACCACTTCCATAGCCCCCTACACACAATAGCTTATACCTGCACAGGGTCTGGAGAGAGACATTAGCCACAACACTGCATGCCACAGTACTGCATCTCTGAACACATAGCCCAACGCCACTGCCTGGACCCACTCAACCAGATACCCTAACGCTGAAAGCAGCCACCTCCATCTTCAGACAGCTTTGTCATCATCTTTAGTTGGGGTAACTCCCAGTTTGGGACATAACTCGGGCTTAAAAGCAAAATCAAGGAGACATATTGGAACCCTGCAGGGACACTATAAGCATATGGGGTAAAAACTGAAATGCCTCAGATCCACAATGCTAGAAGGGAAGACACATGAACAACATAAAAAAAAAAACAAGGGAAGAAAGTGCCCCAAATAAACCAAGATATTACATTATTAGAATCCATGGCCAGCAAAACAGAAGAAATGAAGAGAAGGAGTTCAGGATGTACATAATTAAAATGTTCTGTGAATTAAAGGATGATATAAGACAGCAAATAAATACAGGCAGCAAAAGATAATTTCAATAAAGAGCTACATAAGCAAATATAGGAGGCAAAAGATTACTTCAACAAGGAGATAGAGGTTCTGAAAAAAAATAAAACCATAAATCCTTGAAATGAAAGAAATGATAGATCAAATTAAAAGCTCAATAGAAAGCATCACCAAAGTTTGGAATACAAACCAAAGGAAGGCACAATCTTTTTAATGAAATAATATCACAAAATTTCCAAACCTTAAGAATGAAATGAAAAATAAAATACAGGAGTCTTAAAGAACTCAAATATGCAAAACTACAATAGAACCACACCAAGGAACATTATTATGAAAATGTCTAGCATACAGAATAATGAGAGAATTTTAAAGGCTGCCAGACAAAATTGTCAGATCACATTTAGAGAGAAAATGATCTGGATCTCAGCTGATTTCTCAACACATACCCTAAAAGCTAGTAGGTATGAGAATAATATATATCAAGCTCTGAAAGAAAATACATGCCAACCAAGAATACTATACCCAGCAAAATTAAGCTTTAGAATTAATGATGAAATAAAAACATTCCACAATAAATGAAAGTTAAAAGAATTCACAACTATAAAGCTTATACTACAAAACATACTCAATAAAATATTTCAAGAAGAAAAAATAAAAAATAAAATTGAAAACCATCAAAGGAAGTAACTACACTAGAAGAATAGTCAATCAAATGAGAAACTAATACAAAACTCAGAGATAAATCAAAATGACAGGGATTAAAAATCATTTTTCAATAATAATATTTAACATAAATGGTCTAAAATCAACAAAAAACAGAGACTGTCAGAATGGATTAAAAAACAGGATTCAACAATATGTTGTCTCCAAGAATCTCATCTCATAGGAAAAAAGATACATAGATTGAAGTTAAAAGGATGGGAAAAAACATTATTCACATGGATCTTATAAACAGAAGTTTCTGTCCTCATATAAAGTGGACTTTAATCCAAAGATAATCAGAAGGGACAAAGAAAGACATTTCATACTGCTTAAGGGAATTATAGAATAACAAGAAATAGTAATAATCAATATTGATGTCCTAAACAATGGGGCATCTACATACATCTAACCCTTCTTAATTTTGAGAATCAAATAGATCACAACACTGCTGGGTGACTTGAACATGCCACTCATCACTGTATAGATCTTACAAACAAAAACTAAACAATGAAGCTATTAAACTAAAATATACAATTAATTATTTAGACTTAACAGACATATATAGAATTTTTAATCAATGATGGATGAAAATTCAGTAGCACATGGATCATTTTCTAAAATAGACCATAATTTAGGCCACAGACAACTCTTAGCAAATACAAAAAATAGAGATAATACCTTTCATCTTATCAGATCATATTGAAATGAAATTAGAAATCAACCAAAAAATAAAAAATAGAAGTTACTCTAACACCTGGAGACTAAACAATACGTTATTGAATAATACATGGATAGCAAAAGAAATCAGAGGTGAAATTTAAAAATACTCAAAGGGAAATTAGGACAATTCAGCATATCCAAATCTCTGGGACATTATGAAGGCAATTCTAAGAGGAAAGTTCATAGCATTGAGCTCATTCACTAAAAAATAGAAAGTCACCAAATAAATAATCTAACATTACATCTCAAGGCCCTATAAAAAGAAGAGAAACAAATCAATACCCAAAGCAGTAGAAGACAGGAAATAAGTAAACGCAGAGCCAAAACCAATGAATTGGAACAAAAAAATTTTAAAAATCAATAGAACAAGAAGTTTATTCTTTGAAAAAACAAAATTAATTAATTTATTAGCCAAGCTAACCAAGAGAAACAGGGAAAAAACTCAAATTACTAAAATTCATGGTGAAAAATAAAATAGCATTACAGATACTACTGAAATACAGAGGACAATCAGAAACTATTTTGAAAATTTATACTCCAATAAAATAGAAAATCTTGAAGACATCAACAGATTTCTAGAAATACTTGACCTACTGAAATTAAACCAGGAGGATATATAAAATTTAAATAGATCAAATTTAAGCAGTGAAATCCAAGACACTATCAAAAGCCAGCAAAAAAGCCCAGAACAAGATGAATTCTCAACTGAGTTCTTCCAGACCTCCAAAGACGAAATAACACCAATCCTCCTCAAATTATTCCATGAAACAGAAAAGGAGGGAACCCTTTCAAACTCATTTCATGAAGCTGATATCACTGTCAGACAAATATCCCTGATGAACATAGATGCAAAAATTCTTAATAAAATACTGGAAAATCACAACAACATATTAAAAAGATAGTGCACCATGATCAAGTGGATTTTATCCCAGGGATGCAAGGTTGCTTCAACATACAGAAATCAATAAATGTAATTGATCACATCAGTAGACTTAAAGACAAGGATCACATGATTATCTCAATAGATGCAGAAAAAATGTATGACAAAATACAGCATCCATTCATGTTCAAAACACTAGAAAAACTAGGGATAGTAGTAACATACCCCAACATTGTAAAAGCTATATACATTAAACCCAATGGCAACATCATTCTAAATGGAGGAAAATCTGAAAGTTTTCCTTCTAAAAACTGGAACAAGACAGGGGTTCTCTCTTTCACCACTTTTATTCAACATAGTCCTTGAAATTCTAGGCAGAGTAATTAGGTAAAAGAAAGGAATTAAAGGGATACAAATAGGTAAAAAGAACTCCAACTATCCCTATATGCTAACAACATGATCCTATATTTAGAACACCCCAAAATATCCATCACAAAACTTCTAGAACTCATAAACAGATTCAGCAAATCAGCAGGATATAAAATTAATACCCATAAATCAATGTTGTTCCTATACACCAATGAAGTATCAGCTGAATGAGAAATTAGGAAAACTATCCCATTCGAAATAACCTTAACAAGAAAAACTAAAACTTAGGAAGCAATCCAACAAAAAAGGTGAAAGATTTCCACAATGAAAACTACAGAACACTAAAGAAAGAAATTAAAGACCTTAGAAGGTGGAAAGACTACACCATTCTTGGATAGGCAGAATTAATATTGCCAAAGTGGCCATATTGTCAAAATTGCTATACAGATTTAATGCAATTCATATTAAAATTCCAATTACATTCTTCATAGAAATAGAAAAAGCAGTCATGAAATTCATTTGGAAAAAACAATAGGTCCAGAATAGCCAAAGAAGTCCTTAGTGAGAAAAGCAAAGCAGGAAGTGTCAATACCAGAGATATAGTAACAAAAAAAGCCTGATATCAGCACCAACATAGACATGAAGACCAATGGAACAGAATAAAAGAGACAAACCCACATACATACAGTCATCTCATACTAGATAAAGGCACCATAAATCTACATCAGAGAAGAGAGAGCCTCTTCAACAAATAGTGCTGGGAAAACTGGAAATCCAAATTATGAAAATGAAATTTAACCCCTGTCTCTCACCCTGCACAAAAGTAATTTCAAAGTGGATCAAAGACCTAGGCATTAGACCAGAGACCCTGTGCCTAATAGAAGAAAATGTAGGCCCAACACTCCATCACGTAGTATTAGGAACCAACTTCTTCAACAAGATTCCAAAAGTGCAAGATGTAGCATCTAGAATCAATAAGTGATCCAGGCATGGTGGCACATACATGTAATTCCATAGGCTTGGGAGGGTGAAGCAGGAGGATTATGAGTTCAAAGCCAGCCTCAGTGACTTAGCAGGGCCCTAAGCAACTAAGTAAGATCCTGTCTCTAAATAAAATACAGAAAAAGGCTAGGGATGTGGTACTCTAGTCAGAATGGCAATCATCTAGAATACAAGCAACAACAAAATTTAGGGTGAAGATGTGGGGAACAATTGCAGTCCCACATTGCTGGTGGGACTGCAAATTGGTGCAACCATTAAGGAAAGCAGTATGGAGATTCCTCAGAAAACTTGAAATGAAACCACAATTTGACACAGCTACCCCACTTCTTGTTTTATACCTAAAGAACTTACAAACAGCATACTACAGTGACATAGCCAATCAATGTTTATAGCAGCTTAATTCACAATAGCCAAATAGATGCCCTTTGACAGATGAAAGGATAAAGAAAATGTGGTATATATACACAATGGAATACTACTCAGCCTTCAAGAAGAATGAAATGATGGCATTTGCTAATAAATGGATGGAGCTGGAGAATATCATGCTAAGTGAAATAAGCCAATTCCCCAAACCAAAGGCTGAATGTTTGCAATGTGCATGCTAATTCACTATTATCTTTATATCTCCTTTAACAGAGTAAATTTACCTACTATAATTTAAAAATTTAAAGATCTTTACAAATTTAAAATACCAATGTGATTTTCAAAGTAAATCAGCCTCTATCTTTTAGGCATATAATCTTCATGGTCATCTGGTTTTCCCTTTTGAAAATTGAGTTGTATAAATAGTTGTTAGTTCTAAGGTCTCTCCCATTTCTACAAATCTATGCTTCAATTTATATGAGCATCATTTCTTTGGTATTTTATAATTTCTATTATTAGGATACATATTGGCAATGACCTTTTTGGTAACCACTAGTTTATGGACTTCTTTATTTTGATTTCAATAAGTAGGCAGTTTTAAGATGTAACATTTTCAATTTAAGGTCATTAATTGAACAATAAATGATATTACAACAGTCTGTGGCTTTGACTATGTCTTTAGAGTGATTCTCTGGTTTTAGGAGTACACATCTTCCTGGGAAATCATTCAAAACTTGCTGAAGCTAGAGCCAAGATAGAATAACTCTGAGAACCAATAAAAAATCATGGGAAATCTAAACAGCATGGAAAATTAGAAAGACAACCCAGATAAAAGTAGAAAGCATTTCTTAACTTCAACCTTGTCTCCCTGGCTTGTGGCAGAGAATCATATTCTGAATGTACAAAACAAAATAGAAAGTGAAAAAAAAAGCAATAACCACAGTTTGGCAGTTCTAACTGCAAGAGAAATCCATAGTTCTTACAAGCTTTAAATTCGGTTCAGGGATTTGGTCTGAGACTGACTCGTCCTGCATGAGAAGTTGGCTTTAGAGAAGAAATTAATTACCAGGCTTAGAAAACTGTTAGAATATTATAACCAGGAGACATCTTGAGAAGGGTCCTATTGTTAGGGACAAAACTGGCTGGCAATCAGAAAACCCAGCATAATCACAATTCAGTGTCCCTGTGGGTACCACACTACTGCATCAATTGGGTGGGAGTTTGATATATGAGATAGTCACAGCTTGGAGGAATGTGTGATAAAAATCCCCTGAACATTTTATTTTATTATTATTTTTTATTTTAAAAATATTTTTTATTTGTTGATGGCTATTTATTTATATGTGGTACTGAGAATCAAACCCAGTGCCTCACACTTGCTAGGCAAGTGCTCTACCACTGCACCATAACCCCAGCCTCGACCCCTGAATATTTTTAAGATAGTGGGACACATGGGCTATGAGGGGAGGAGAATGGAGGATACAGAGAATGGAGGATACAGAGAATGGAGGATACAGAGGTCAGAGATCCTGTCTACTCTGATGAGAACTGACCCTAATCATGGATGATTTGTTGTGGGGGCCAGGTATGAAGCTACTGGGACCAGGCTAGCAAATTTTTTGCTTTTTATAACCTTCCCCCACCCACCATAGAGCTCTGGTTTGATTGCTTTCTCTATACTCAGAGGTACTCCAATGATCGGCCAAGGATTAGATATTTGACATGCCCCCATGTACATAGGTCAGAACCCTCCAGGCTAAATACGTATGTGTGTGTATACACACACACACACACACACACACATCCACCCAGAAAGCCTACATACTGCCAAAACTTGTTCACTGAGAAGAACTTGCAGTGGCCCCAGCAAATGAACACATCATTGAGTGCACAGACTGAAATTTTCTGGAGTGAGTGGATACCCACCCAGAGCAGTCCATAATCCACCAAAACTCAGGTAACTAGAAGGGCTTACTGTTATTCTGACATGTGTCATACCTCTTGGTGCAGATACTAAAAGCCTCCCTGGAGAATACAGCCCTGATGTATGCATTGTATAACAACATGCAGTGTTTCAAATCCCTCTAATCACAGCTAAAGAAGCCATAGAGAAACTATATAACAAAGTTCATTTGGAATTTCCACACAATTAATTAATTATCAAGAGAAAGGTGCTTATTAAGGCCCCCATATAAAAGTGGAAGAGGTGTCTATCCCAGCAGATGCACAAATCTCAGCATAGAAACAAAAGAAATAAGAAAAATCACAGGAACATGACACCTTCTAGGGTTCAATTATCTAGTAACTGGTTCCAAAGATATTGAAGTGGACAAAATGCCAGATAAAGAATTTGAAAGAATGATTTATTTTAAAAAATCAAAGAATTCTAAGAGGACATAAGCAGCTAAATGAATTCAGGAATTCAATGCATGCTATGAATGATCAATTTAATAAAGAGATATTTTGAAAAAGAATTAATAGAAATCTTAGAAATGAGAAGGTTGAAAAGTCAGATAAGAAAAATCTCAAAAATCTCATACTAGATCAAGTGGAATAAAGAGTGTTAGGGCTTGAAAACAAGACTAGAAAATTTTTACATTCAACAATAATTAAAAAAAAGAAAGGGTCAACAGAACATACAAGAGCTATGAGACACCATTAAAAGACTAAACATGGTTAATCAGAATAGAAGAGGGAGAAGAACTATGGGGTAAAAGCACAGAAACCTTATAGTGAAATAACAGCTCCTCAAAATATTCCATAAAATAGGAAGGGAAAAAGCATTCCAAATTCATTCAATGAAACCAGTATTCACCTACTACCAAATGGATATGGCTACAAGAAAACAAAAACAAAAACAAATACCAAAACTATAGACCACCATCGTAATGAACATAGATGTAAAAATCCTCAGTGGAATACTTGCAAACTGAACTCAAGAGTAAATTAAAAATATCATGAATAATCAGGTTGGTTTCATTTCAGGGATGTAAGAATGTTCAACATGTACAAATTACAAAGTGTAATGTACTACATATATAGAATTAAAAATTAAAAAAACATATGATTATCAAAATATATGCAGAAAAAAAATTAGCAGCATTCAACATTCCTTCATGGTAAAAACCCTGAATATACTAGGTATAGAAGGATTATACCTCAAAATAGTAAAGCTATGTATGACAAGCACATAGCTAACATCATGCTCATAGAGAAAAACTGAAAGAATTTGCTCTAAAATCAGGAACAATACAAGGGTGTCCATTCCTACCACTTTTATTGAACATGGTAGTTAAAATTTAGCCTAAACATTTAGGTAAGAGAAAGAAAAGAGATACAAATAGTAAAGGAGGAATTCAATTTAGCACTATTTGAAGATGATATAATTCTATAATAAGAAAACCCTAAACACTCCAACATAAGACTCTCAAGCTGATAAACAAATTTAGCAAAGTAGCAGTATACAAAATCATTCAAAAAATAAGTAGCTATTTTATAAACCAATAGTGAACTTATCAAGAAAGAAATTAGGAAAACATTCACAATAGTCTCAAAAAATAAAATAACTAGGAATTAACATAACCAAGAAAATTTCAGAACACTGAATAAAGATTGAAGACACTAGAAGATGGAAAGACCTCTCATGTTTCATAGATTTGGAGAATTGATGTTGGAAAGATGGTCATTCTACTGAAAGTTTATTGTAACACACATCAAAATACCAATGTTGGGACTGGGGTTGTGGCTCAGTGGTAGAGTGCTTGGCTAGTATGTGTGAGGCACTGGGTTTGATTCTCAGAACTGCATATAAATAAGTAAAATAAAGATCTATCAATAATTAATAAAAATATATTTTTTAAAAATACCAATGCCATTCTTCATAGACCTAGAAAAAACAATCCTAAAGGTTATATGGATTCACACACACACACACACACACACACACACACACAACCAACCAACCACCACCCGCCCCCACCCCCACCCCCCCCCAAAAAAAATAGCCAAAGCAGTTTTGAGCTAAAAGAGCAATGCTGGAGGCATCACAATACTTGATTTCAAAATGTACTTCATCTGGTTAAGAACTATGTAATGTTTTGAACAACCAACAATAAAATTAAAACAAACAAACAAACAAACAAAATGTACTTCCGGGGGCTGGGGATGTGGCTCAAGTGGTAGCGCACTTGCCTGGCATGCATGCGGCCCGGGTTCGATCCTCAGCACCACATACAAACAAAGATGTTGTGTCCGCTGAGAACTAAAAAATAAATATTAAAAATTCTCTCTCTCTCTCTCTCCTCTCTCACTCTCTCTTTAAAAAAAAAAAAAAAAGAATGTGGTAATAAATGTCCCCTTTCCCCTCCCTGCCCTTTTAAAAAAAAAATGTACTTCAGAGTCATAGTAGCAAAAACAGCATGGTATGGGCATAAAAACACCCAGACCAATGGAATAGATGAGGGGTTCAGAAATAAACCCCACATGTACAATAATCTGATTCTCAACCAAAGTGGCAAAAGTATATATTGAAGAAAAGACAGCCTTTATGTGGTGCTGGGAAAACTGGATATACAAATGTAGATAATTTAAATGTGACCCCTTGTTTCACCTACATAATTATTAACTCAATCTGGGTGCAGTGACTCACATTTATAATCCCAGTTTGCTTAGGTGCATGAGAGGACTGTGAGTTCAAGTCTAGCCTAGGCAACATAGTGAGTCCCTGTCCAAAAAACAAAAAAGCAAGTACAAATAGATCAAAGACCTTATTGTAAGACCAGAAACTTTGAAACTATTAGATCATCTCATAGGATAAACACTGCAGGATATTGGCACAGGCAGTACTTTCATTAGTAGAATTCCCATAGCTCAGGAAACTCCCATAGCTCAGAAGAAAGAATTGACAAATGAGATTACATCAAATTTAAAAGTTTCTTTTTTTCTGCATAGCAAAAGAAACAATCAAGAGTGAAGAGACAACCTACAGAATGAGAAAAAAATTTTGCCAGCTATTCACCTGAAAGATAATTAATATCCAGAATATATTATATAACATTATATAATGTATAATATTAAAAATATTTAATAACAAAAGATCAAGTAATCCAATAAAAAATTGAGTAAATGTCCTAACAGACATTTTGCAAAAGAAGAAGTACATTACTCTCAGGAGGCTAAGGCAGGTGGATCATAAATTTGACACCAGCCTACAAAACTTGGTGAGGCACTGTCTCTAAAAATAAATAAATACATAAAAAGGAATGGGGATATAACTCTTTGGTACAACACCCTGGGTTTAATCCCCATTACCACCCTCCCCCCCCCAAATACAAGTAGTAAATAAATGAAAAAGTGCTCAGCATCTTTAGCCATCAGGGAAATTCAAATCAAAATTACATTGAGATTTCATCTCATTTAGTCAGAATATTTATTATAAAAAAACAATCTCCCCACAATAACAAAGGGTAGTGAGCATGTGGATAAAAGGAACTCTTATACACTGTTGATGTGAATACAAATTAGAACAGCCACTATGGAAAGTAGTGTTATGGTTTGGATGTGAGGTCTTCCCCAAAAGCTCATGTGTGAGACAATATAATAAGGTTTAGAGGATAAATGATTGGACTACAAAGACCTTAATCCAATCATTGAATTAATCCCCTGATGGGAGTTAACTGAGTGGTAACTGAAGGCAGGTAGGGTATGGTTGGAGGAGGTGAGTCCCTGGGGATGTGACATTGGTATGTATTTTGTGTCTGGTTAGTGAATTCTTCGTTTCTGGATCATCATGTGAACTGCTTCCCTCCACTACACTTTTCTGCCATGATATTCTGTCTCATCTTGATCCCCAAGGAATAGAGCCTGTTCTCTGTGGATTGAGATTTCTGAAACTGTGAGCTCCCACATAAACTTATCCTCCTCTGGTCAGGTCCTTTAGTTAAAGTGGTGAAAAAGCTGACTAAGACAGAAACTGGTACCAGAGTAGAGTTCTTGCTGTGACTAACATGACTAGGTGGTTCAGAAGATTTTAGAACTTTTTGGAATTGGTTGGAGGAATTTTGAGATGTTTAGCCGTGAATGTGGACATGTTTTAGACCTTGTATGTGGAGCTTAATGGCCAATTCTGGTGGGAGCTCAGAAGACAAGAATGCCAATAGGACTGTGAGCAGTGAAGACAGGGCTCAAAAGAAAAAGGTGGAGACTGTTGGAATTTGGAGTAGAGGCCATTCATGTTCTGTTCTGGCTGAGAAGTTGTCTGCATTTTTCCAGTTTTCTGAGACTTTCTAGGAGGATGAATCTAAAAGTGATGGACTTCTTAATCTAGTGGAAGTAATTTCTAGGCAGCATAGCATTCAGGCGGTGGCATGTATATTGCTAGCAGCTTTTAGCCAAATTTATTGTGATAATCAGGAGCAGAAAGCAGAGCAGAAAGATTTGGGAAAAAGTGAAGTTGAAAGGTGGGAGTATTAGCCTTGCTGCCCATCAATAGGTGAATGGATAAAGAAAATATGGTATATAGACATAATGGGGTATTATTCAGTAATAAAGAAGAATGATATCCTGTCGTTTGTGGGAAAATGGATGGAACTAGAAGACACCATGTGAAGCAAAATTGATGAGCTAGAAGGACAAAGTATTACCTGTGTTCTTTTGTATGTGGAAACATAAAAAGTATGACCCCAAATTAGAACAGCACTGTTAGCATAGAGAAAGGAGACTGGGGTTGTGTGAGAGGGAACGATGATAGAGGGTAAAAGGGAGAATGGATAGAATCAAAGCGTGATATATTCATGTATAGAAATATAATAGTGAAAGCTATTAATTTGTATAATTAATATGTTAGTTATAAAAATAAAATTCAAAAAAATTAAAATATACTTTTTAAACTTGAAAAAAGGCCTTCCCAGGGAATGTCTTTAGTTCTTTTAAAAATTAATAAGTAAATTCTTATAATTTCAATAATCATAGAATTCTCTTAGACTGACGCTGATAATTCCTTTTTCAAAAGACAATAGAAAAGATAAAATATCATTGGTAGAGAGTATCATCTTGGATCTGAAGTGGATAAGGAAAATATGTAATTTTTAAAAATTATCATTAAGAAGCATAATATAGATCAATAATTAAATTGTGCATATCTAAGCTATTTTGCACCTTTTATATAATGGAAATCTGTCACTTTGACCATAAGGTTTTTTTCACTCAAATACTTGTTTTCTATCAATTTCTCTTTCTTAATGTATTATATAAAGTGAAATATGCCAAATGAATTTCTCACAGGAGAATAACTCTTTTGAGAGATCATGATTCTTTCAACAATATCTATCTAGAATGATTATTAGATCAGTTGACATGTCTATAAGCTTACCTTGATAGGGTACAATTTGTCAGTGCTATACACATGAAACTTTTTGAATTAAAGAAAACTTTTCCTAAAACAATCTCTAACTTAAACTAAGTCTGGTAATCATTGATTGTCTTGGCCAAATATTTCAGGCTCTCTGCCTCCTAGACAATGTGCAATTGCATTAGGAAGTCCCTGGTGGTTGGACAGGCTCTGGAAGTAGTCCTGGCCAGTAAGTTGTAAATGAAAATAATGGTTGTCACTTTATCCTAAAAGTACATTTGATTTCCAGTTCAAAACATCATAAGGCTTTCTTTCTGCCATTGTGACTGGTAGGACTGGTGGCAGCCCATCAGTTTGGGTCTTGGAGTGAAGAGATATGGTGTTATCCAGTCAACTTATAATAAACATGAAGGTCAAGTTAGAAAATCAAGGTCTGAAAGGTATAGCACATGGGCCAAATCCTGCCCACAGCTTATTTTTGCAAACCGATTTTCAAAGAAACACAACCATGCCCACTTATTTATTTTATATTTCCTTATACCAGTATTAAACAGTTGTAACAGAAATTGTATTGCCAGCAAAATTGACAACTTCTTTTCTAAAGACCACCCTTATTTTTTGTCCTATAAACTTTAGTAATGATTTGTATATGCATGTCTCATGCTAGTCCAACTTTGTGTTCTTTGCTTCGTACTCAGGCATGCTTTATCTCCCTAAACATACTCATGAGGGTAGAATTCATCCATTATAATATCCTCAGCATGTGCTACGTATCTTACAAAGCATAATAATAAATATTTGTTAAATGAACGAATGAATGAGTAACTCAACTGCCTTTTCAGTGTTGATACTGAAAGAAGGAAAAGGGAACAATGAGATAGTACATGTGAGCCATTTTCTGGCTTGGTGCTTTGTTACCATTCAGGCCAAAAGTAAGGGCCTTACTTTGAGTAGATGCTTGATTTTATTTGAACTGCCACTTAATATACTCATTTATTAAACTTGTTGAATCTATATCCTTGGTCTCCTCATAGTAAAAGAAAAAATGCCCATTGTCTTCTATAATTTCTCAATCTTAATTATTTCATTATCTTTATCTAAATATTAATAATTAATATAGTTAAACAAGAAATTTAATCATAGTAAACATTTACTTAATGCCCATTATATGCCAGGTGTTGTGCTAATTTATATATATACACACATAATTAAACTTTATAACAATTTGTAAGTTGGTTCTATTATTAATTCTTTCTCACAAATGAGAAAACTAAGGCTTAAAAATATTAAGTAACTCCCTTAAGTTATGTTACCACATAGCTGGTAAGTGAAAGAGGTAGGCAAGTAAACCAGTCAGTCTGTCTCCAAAGCCTTCTCCCCTAATTTGTAGAAAATTGCTTCCTCAAAGAATTTCCCATTCTCCTTATTTTTTTTTAATACTATACCAAGTCTGGTTTAAATATTGGTCAAATGTTCCTATTATGTACATCTAAGCATTGAGTGTTGGAATATTCCAGAAAGCTATGAAACCATGTTCTTCATACTTAAAGGATTTATACTTCAGTTAATCACAGAAAATATACAAATATAAAAGAATTAGTGAAAACATCATTCATATTGAATGTTACCTGGGACCATACAAACAAATTATAATTATATATTTTTAGATTTGAAAGAAAAAAATTTTAGAGCATTGTATTTGTTTGCAGTTGAATAGCTTGACATAAAAGAGTCTGGTGATAATCCTATTATCAAAAAATAATAATAAAGATAACAACAACAACAATACCCAAAGGAGCATACAGAGATTGGGGAGTGAGTGTGTATATCAAATGGAGTTAGACAAAAGTGAGTTTGGTGTTATTAGTTGTCTTCAAAAATAACTCACAAAGGAGATAGGACTTGATTTCAACTCAAAGAATGAATAAATTATATTTGAGGAAGATTGTTGGTAGATACATGTGCATGTGTGTATGCATGAGTGAAAACATTCCCAGGACATTGTTTAAAAGGAAGCAGGGAAGGAAGGAAGAAAGAGAAATTAGTTAAATGTAAGAATTTACATAGTTCACTACTGTATCTCACGCTTTGATCAGTGATTGTGGGTGGTCATTTTAAATGATAAGAATACATGAACCTCACCCATTTTATTTGGATAAGAATTGTTAGAGGTTGACTTGGGACCTCAATATTTCTTTAAAGATCTTTATATGTTTCTAACATGAATGGGATGGAGAACTATGGAAAAATGTGAGCATATTGTCTTTTCATGATGTTATCATTTAGGAGAGAAATAAGACACACCAGAATAAAACAAATCTGATTAAGGATCTATGGTCAGTGTCATATAGACAGCAAATGATATAATGAAACAGAAGCATGTATGAGATGGAGATAGATGGACGAGAAAAAGGAATTGGAAATACCAGTAAAAGCAATTATAGTAATTGTGGATTAGGAGGTTGAAGCCTTGCCTAGGGTGGTTTTCTGGAAATAGAAAAAGCAAAGATGTAATCTGAGAATTTTCACAAAGGCTTGCTGGCTGATAAAATCTAAAGGATGAGGAAAAGGAAGAGCCCTGACAAATTAATGGTTGTCTTATTAAACTTTAAGGGTAAATTTGGAGTATAAAGATGTAACATTTACTGAAAAACTAACATTTAAGTTTTTAAATAAGATGATGTTTAGGATTGATGACTTCTTGGTAATTTTGAAATTTCATCTTGACCTGTAGTAAGAGTACTGATTTTTTTTTCTGACACATTTGCTTGTACTACCAATTGTTTTTCTTAAGTTTCTAAAATTTATTTCTCATTTTCAACCTCACTTCTAACCATTAATGGAGTGAAATATAAGTTTTACTTATATAAATTTGTAATATGTTTCATAGACTATATTAGTATTATATTTGATTAAAATATTACATAAAACCCACCAAACTATAACTCAAATTAAAAGATGAGAAATCAGGAGCGAAATAGTTGTTGGCCTTTTAGGGGCCCAAGGATTTCAAAGTTGAAGTTCCTGAAATTCTTTGGATTATCTTTCATGGCTGAAGGACAAATGCTAAAACTTTAGCCATCATCTATATGGAGAAATTGTAGGACATAAAGAGCTTTCCTAGAAATCCTAGGATTTGCATTTATATTTCACTGGTCATTCCTATTTGCAAAGGAAGCTGGGAAAGTCACTGTTTTAACTAGGTATATTGCATAGGATCTTGTAGTGAGAAAGCCACATAGCTAATATATTCTGCACTCTCTGTCTTCCCATCTTGTTTCTTAGGGGAAAAAAACATTTTAAGCACTTACCACATGTCAGGCCCTTTCACAGTGAACAAGATAACCATGATCCCTACTTTCATATAATCTTGAGTATGTCAGGAGAGAGAGACATGAGGTAAACAATAGCACAAACACTTACTTAATTGAAGGCCTGATAAGTAACACAGAGGAAAAGTTGAAATGTTATTTTATTTATTTTCTTATGTTTTACCTTTATAACTTTTTTTATTTTGTATTACTCTTAAATTAATTTTTATATATTGCTTTGAAATATTTTGAAACCAAGCACTTGTGTGATTAAATAAATATATCTAGTCATAAAACCATTAGGTCTAATTTTTAATAACTTTATTTTATTGTTTTTATTTTTTATGTGGGGCTGAGGACTGAACCCAGTGCCTCACATATGCTAGGCAAGCATTCTATTACTGAGCCACAACCCCAGCCCCAATAGATCTACTTTTATCTAATCTATTTTAATATAATTACAGACCCAGCAAGTATTCAAAATTTGATGGGTTAAATCATGCTTCTGGTCCTTTAATGAGGTATCTCATACCAGTGGGCTTTGAGCATTAGTTAAAATCATGGTCTAGAAATATTTTTAAGGCCAGAAATTATGGAAAGTCTTATGTAGAGTTACATTGAAGTTTGCCAAGTTTGAAAGACTATGATAGATTTGAGATTTCTACTGTTTGCAAACTAATCGGTTAGACTACTGGAACTTTATGGATGCCGACAGAACACACGAGTCTCATGGGTTAGAGACAAAGAACTTTATAACTCACAGCACACAAAGAGTCATGAGTTTCATGTTCACATTGTTCTTCTTTCCCCCCCCCCCAAGCCTGATGGATAGCAGGGCAGCTCAAGTAGAAGGTATGCATGTGATAAATTTGTATCCTAGTTAAGAAACCCCAAAATTAGGAAATTTCTATTTTTTATTTTTTAAATTAATTTTAAGTAGTTATACGTGACAGTAGAATGCACTATGATACATCATACATAAATAGAGTATAATTTCTCATTTTTCTGGTTGTACATGATATAGAATCCCACTGGTCATATAGTCATATATGATTATATGGTAATAATGTCTGATTCATCCTACTATCCTTCTTAACTCCAATACCCCTCCCCTCTCTTTAGTCCCCTCTACATCATCTAAAGGAACTCTATTCTTTCCTAGCCCTCCACCCTTATTCTGAGTTCGCATCCATGTACCAGAGAAAACATTTGGTCTTTGGTTTTTTGGATTGCCTTAGAAAAGCTTTGCCACATGCATCTCAGATAAAGCATTAATCTCCAAGATATACAAAGAACTGAAAAATCTCAACACCAAACAAAAAACAAGCAACAACAACAACAAAACAAATAACCCAATCAATAAATGGGCTAAGGAATTGAACAGACAATTCACAGAATGAATACATTTGATTAATAAATACATGAAAAAATGTTTAGCATCTCTACCAATTAGAGAAATACAAATCAAAACTACTCTAGGATTTTATTTCACTTCATTCAGAATGATAATTATCAAGAATACAAGCAACAATAAATGTTGGTGAGGATGTGGACAAAAAAGTTACACTCATACATTTCTAGTGGGACTGCAAATTAGTGTAACCATTATGGAAAGCAGTATTTAGATTCCTCATGAAACTTGGAATGGAACCACCATTTGACCCAGCTGTCCCACTCCTCTTTTTATATATACCCAAAGGACTTAAAATCAGCATACTATGGTGACACAGCCACATCAATGTTTATAGCAGCTCAACTCACAATAGCTAAACTATTGAACCAGCCTAGATGCCCTTCCACAGATGAATGGATAAAAGAAATGTGGTAAATATGCACAATAGAATATTACTTAGCCTTAAAAAAGAATGAAATTATGGCATTTGCTGGTAAATGGAGGAAGCTGGAGAAAACATGCTAAGTGAAATAAGCCAATCCCAGAAAACCAAAGGAAACCCCAATTTTTATAAAGGGGCTGCTAGCAAATCTCCCCAAACTTTTCAATGGGGTGCGGGGGGGAATGAGAGAGATTGAGATTATCTTTATCATCCTGTTCATGAAACAGATCTTTGCTCTGGAGAGAGATGCCTTCTGTCTTTCAAGCATATAAGAATAGCCTTGAAAAAATGTTCTACAACAACGTTGTCAATGCTTCTCTTTATAAGGTATACAGAAATGCTGGAGAAACCCATGAAGAATTGTTTGCCAACAAAGTCCTGCCTAGAACCATTATCAAATACCAACATTAGCAAAGATGTTTTTGATTTAAAGATCTACCATGATATTCTGCCATTTTGGAAGCATTTAGCTAATAATACTTTGTAGGAATATCAATATGGACATGATATAGAATAATACTGACATAATTTTGTAAAACAGTTAATCACTGCTGTGATATGGAAATAATCTTTAACCTCTCTGACACTATGATTTATGAATAAATGTTTCCTAAGAGTACATAAGGCTAATAACATTTGCAAAGATCTTCAGAATAAGTCAATGAGCAGTCAGTGATAACTAGCTTACAAATAAAAGCTGGAAACAGTCTATGATTTCAGTGAGTTGTCCCTACATCAACTCATGCCACATTGGTTTAGTTTCCAGAAGGGGAGTCTGGTGATTCCCTTTCCCTGCCTCTTTCCACCCATGGAAAACACCAAAGCAGGCATCCTGGCCATATATCTTCTCTCATAGTTTTCAGCACACACTTCAGATACCTATGGGGACCAAAAGGTCTCTGATTCTGTATTCCAATGTCCCAATTAGAGGATGGATGGAATTTTTCAGGAATGGCCAAGTATTCAGAAGCAAGTGAGGGTGGATCTTAGTGAAAAGCTAACCTCTTTGGCCCTGAAAAAAGAAGGGGAATGGACTTAAGTGGGAAGAGGCAATAATTTGAGAACCCTTGGGAAACCAAGCTAGTTCTAGTTTGACAAATTTCAGTCTTTATTGGGTGGTTTTGTCTATTCCTCATAACAAACTCTCTGACATAAGCAAGTTATATCAATACAGTCTAACCTGTGTAGTGTCCACTATTGTAGCAAGGAATGCAGTCTCTGTGGTTAAAATTTGACTTCCCATTTAATGATAATTCATTTAGTGCCTACTATACTATATATTCTGTGATTCCTGAACTGAGGGTTCTTTCCATCAATCTGTGAGTAACTCAGAAAAAAAATATTAGCTAGTACTGTTTCTGGAATTCTTCTAGGTGCTTTACTTATTTAATTTATTTATTTAATAACCATGTTAACTCATTCAACATGTTACATTGGTGGCCTTCCTCTCTGAAACTCATAACCCCAATCTATCCAGGAGAAAAAACTTCAGATAATCCTATTATATTCAAAATACTTGACAGGTACCCTCAAAGATACCAATGTCATAAAAAACAAGAAAGGTCTGAGAAGTTGACACAGCCTTGAGGATCCTAGGAGTCATGATAACTAACTGTAATGTGGTATCCTGGACAGATCATAGAGCAGGACATGAGGTAAAACCTAAGGAAAACTGCATAGAGTATGCACTTCAGTTAATGATAACAATCAATATTGGTTTATTAACTGTAACAAATGTGCCATTCTAAATGTTACATAATAATAGAGGAAACTGGGTTTGAAATATGAGGATAGTCTACACTGTCTTTGCAAAAGTTCTGCAAATCCTAATCTATTTTAAACAAAGTGATTATGAAAAGAATTAAATCAACAATTATAATATTCTTTCCATCATAAGTTAATGAACACATACCTGTGTGCATGCTGCCTCTCCAAATGACTTGAATTATATATATATCATATATATATATATATATATATCATATATATATATATATGATATATATATATTAGTAATGCATGAAACTTTTAAATAGAGAACTTAAATATACCTTTAAGTTAAACATTTTCTGCTTTTAATCCTTATGTACATTCCAGGTTTGAGGTTAAAACCATTGGTAGGATTTGATGACAAACTGTGCCTTTCCCCAAAGAGATTTATTTTTCTCACTTGCTTTGACCAGCCATTCTCTTCCTACATAACTATAGTGATCTAATATGTCATTTTAGTTTATATTATTTACAGATAGAAGCAAAACTGGATTAAAATAGCTGTATTATTTGTAAAACTCATAAAAATGGAAAAGCAAGAGATTATTTTGTCAGGCAACACTGTTGTTCACAAATAGGAGAGCTAGAATCTCAGGGAATGTTAGGACCATGCTTAATTTTATGACTGTAGAAGTTTAGTTATTTGAAGTTTTGGTAGTTTTATGTGCCTGAATACTTCTTATAAATCATACCATCCTTTCTTAAAACAAGCTAGCTTAACCAATATATATATACATATATATACACACACACACACACACACACACACACACACACACACAATTAGGTAAGTGCAATATACTTAAATACATTCCTTTTTGCATCTTTGATTTCTGCATGCATTTTAAATAATCT